>NC_086445.1:206334597-206660668 GCF_028390025.1 Pseudophryne corroboree | reverse complement strand
GGTTATTCTAGCATTTGTAGAAAGACAGGCAGAAGGTTTAATCAAATTATCAGGTGCAGACAGAAATATTGGTATTTGCCATGAGTTTAACAAGTCTCTCAGTATATAATACTGAAGCTTTATTTAATCCGCAAACCACATACTATTCCGCTGTATAGATATATAATGTCACAAAAGGAATCTGCTGTCTGCTCTGTTGAACCAAAACATAATTTGTCAATCATTCTGGATGCATGAAATATTAAGATCCAATTCATAAGGTTATTTTCCTGTTATGAGTGTGTGTGGGAGGGTTTCTTTTTTCTTACAATTTGTTCTTTTTGTTTTTATGAATCGACAGTAATACTTGGTAAACAACAAGAAGATGAAACACTATGGAAAATAATATGCCACAAACTTCCCAGCACTTACAAAAATACAGCAGACGATGGAATTAGTTTGGGAGCATAAAAATAAGAAAAATTATAACTGGATCGCTAAGAGTTTGGATTCAGTTTGTAAGTGTGAATGTTTTATTACTATGGTAAATAAACTTTTTACCTACAGCAAGCCTTTTCTCTTACTTGTGTGTATGGCTCATGGGCTGCCGGCCCCTCTCCCCCAAGCAAGGAGGGCACCTAGTTATAGAGATCATGCGGATCCAAAAGCCTGCTGAAACCAGTGCCACACCTAGCAACTACTCTGGATTTTATTCCATCAGATCCTATCAGAATTGGGTACTAATGTATTTATTTTTGAATTTAGCCATTGCTTAATGAATTGTTATGCTTTATTTATAAATAGCTGTCATTGTGCAGCCCTGTACATGGAGGTGATCATGACACAATAGACATGAAAGAGATAGTAAAGATGGCCCAGACCAAAAGAGTTTATACTCTGAAGGTGGGTGCTCGTTGAGCGACATCACCTAGTGTTTCTCCTCGACAGTGTGTATACACACTGTGCGATATCACTAGCGATATCACACAGTGACATCATACCGCGGTGGGCTGGAGCATGCAGCTTTGGACGATGATTATAGGCATGCCGCATATACTTTTAATCAGCAGAAGCTGCTTCTGCGTACTATTACATTAGTTTGCATCTAAGACGCATTTTTGAGGAAAAAAAAACACAAAAAAAGACGCTTGGTGCTAAAGAGTCCCACAGCAGCATGGCGCGACATGAAGGGCTGTTTAGCGTGATTGCAGCAATATGTAAGAGGGCACATCTGTACAAACGATATCACTCAAAAGGATAAAAATTAGCTATATCTTTTAAAACATCGTCTAGTGTATTCCCAGCTTTATATTCCTTCATGTGAGTGCAAGTTTCTAACTTTCCAAAGCTGTGCCATTGATGTCTGTGGCTCATGGATCCATAGCCTCCACTGATTTCAGCTGCATTTCTAGAACATGTAAAAATTCAGTTTCTATGAATACGCTATAGAAGTGATTGGAGTTCTAGAAATCACTGTGGAAAAGAACACATCAAAATGCTGGTTACACCACTTGTGTATGCCCAGCGCTGTAACAGGGAGGCAGTGTGCCCTGTACCAGCTCCCCCCCCCCCCAAACCCGTGATGTCATGATACCACACCTTGGGGGCGGGGTGATCTGTTCTGGGAGCTAGAGCTCTGCCTGACACGTCCTAAGGATTCTCCGGGCAGCTCCACACACTACATGGTGCCTGAATAGGGCTTTCCTTGTATGCTTCAAGTGGCTCTGTTCCAGGCACCCTGTAAGCCACATGCAGGTGCCATTAGACAGCGACGCTGCCACCCTCAACTATGTTAATATGTTTTGAATGCAATTAAATAGATCACGTTGCGTCCAAATGGAGACACAAATATAAATGCACATTGAGATGCATTGAATACAGTGGGGGGAATTCAATTGGGTTTGAGGTAAATAGCCTCCCGTACAGTACCTTGTGCCCAATTTTGGATTACCATGGGTGTGACGACGCTGCCGGCCAATTCCACAAATATGCCAATTTGAGAACTGCCACATGCGACGCACGGGGTCACTTTTGACACACGGTATTATTTAAATACTTTCAGCTGCCACCAGCAAAGACTTTTCAACGTATTACGGACGTTACAGGCGTCTTTAGCTTTACCTGTCACACACACACTGCAATACTTAAAAAAATAGATAGGCGTGAGCCACACAGGCGTTGGAGTTTATGATGGGAACACACTCTTTCGTACACGGTGCTCCCTGTGTTGCTATCTCTGCTGTTATTGTATCAGTGACGTCACAGCTACGGCCTACCTCCACAAGACTGGGGTCGCCCACCTCCATACACAACCTCTGTGAATAACCACTGTATACTTCTACACTCCTGTTACTTACACCTGGAGAGAGAATAACATGTTCCTTTCCTGGCTCAGCCTCAGGAGAAGGTTGATAGGCCCTCGCCCTGTCAAAGTCGGAAAAATATCATGCTACACGTTGCCATATATTCACCCCATGCGCTTGCCCGCTGCACGTGCACGTTCTCTCCCGTGCGTGCGCATATTCGCAGCTGCGTGACGGCGCCTCCACGGCCGTGCGCATTGGTGCGTGGTATGCGCACTTACGGTAGAGTTTGTGTGCGTCTAGCGGGCGACTCAATCGTTACATAATAAATCCAAATAGTGTGTTTTATAGATAATGTTCCCCTTAATAATAACTATAAGTTTGTTTAATGTAACTGATCCCTGGACAGAGGAATCCCTCTTTACGTGATACAAAGGGTCTGACTAAGGTTGAACAGTGGTGTCTGGTACCTAACCGAAGAGTATTTTAATAGCAACAATCCGGTGTTTGTTAGGTAAAGATTAATCGCTCCTGCATATAGTTATGCCCATTAGTAGTTTCTGGACATTTCCTATGTTTGCAGTTCATTATCCATGCGGCGGGAATTCTGAGATTCCCTCCCACCTGAGCAGTTTGATATAGTCACAGCCCACCTGTTCAAACTAACCTATGACCTTTTGTTATGATGCGAGGAGACATTCCTGTGTCCAATGAACAATGAGATTATAGGTCCCTTTGTAGTGTACTGTATGTAGTGTATATAAGAACAAGCCAGCCTGAAGCAGCTCAGTCTTCTCTCCACAACGGTTTTCATCATTGACTAACCCAGAGCTGGTAACCAGGACTAGCGCAGCGATTCATTCCTATGTGTGTAAGTACTCTCTGTGACCATTCTTAATCTCTGACTGTATTTATGCCACGTTCTCTCTCTCTCTCTCTCTCTCTCTCTCTCTCTCTCTCATTGTATGTTATTATTTGTGATTGTGCCGCTATTGTGTATTTATGTGTAGTTATTCTGTTAGATTTGATGTTAGCATGTAGAGTATAAGTTGTAACTGTGTACCCCTTTTGATATATCTAAAAGCTCGTTAGTAAAGGTTTTGGAGCCTCAGCAGGGTGTCTGTGTCTCTCTAGCTAGTACAAAGGGTTTCTGAGTATCTCAATTGCTCAAACAGCTTGCATACTCACAAAGGTTCAGTGTTATACCATTATAGTACCACGGTATTAAGGTTTACAGTGTAAGCATATTCTGTGTTTAAAGTTTATAAAGGTTACTGTCTGTGTGTACACTCGCTGTGGGTATTCCGTACACCCAGCACAGCGTGTGTACTTAATTTGCGTACCATGTGCGAGGTCTTCATACGCAAATAGCGTACGGAGTGCGTAGCATGTGCACGTGGTTTAGCAGCCATTACGGCTACACGGTGTGAGTATATAGCTAATGTTAAAAGGTAGATATCTGACTCTATCAATTGGGGGCAAGTCCGGTCCATCTCATATCCTCAGTCAGGCGAAAATGCGCAGACTATATCGATCAGCAAAGGGAGGAAAGGTAGTATCTTGTAGTGCTGATCAGATGAGAGTCTGCGTCTGATTCTTTTGGTCTGTAGGGATGCTGGTGGAATCCGAAGAAGGTAGGAACATTAAGCTATTGTCTTTGTAAATCTGTTTTTTATTTCTATTTGGTGCCAACTGCACACGCAGATTGGATGGCTTGTCTGTTTAAATAGGTTTAAAAGTATTTTTAATCGCTCTGCATAGCGTGATAGTTTTTACCCAGGCTTAAAAATAACTACAGGGGCTGGCATGATGATTTTCTTTGTGACAAAAGGAACCGCATGGTCTGTCCACCATTTTGTGTAACCCTCATGGAGGTGGAAGGGGGAGGAGCAGCGGCCATTTTGGGAAGGTAAAAAAAAAAAATTTCCCCTAAGCGGCTGATTTTCAGTTGACTCAGGAAATAATCAGCCATCCATTGTCAAAAAAGAAATCATCATTTAATTAGTTTTTTTTTAATGCATTTGTTTAGTCCATGTCATGGTCAATCATGAGTGGTTCAGATAGAGTTTGATAAAAGTTAATAATAAAATAAATATTTGATTTAGGAAATACACAAATAAAACGTAGTGGTTTTTTTTGTTTTGTTTTGTTTTGTCACTGTCTCCATTCAAGAGCCTATTTAACTCTGCTACTTGTAAGATGGGCCATTGAAGTGCAAATTAACCTGTATAACTGGGTTTTGGGTTTTTTTTCTCTCCCAGCAGTGAAAGAAATCGCCTTTACAGAGTTAGTTAAAAAGCACTGTGACAGGACGGTACCGTACGAAAGCACTTGCCGCTTTCGCGTCCCGTTGACTGCGCACAGACTGGAAGGTCAAGTCACACGAGGCCTGACCACATAGGGGATTCCCGCTTACCGTCATTAACCGCCTGTTACTGACTCCACCCACTGCGTTGTGGGTGGGTTTTTGCTGCCACCACCAAACTCCTAACCTGCCGTGGCGTTTGGAACCATGGTTCTGCTCTGTATGTGC
Organism: Pseudophryne corroboree; assembly: GCF_028390025.1. Classification (NCBI taxonomy): domain Eukaryota; kingdom Metazoa; phylum Chordata; class Amphibia; order Anura; family Myobatrachidae; genus Pseudophryne; species Pseudophryne corroboree. The sequence continues at coordinate 206,655,853 of NC_086445.1, read as the reverse complement.
CGACGCACTGCCTTACCACACCTGTGTGGTGTTGACGAATCCCCACTAGCCACTTGCTAGGCCTCTACCGGTAGCTGGCGGAGGGCGGAACTTGGAGACGTTAGGTGCTTCCCTGGACAGCCGGAGAACGGAGATAGGTTTGGCCTAACCCTGTTGGTCACAAGATGAAGCAGTCTTCTTGAGGCAATGATGTTTATTGCTCAATAACCTTTAAAAAGGCTCCTCCCTATTGCTAGGGGCAACAGCATACAATCAGATGTTTTCAGCAGAATAAGATGGTATAAATACTCTGGAGGCACGCAGGTCTCCTTTTTATGTCAATTTTCCACACAGTATCACAGGGGGGTAAGCCCTCCCTGTCTTCTCCAACCAATCAGGTTATTTTACAAAATACCAATAAATCACATTTTACAAGGATATAAGTGCAATAAAACAATATCCTCCTTCCTGTGACACAGACGTTTGGTATCAGATTAACATTCACTATTGATAAATTTATCACATAGCTTCAAAATACAATGTTTCTGTCTCATTCACATCTCCAGGCAAACCCAGTGTTTGAGATTACAACAGGAAGGCTACAATACAAACAAACAGTCTTCCTTCCTGCATCGGTCGTTTGTATGTCAATTAAATCAGGTACATGAAACAAGTTCCAAGTCCATAGACCCAGTGATTAGCATCTCTCTCTAAGGAACTTACACATCAAAAGGTATTGTCCTTCACACCTCTCTGATAGGAAGTGGCATGCTAATGGCCCTGTCCCATTTCCAGAGGATAAGACATGATTATTCAGACATCTATAAGAGTAAGTGCATTTTCCTCTTTAAATATACAGATGACCACATCTTGAATATAAAATAAATACAGTTAAACATGCATTCCTGCAATTGTGCATAGAGCACTACATATGACATGTTAAAACACATCATTAAACAAACTTTTAAACAGTCCGCGCCCAGCGCCGTAAGTATGTTTAACAGTGACGCCCAGCGCCCATTGTCCCTTAATATGGCGCCGGGCATGAGGGTTAACACCTTCAGTGCCGCAGCCGCCATTACACGTGTGGCTGGTTGGTCTCTCCGGCCACAAGCACATTCATATGCAAATTAGAAGCACTGAATAAGGTCTCACATAAGTAATAGTGATTAGTACAGCCGTGGCCAACCTGTGGCTCTGGAGCCACATGTGGCTCTTTCTTTATTCAAATGTGGCTCCGGACACTCAGTCACCTGACCACAACAGATACTGGAAACTGGTGCACTCCAACCAGACATACAGTAGCACTACGGCGACTGAAACTGAGGGAGCCAGATACTGGGCTGTAGTGACATATGAGGGTGCTGGCAGGAGTGACACAATGGGGAGCTGGCTGGAGTGACAAAGGAGAATCCTGGCAGGAGAGACACAATAGGGAGCAGACTGGAGTGACACATGGGGGAGCTGGCTGGAGTGACACATTGGGGAGCTGGCTGGAGTGACACAGGAAGGTTCTGGCTGGAGTGACACATTGACACATGGGGGAGCTGGCTGGAGTGACACATTGACACATGGGGAGCTGGCTGGAGTGACACATTGGGGAGCTGGCTGGAGTGACACAGGAGGGTGCTGGCTGGAGTGACACATTGACACATGGGGGAGCAGGCTGGAGTGACACATGGAGGAGCTGAAGTGTATTATGTGAATATGGCTTTTTCTATATATTTTATGTGGATCTGGATTTTATTATTTTATGTGGAAGTGTCTTTTTCAATGTATTTTATGTTGACTCTGGCTTTAAAATGTATTTTATGCGGATCTGGCATTTTTATTGTCCTTTATACCTGGGGTGTGACCTAGCAGGCACAAGGTCACACCCCATTTTTGCACACGCGCCCTCTGCTTGATGTCGGCTCTCTGACGTACCTAACAAGATTTTTTGGCTCTTTGTCTCTGACTGGTTGGCCACCCCTGGATTAGTACATATATGTAATATCTATATGCGCGTGCTTACATCAATGTATGTTATTAGATTAATTTAGAATTGCATGTTCATTTGTGTAAGTTTCACATCTCACTTTCCTGTTTGCCATTTCATAATTGATAACGTGCTAAGAAAGATTTGTTGCTATTGATAGTTAAAAAGTAAAAATAATACGTAAGGAAGTAATTTGTAAAACACGCACACGGCTTGCCTAAGATACAAGGAAGTTCTGTGTGGTGTTCAATAGATGATTACAGTTAAAGGTAATTTACATTGATAAACGTGTTAGTTGTGTTACTGTGGACATACCTGGCTTATGTACACGTGTCTCTAACAAGGGGCAGAACGAGTGTACGCGACGCAAGGGCCGACGCACGGAGCGTAATTACGCAACGGAGCGTCTGGGTACGCCCACATAATACAAATCACACGATAGTATTGTTTTAAGTAGGCGATATGGAGGCAACGCGATAATAGCGCAAATCAATCTGGGTCCAAAATTTTAAGCTAATAGATCCTTCTCTAGTTGCAACTCCTCGGGATTAGCCTGCGATACTGAATGAAAGGGATTTCTGCGCAGAAACGAAAGTAAAGAGTATATGAGGTGAAAGAATGTGTATACATATATAAGTTTCTAATTTTTGGGTGGAACCACAGGAAATCATCGAGTTCTCATGAGGAACATACGTGTCAGTGACGGCACGGTGGCTTGGGAGGCATCCCTTGTTAAACATATTAAAATAAGAGCATTAGAGTATAGCAGACCAGGAGGTCTACTGTAGCACAGACCAGGAGGTCACGGACCAGGAGGTCCAGGTACAGCAGACTAGGAAGTCCGCTATAGATAAGAGTCAAGAAGCACAACACCAGGAAGGGTTGGTGCGGTACCCATATAGGCCATTAAGCTCTGGCTGAAGGAATTCGCAGCCACAATTTTCGATTCCACTGGTTGTTCCGCACATAAGATTAGTTGCTTATGTGCAGAATGATTGTACCGCACGTAATTGTGTGCATTAGTTTGTAACTTGACCCAGTACCGTTTGCGTACGCTAGAGGGGTCATAAACGCTATTTGTACATTCTAACGTGATTTGTGTAATTTTTTTTATTTTAAGGGAGGTTCGCTGGTCACTTGGGAACTATCCAACAACCAATAGTTACTGGAAAGGTTTAAGTGCTCTTCGGATCACACCTACATGTTCCAGTAAATAGAGGTTCAGGTCGCAGGGGCCCTAGGTTGAGTACGCCAGCGCTAGGGCAGTGTGTGGGCGTATTGGTCGACGTGGGCGAGTGAGTGGAGTACTCGGTAAACTTCCGCCGCCGGCCTACCCCGGACATCTTGGTTTTTGTAAGTGTTCACTGAAAACCCTGATTAAGGTCAGAGGTAGTGCAACACCTGCAAAGATGGGGGCCAGTTGTTCAGGTAGGGGGCGATCAACCTCGGTTCGGGTTGACTTAGTAAACCGGCCAATAGAGTCGGCAAGGATAACGTGTGATACAGACCGGGAAGTCCGAAATGGATCACACACAAAGGTCAATGAATAGGAAAGTATGACTTTGCATGACGGGGAAAAGTTCCCACGGGTAGGCAGTTTTAGTCCCGAGGTGTTACAAAATCTAAGGAGAAGGATATGTCTCATTAAATCTGCAAAGAGACGGATCAAACATTATGATTATTTACAGTTATGGCAACGGGAAGGTGAGAGACAAGGAGAATTAGCTTACACAGCTGACTCTCACTGTGGTAAGAAAAATATGGCAACAAGAGAGAAGGTGGTTACAGAGAGTGGCACACTGGTGTATGATAAAAATGCACTTAGCAACTGTATTAATAATTATGATAGTAGTAAATGTAACAATGATAAAAGTAAAACTGTTAAATGTACAACTGTTAACCTGTGCAAGTCGCACCCCATGTTAAACTTCCCTCAGGATTACCAGCAAGAAAGCGAGCCCAGCACGATGTCGGCACCTTCTCCAGCAGTCATCATACAAGACATCCAGGTGGACGCGACCAAATTGGTAAAGGCAGTAATCAAACCCCCTAACGGAGGGTCAGGTGAGGTCGTGTCCACAGGTACGTACGGTGTTATATATCACGCACAAACAAATGTACCTCATATTGTAGAACCAACACAAGATGATGTAGTTGAATTTAATCCTGTCAGGATGTTCACAGTCCCCAATGGGAAGACTGACGCTCAGGGAATCATTCCCGTCAGGGACAGTGCAATGCGCCGTCCCTGGTCCCGGATGGAATTGAGAGCAATTATGTCTGACTTCCCTGATCCTAGGAAAGATCTAGTTGCATGTCAGAGGTTTATTAAAGAACTAGGAAACTCCACAGAACCCACCAACAAAGGTTGGCGGACAGTGCTGAGGGCATGTTTGCCCTCCAGTGTTGACCCTGTGAAATTCATTACTGATTGTAAATTAGACACAGAAGTACCTCAAACGGAGGAACACAATCAGGAATGTATTAAGCAGATCAACCGACAGTTAGGAGTATATTTCCCAGCCGTTGTCGAGTGGAACAAAATCTTCTCCATGAGACAAAACGAAGGGGAAAGTACTTCTAATTATTTCCATCGGGCATTGCAGGACATGGCTAAGTATACAGGGATAGAAAACATCAAAACAAATGTGAAGCATAGAGAAGTAGCGGTTAAGGTATTAATGAATGGTTTAAAGGAAGTGTTGAGAACAAGGGTACAGACCACCAACCCAAACTGGAGAAATATCTCGGTGGCAGCCTTAAGAAAGTCCGCTGTTGGGCATGAGCAAAACAACAGCAAGCACAGGGAAGCACAGGGAGGTAAGAAGCCTCAGATCCCTGTGGGTAAGTCAAAGGTGATAAGGTGTTATAATTGCCAGAAGGAAGGTCATTATGCATGAGATTGTAGGTTTAAAGAACCACAGAAGGTATATCAACCCCCTAGACAAGAACAAGAGCAAAGTTGTGATACACAAAATTGTAATCCGGGATCATATAGGAAGAAGTTGAGCTACACCTGTAATATGCAGTCAGGAAAGTTGATCATTAGGCCTGGTAGTAAACCTGAGGTTACAGGTAAGGATATTGGGAGGTCAGTTCCTTGTAGACACAGGAACGGCCGGGTAAACGTTGTAATTTATCTGTAAATGTTTCTTTTCCCCATCTCTGACGTTCATCGGCAGAACTCAAACATCACATAGCTACTTGGTCTTTGCAGAAGTCTACCTAACCCCAGTGTGACCTACCGACATCGGTGTGTCCTGGCCAGGCATAAAAGGGTGGAGTGTGGAAATACTGGTGGGGAGGGGACTGTGCAAAGATACCAATGGATGTGTTGGTGTGACAGCCTGATGGTGAACAGAAGATCTAACAATGTTTTTTGTTTGTTTGTTGTTTAATGTAACATATGTATGAATTGTTCTCTCTCTCGTTTGTTTTGTTTTTTCCTCTTCTCTCCCATGTTCTCATGTTTTAAAGATGGTATGTCACACATCAGTTAGACAAATGGTAATGCAAGATTTTTGCTCCTTACAGAAAGATCGCAGATTTGGAAGGAATATTGTATCACCAGAATGCTCGTTTGGAAGACTGAGAGACAGCACCTTTGAGATAACAGCAGAGCAGGAAGAACAACAAGACTAGAGGACATAAGACATCGTAACATTTTTCTTTCCCCTCAAAGTATTTTTTTTTTTTTTGTACCCCCATTACAAATTTCTCTTTCTCCTCCTGTAAGATGGACTCGCCCCAAGAGACTGCAGTCCGTGTTTTCCTGTTGACCATGATGTTGACCAGAGCAGTCTGTTTCGGTGAGAGTCCCATGGAGGTCGAGAAAGGATCGGGAATGGGTTCTGATGACCAGGATGGAGGCGTAGTTTTCCAAGAGCAACATAATCACAGAGTAAAGGCGAGTATCAGAAAACAATCTGGTAGCTTTGACAATAGAAGGAATTGTGAAGGATTGTTAGCTGAGGAGAACTGCATCTGTAGGCATTGTGACAATATAGTTGAGGATGGGTGCATCAAGAAATGTCAGTCCAGTTTTAATATCCACATGGACCGGCATCCATTGAGTGACTATCACTCCTTAGTGGGTAAAGTGTTAAACCAGACAGACTGTTGGGTATGCTCTCAAGTACCTCAAGGTCATAGCAAATCAGGGCTAGTACCATTCCCTTTAACTGTAGGAGAGGTACTTGAGCTAAGTGGTGGGAGGCCGGTGGACAAGAGGTTTAATATCTCTAGTCCTCCTAGTTTGAAGCTCCACCAATATCATGTGGATAGGTCCTTAGTATGCTTTAACATTTCCAATCCCCGAAAGCCGGGAAATTGGGAAGTGTCATGGAGTAATCAAACCATGACATTTTCACATAGAGCCGACCGAATGCCCATAGACACAGAGCTTATACGCCAGATAGTCGAGAATGGAAAATATTTCCAGTATAGGTACACTTTAGGAAGTAGAACCATGCGAGTTGGAGAAGTATCACCAGGATACTGTGCACATATCGTACAAACAGATACGTGTACTAAACAGATGAGAGAATTAGGGTTAGGAGATTTCACATGGAAAATTTGTAACATGGTAATGTCATACTCCGTCCCATATGTACTCCCCGATGATGCATATTTCATATGCGGGAGAAAGGCGTATAAGTGGCTTGCCCCAAACTCAGAGGGATTGTGTTACATTGGAAAAGTACTGCCTGAAGTAATGACTGTATCCCATAGTAAAATGAAAGATATTCACCGTGGTGCCCAAGCTCCTTATACTCACACTCATTACGAGCACATCGTTAAACGGCACCTGATAGAGAGGACAGAGCATTCGGCCTCTGATCTGATCCATGAATCCACCGGGATTCAATTCCTACTCGCGTTAGATATCACTCGTACCGCCAGAGGAGTGATAAATTATAGATATATATCTGCGCTTGCAAATTTATTAGACAATATCACCGAAATGTACGACGACACGTTCAGGTACACTGGGAAAGAGTTACAAGCCTACAAAACAGAACTGGTTCAGCATAGGATGATTCTCAATTACCTCACAGCTGTGACAGGCGGGTATTGTGTTACCCTAGCAACTCAATATGGAATAAAATGCTGCACGTATATTACAAACAGCACTGAGGACCCAGCCGGGGTCATAGACCAAAAGATGGATGACATTTTGCAATTAAAATGGGAGTTCCGAAGGAGACATAATCTCACTCTCGCCGCTGTGGGTAATGAGCTGACCGGTTGGGTGTCATGGTTGAACCCACGAAATTGGTTCTCTGGCTTAGGAGAATGGGCCCAAGGTGTTATAATGAATGTAGGAAAATTTCTTTTGTGTATTCTGGGAGTCGTCATATTGGTCGGACTGATATTTAGATGCGTTCGGGCTTTAACGAAGTGTAAAGGTAGTACTAGAGTGATGAGCCTGAGGAGCGAGGACACTGTAATAATGACAACTAATTTGATTTATGACCCAACGATAGAGACAATGTTGTGATAAAAATGTGATTCCACGGTCCGTTTCTTTCACCCGTTTCTCCTTTGTTTTCCTCCAAGGTACAAAGACATCCACTTGGAAGAAGAATTGACAACCTCTTTTATACAGACCATTGATGGACTATGCCACAGACCCCCAATATCCCTAGTGACTTTAACTTTTACGATAGCCCAATACTTTAGAGACTGTAACTTTATGGACAATGGAACAACTTTTGCTCGCTATTTATAGCAAAAGCACCGAGATACATCAGACAACATGTACATCAAGACAAGACATCAGACAAGACCTCAATCGGCGACTGTTTATTTAAACTCACATAGTTTACGACTGCATTTATAACGATTACTTCTTACCTTCACCACTACAACCTTCAGGTAATAGCACACATAGTCGATAGGGAATATAGACACATATATCAGCACTCACATACCCCCCCATTCATGTATCATCAACTAAATGTGCTCCCCATTTGTTGCAACCAAAAGCCGAAAAGAGCTCGGTAAAGTTTGACAGCCCATCCACAGACCCTTGATACGGGATAAGAAGGAATTTAAATGTATACTTCGCAATACCTCGAAGCTTGATTTAAAACACGTACGGCACGATGATACATGACCCCTCAAACATGGATCCATACACACATGCTTCTACTATTTCACTAGGTCATACCTTTTTCCCACCTTCTCCTCTCCTCCCTTTTCCCAATCATAAAATGGTATTTACATGATGACATATATTTTTCTTTTTTGAATTGTTTTAGGAAGTGGCAGTTATTGATGACTGCCAAAGGGTGGACTGTCAAAGTCGGAAAAATATTATGCTACTCGTTGCCATATATTCACCCCATGCGCTTGCCCGCTGCACGTGCACGTTCTCTCCCGTGCGTGCGTATATTCGCAGCTGCGTGACGGCGCCTCCACGGCCGTGCGCATTGGCGCGTGGTATGCGCACTTACGGTAGAGTTTGTGTGCGTCTAGCGGGCGACTCAATCATTACATAATAAATCCAAATAGTGTGTTTTATAGATAATGTTCCCCTTAATAATAACTGTAAGTTTGTTTAATGTAACTGATCCCTGGACAGAGGAATCCCTCTTTACGTGATACAAAGGGTCTGACTAAGGTTGAACAGTGGTGTCTGGTACCTAACCGAAGAGTATTTTAATAGCAACAATCCGGTGTTTGTTAGGTAAAGATTAATCGCTCCTGCATATAGTTATGCCCATTAGTAGTTTCTGGACATTTCCTATGTTTGCAGTTCATTATCCATGCGGCGGGAATTCTGAGATTCCCTCCCACCTGAGCAGTTTGATATAGTCACAGCCCACCTGTTCAAACTAACCTATGACCTTTTGTTATGATGCGAGGAGACATTCCTGTGTCCAATGAACAATGAGATTATAGGTCACTTTGTAGTGTACTGTATGTAGTGTATATAAGAACAAGCCAGCCTGAAGCAGCTCAGTCTTCTCTCCACAACGGTTTTCATCATTGACTAACCCAGAGCTGGTAACCAGGACTAGCGCAGCGATTCATTCCTATGTGTGTAAGTACTCTCTGTGACCATTCTTAATCTCTGACTGTATTTATGCTACGTTCTCTCTCTCTCTCTCTCTCTCATTGTATGTTATTATTTGTGATTGTGCCGCTATTGTGTATTTATGTGTAGTTATTCTGTTAGATTTGATGTTAGCATGTAGAGTATAAGCTGTAACTGTGTACCCCTTTTGATATATCTAAAAGCTCGTTAGTAAAGGTTTTGGAGCCTCAGCAGGGTGTCTGTGTCTCTCTAGCTAGTACAAAGGGTTTCTGAGTATCTCAATTGCTCAAACAGCTTGCATACTCACAAAGGTTCAGTGTTATACCATTATAGTACCACGGTATTAAGGTTTACAGTGTAAGCATATTCTGTGTTTAAAGTTTATAAAGGTTACTGTCTGTGTGTACGCTCGCTGTGGGTATTCCGTACACCCAGCACAGCGTGTGTACTTAATTTGCGTACCACGTGCGAGGTCTTCATACGCAAATAGCGTACGGAGTGCGTAGCATGTGCACGTGGTTTAGCAGCCATTACGGCTACACGGTATTAGTATATAGCTAATGTTAAAAGGTAGATATCTGACTCTATCAGCCCTCAGAGGTTCTGCAGCTTCTGACTGTGGCCCACCCCTCCCTGGCTGCTCGCTGTCAGGACAGAGGGGGGTTTGCATGGCAGGACTTGCATCACACTCCTGTCCAAACCTTTTGTTCATCTTACCCCCTGGCACTTGTAAATGGGGATTCTCATTCTGGTTGAACACAATTTCACACTTTTTACATACATCAGTGCCTATGTCAGGCACAGCCATTCCTGACACTGATAAGTTTTCTACTTTCATTGCTAAGTGTAAAGTAGACAGCCTCTTATCAGCATAAATACTTTCTGATTCCTTTCCAAGGGTTAATGTGCAGCCCTTCTGCATTGCCCTCTGCTTGGTACCTATAGCTAGGTCACACCTCACATCAAGCACATCTTTATACAGTGTGCCCACATCATTCCCAGGTGTCTGTAACTCGGTGGGTCTAGTGGTACCACAATGGGGAGAAATTTCCTCATTAACACATACTGGGGAAAATACACCTAGACACTTCTCCCAAACAATTTCTTCCTGCCCTTGTGCTGTATTGGGACTGGCTCTCTGTTCAACCTGGAGAGGTAAGTTTTCCACTGAAGCATCAGTGTGTGGGAATCCCTGGTGGGGAGGGGACTGTGCAAAGATACCAATGGATGTGTTGGTGTGACAGCAAGCACAGGGAAGCACAGGGAGGTAAGAAGCCTCAGATCCCTGTGGGTAAGTCAAAGGTGATAAGGTGTTTTCTCTATCGTCCTAAGTGGATGCTGGGGTTCCTGAAAGGACCATGGGGGATAGCGGCTCCGCAGGAGACAGGGCACAAAAGTAAAGCTTTTACAGGTCAGGTGGTGTGTACTGGCTCCTCCCCCTATGACCCTCCTCCAGACTCCAGTTAGATTTTTGTGCCCGGCCGAGAAGGGTGCAATTCTAGGTGGCTCTCATAAAGAGCTGCTTAGAGAGTTTAGCTTAGGTTTTTTATTTTACAGTGATTCCTGCTGGCAACAGGATCACTGCAACGAGGGACAGAGGGGAGAAGAAGTGAACTCACCTGCGTGCAGGATGGATTGGCTTCTTGGCTACTGGACATGAAGCTCCAGAGGGACGATCACAGGTACAGCCTGGATGGTCACCGGAGCCACGCCGCCGGCCCCCTCACAGATGCTGAAGCAAGAAGAGGTCCAGAATCGGCGGCTGAAGACTCCTGCAGTCTTCTTAAGGTAGCGCACAGCACTGCAGCTGTGCGCCATTTTCCTCTCAGCACACTTCACACGGCAGTCACTGAGGGTGCAGGGCGCTGGGGGGGGGCGCCCTGGGAGGCAAATGAAAACCTTTAAAAAGGCTAAAAATACCTCACATATAGCCCCAGAGGCTATATGGAGATATTTACCCCTGCCTAAATGTACTAAATAGCGGGAGACGAGCCCGCCGAAAAAGGGGCGGGGCCTATCTCCTCAGCACACGGCGCCATTTTCTGTCACCGCTCCGCTGGTCAGGAAGGCTCCCAGGTCTCTCCCCTGCACTGCACTACAGAAACAGGGTATAACAGAGAGGGGGGGCAGAATAAATGGCAATATATTAATATAAAAGCAGCTATAAGGGAGCACTTAATCATAAGGCTATCCCTGTCATATATAGCGTTTTTTGGTGTGTGCTGGCAGACTCTCCCTCTGTCTCCCCAAAGGGCTGGTGGGTCCTGTCTTCGTATAGAGCATTCCCTGTGTGTCTGCTGTGTGTCGGTACGTGTGTGTCGACATGTATGAGGACGTTATTGGTGTGGAGGCGGAGCAATTGCCAAATATGAGGATGTCACCTCCTAGGGGGTCGACACCAGAATGGATGCCTTTATTTGTGGAATTACGGGATAGCGTCAACTCGCTTAAGCAGTCGTTTGCCGACATGAGGCGGCCGGACACTCAATTAGTGTCTGTCCAGGCGCCTCAAACACCGTCAGGGGCTGTAAAACGTCCCTTGCCTCAGTCGGTCGACACAGACCCAGACACAGGCACTGATTCCGGTGGTGAAGGTGACGAATCAACCGTATTTTCCAGTAGGGCCACACGTTATATGATTTTGGCAATAAAGGAGATGTTACATTTAGCTGATACTACAGGTACCACTAAACAGGGTATTATGTGGGGTGTGAAAAAACTACCAGTAGTTTTTACCGAATCAGAAGAATTAAATGACGTGTGTGATGAAGCGTGGGGTGCCCCGATAAAAAACTGCTAATTTCAAAGAAGTTATTGGCTTTATACCCTTTCCCGCCAGAGGTTAGGGAGCGCTGGGAAACACCTCCTAGGGTGGACAAAGCGCTAACACGCTTATCAAAACAAGTGGCGTTACCCTCTCCTGAGACGGACGCACTTAAAGATCCATCAGATAGGAGGATGGAAAATATCCAAAAAGGTATATACACACATGCAGGTGTTATACTACGACCAGCTATTGCGACTGCCTGGATGTGCAGTGCTGGGGTAGTTTGGTCAGAGTCCCTGATCGAAAATATTGATACCCTGGACAGGGACAATATTTTACTGTCGTTAGAACAAATAAAGGATGCATTTCTTTATATGCGTGATGCACAGAGAGATATCTGCACACTGGCATCACGGGTAAGTGCTATGTCCATTTCGGCCAGAAGAGCTTTATGGACACGACAGTGGACAGGCGATGCGTAGAGGAGTTATTTGAGGTCGGTCTATCGGATTTGGTGGCCACGGCTACGGCCGGGAAATCCACCTTTCTACCTCAAGTCACTCCCCAACAGAAAAAGGCACCGACCTTTCAACCGCAGCCCTTTCGTTCCTTTAAAAATAAGAGAGCAAAGGGCTATTCATATCTGCCACGAGGCAGAGGACGAGGGAAGAGACAGCAACAGGCAGCTCCTTCCCAGGAACAGAAGCCCTCCCCGGCTTCTACAAAAGCCTCAGCATGACGCTGGGGCTTCGCAAGCGGACTCGGGGGCGGTAGGCGGTCGTCTCAAAAATTACAGCGCGCAGTGGGCTCACTCGCAGGTAAATCCCTGGATCCTGCAGATAATATCTCAGGGGTACAGGTTGAAATTAGAGACAGAGCCACCTCGCCGTTTCCTGAAGTCTGCTTTACCAACGTCCCCCTCAGAAAGGGAGACGGTTTTGGAAGCCATTCACAAGCTGTATTCTCAGCAGGTGATAGTCAAGGTACCTCTTCTACAACAAGGGAAGGGGTATTATTCCACTCTATTTGTGGTACCGAAGCCGGATGGCTCGGTAAGGCCTATTCTAAATCTGAAGTCCTTGAACCTATACATAAAGAAGTTCAAGTTCAAGATGGAGTCACTCAGAGCAGTGATAGCGAACCTGGAAGAAGGGGACTTTATGGTATCCTTGGACATCAAGGATGCGTATCTCCACGTTCCAATTACCCCTCACACCAGGGGTACCTCAGGTTCGTTGTACAAAACTGTCACTATCAGTTTCAGACGCTGCCGTTTGGTTTGTCCACGGCACCTCGGGTCTTTACAAAGGTAATGGCCGAGATAATATTTCTTCTTCGAAGAAAAGGCGTATTAATTATCCCATACTTGGACGATCTCCTAATAAGGGCAAGGTCCAGAGAACAGCTGGAGATGGGTTTAGCACTATCTCAAGAGGTGCTAAAGCAGCACGGATGGATTCTGAATATTCCAAAATCCCAATTAATGCCGACAACTCGTCTGCTGTTCCTGGGGATGATTCTGGACACAGTTCAGAAAAAGGTTTTTCTTCCCGAAGAAAAAGCCAAGGAGTTATCTGACCTGGTCAGGAACCTCCTAAAACCAGGAAAGGTGTCTGTACATCAATGCACAAGAGTCCTGGGAAAAAATGGTAGCTTCTTACGAAGCAATCCCTTTCGGCAGATTCCATGCAAAGGGATCTGTTGGACAAATGGTCAGGGTCGCATCTTCAGATGCACCTGCGGATAACCCTGTCGCCGAGGACAAGGGTATCCCTTCTGTGGTGGTTGCAGGAGGCTCATCTATTGGAGGGCCGCAGATTCGGCAGGCAGGATTGGATCCTGGTGACCACGGATGCCAGCCTGAGAGGCTGGGGAGCAGTCACACAGGGAAGAAATTTCCAGGGAGTGTGGTCGAGCCTGAAAAAGTCTCTTCACATAAGCATTCTGGAACTAAGAGCAATCTACAATGCTCTAAGCCAGGCGGAACCTCTGCTTCAAGGAAGACCGGTGTTGATCCAGTCGGACAACATCACGGCAGTCGCCCATGTAAATAGACAGGGCGGCACAAGAAGCAGGAGGGCAATGGCAGAAGCTGCCAGGATCCTTCGCTGGGCGGAGAATCACGTGATAGCACTGTCAGCAGTATTCATCCCGGGCGTGGACAACTGGGAAGCAGACTTCCTCAGCAGACACGACCTTCACCCGGGAGAGTGGGGACTTCATCCAGAAGTTTTCCACATGCTATTAAACCGTTGGGTAAAACCAATGGTGGACATGATGGCATCTCGCCTCAACAAAACACTGGACAGGTATTGCGCCAGGTCAAGAGATCCGCAGGCAATAGCTGTGGACGCGCTGGTAACACCTTGGGTGTACCAGTCGGTATATGTGTTTCCTCCTCTGCCTCTCATACCAAAGGTATTGAGGATTATACGGCAAAGAGGAGTAAGACTAGTGGCTCCGGATTGGCCAAGAAGGACTTGGTACCCGGAACTTCAAGAGATGGTCACGGACGATCCGTGGCCTCTACTTCTGAGAAGGGACCTGTTTCAGCAGGGTCCTTGTCTTTTTCAAGACTTACCGCGGCTGCGTTTGACGGCATGGCGTTGAATGCCAGATCCTAAAAGGAAAAGGCATTCCAGAAGAAGTCATTCCTACCTTGATAAAGGCAAGGAAGGAAGTCACCGCGAAGCATTATCGCCGTATTTGGCGAAAATATGTTGCGTGGTGCGAGCAGCGGAGTGCTCCGATGGAGGAATTTCAACTGGGTCGTTTTCCTACATTTCCTGCAATCAGGATTGTCTATGGGTCTCAAATTGGGATCTATTAAGGTTCAAATTTCGGCCCTATCAATATTCTTCCACAAAGAATTGGCCTCAGTCCCTGAGGTCCAGATTTTTATCAAAGGAGTACTGCATATACAGCCTCCTGTGGTGCCTAAGGTGGCACCGTGGGATCTAAATGTAGTTTTAGATTTCCTCAAATCCAATTGGTTTGAACCACTAAAGAATGTGGATTTGAAATATCTCACATGGAAAGTGACTATGTTACTGGCCCTGGCTTCGGCCGGGAGAGTATCTGAACTGGCGGCTTTGTCTTATAAAAGCCCTTATTTAATTTTCCATTCGACATAGGGCAGAGCTGCGGACGCGTCCGCATTTTCTCCCTAAGGTGGTATCAGCGTTTCACCTGAACCAGCCTATTGTAGTGCCTGCGGCTACAGACGACTTGAAGGACTCCAAGTTGTTGGACGTTGTCAGAGCCTTAAAAATATACATTTAAAGGACGGCTGGAGTCAGAAAATCTGACTCGCTGTTTATACTGTATGCACCCAACAAGTTGGGTGCACCTGCTTCTAAGCAGTCGATTGCTCGTTGGTTTTGTAACAAAATTCAACTTGTACATTCTGTGGCAGGCCTGCCACAGCCTAAATCTGTTAAGGCCCATTCCGCAAGGAAGGTGGGCTCATCTTGGGCGGCTGCCCGAGGGGTCTCGGCATTACAACTCTGCCGAGCAGCTACGTGGTCAGGGGAGAACACGTTTGTAAATTTTTACAAATTTGATACCCTGGCAAAGGAGGACCTGGAGTTCTCTCATTCGGTGCTGCAGAGTCATCCGCACTCTCCCGCCCGTTTGGGAGCTTTGGTATAATCCCCATGGTCCTTTCAGGAACCCCAGCATCCACTTAGGACGATAGAGAAAATAAGAATTTACTTACCGATAATTCTATTTCTCGGAGTCCGTAGTGGATGCTGGGCGCCCATCCCAAGTGCGGATTATCTGCAATACTTGTACATAGTTATTGTTAACTAATTCGGGTTATTGTTTAGGAAGCCATCTTTCAGAGGCTCCTCTGTTATCATACTGTTAACTGGGTTTAGATCACAAGTTGTACGGTGTGATTGGTGTGGCTGGTATGAGTCTTACCCGGGATTCAAAATCCTCCCTTATTGTGTACGCTCGTCCGGGCACAGTACCTAACTGGAGTCTGGAGGAGGGTCATAGGGGGAGGAGCCAGTACACACCACCTGACCTGTAAAAGCTTTACTTTTGTGCCCTGTCTCCTGCGGAGCCGCTATCCCCCATGGTCCTTTCAGGAACCCCAGCATCCACTACGGACTCCGAGAAATAGAATTATCGGTAAGTAAATTCTTATTATAATTGCCAGAAGGAAGGTCATTATGCATGAGATTGTAGGTTTAAAGAACCACAGAAGGTATATCAACCCCCTAGACAAGAACAAGAGCAAAGTTGTGATACACAAAATTGTAATCCGGGATCATATAGGAAGAAGTTGAGCTACACCTGTAATATGCAGTCAGGAAAGTTGATCATTAGGCCTGGTAGTAAACCTGAGGTTACAGGTAAGGATATTGGGAGGTCAGTTCCTTGTAGACACAGGAACGGCCGGGTAAACGTTGTAATTTATCTGTAAATGTTTCTTTTCCCCATCTCTGACGTACATCGGCAGAACTCAAACATCACATAGCTACTTGGTCTTTGCAGAAGTCTACCTAACCCCAGTGTGACCTACCGACATCGGTGTGTCCTGGCCAGGCATAAAAGGGTGGAGTGTGGAAATACTGGTGGGGAGGGGACTGCGCAAAGATACCAATGGATGTGTTGGTGTGACAGCCTGATGGTGAACAGAAGATCTGACAATGTTTTTTGTTTGTTTGTTGTTTAATGTAACATATGTATGAATTGTTCTCTCTCTCGTTTTTTTTTTTTTTCCTCTTCTCTCCCATGTTCTCATGTTTTAAAGATGGTATGTCACACATCAGTTAGACAAATGGTAATGCAAGATTTTTGCTCCTTACAGAAAGATCGCAGATTTGGAAGGAATATTGTATCACCAGAATGCTTGTTTGGAAGACTGAGAGACAGCACCTTTGAGATAACAGCAGAGCAGGAAGAACAACAAGACTAGAGGACATAAGACATCGTAACATTTTTCTTTCCCCTCAAAGTATTTTTTTTTTTTTTGTACCCCCATTACAAATTTCTCTTTCTCCTCCTGTAAGATGGACTCGCCCCAAGAGACTGCAGTCCGTGTTTTCCTGTTGACCATGATGTTGACCAGAGCAGTCTGTTTCGGTGAGAGTACCATGGAGGTCGAGAAAGGATCGGGAATGGGTTCTGATGACCAGGATGGAGGCGTAGTTTTCCAAGAGCAACATAATCACTGAGTAAAGGCGAGTATCAGAAAACAATCTGGTAGCATTGACAATAGAAGGAATTGTGAAGGATTGTTAGCTGAGGAGAACTGCATCTGTAGGCATTGTGACAATATAGTTGAGGATGGGTGCATCAAGAAATGTCAGTCCAGTTTTAATATCCACATGGACCGGCATCCATTGAGTGACTATCACTCCTTAGTGGGTAAAGTGTTAAACCAGACAGACTGTTGGGTATGCTCTCAAGTACCTCAAGGTCATAGCAAATCAGGGCTAGTACCATTCCCTTTAACTGTAGGAGAGGTACTTGAGCTAAGTGGTGGGAGGCCGGTGGACAAAAGGTTTAATATCTCTAGTCCTCCTAGTTTGAAGCTCCACCAATATCATGTGGATAGGTCCTTAGTATGCTTTAACATTTCCAATCCCCGAAAGCCGGGAAATTGGGAAGTGTCATGGAGTAATCAAACCATGACATTTTCACATAGAGCCGACCGAATGCCCATAGACACAGAGCTTATACGCCAGATAGTCGAGAATGGAAAATATTTCCAGTATAGGTACACTTTAGGAAGTAGAACCATGCGAGTTGGAGAAGTATCACCAGGATACTGTGCACATATCGTACAAACAGATACGTGTACTAAACAGATGAGAGAATTAGGGTTAGGAGATTTCACATGGAAAATTTGTAACATGGTAATGTCATACTCCGTCCCATATGTACTCCCCGATGATGCATATTTCATATGCGGGAGAAAGGCGTATAAGTGGCTTGCCCCAAACTCAGAGGGATTGTGTTACATTGGAAAAGTACTGCCTGAAGTAATGACTGTATCCCATAGTAAAATGAAAGATATTCACCGTGGTGCCCAAGCTCCTTATACTCACACTCATTACGAGCACATCGTTAAACGGCACCTGATAGAGAGGACAGAGCATTCGGCCTCTGATCTGATCCATGAATCCACCGGGATTCAATTCCTACTCGCGTTAGATATCACTCGTACCGCCAGAGGAGTGATAAATTATAGATATATATCTGCGCTTGCAAATTTATTAGACAATATCACCGAAATGTACGACGACACGTTCAGGTACACTGGGAAAGAGTTATAAGCCTACAAAACAGAACTGGTTCAGCATAGGATGATTCTCAATTACCTCACAGCTGTGACAGGCGGGTATTGTGTTACCCTAGCAACTCAATATGGAATAAAATGCTGCACGTATATTACAAACAGCACTGAGGACCCAGCCGGGGTCATAGACTAAAAGATGGATGACATTTTGCAATAAAAATGGGAGTTCCGAAGGAGACATAATCTCACTCTCGCCGCTGTGGGTAATGAGCTGACCGGTTGGGTGTCATGGTTGAACCCACGAAATTGGTTCTCTGGCTTAGGAGAATGGGCCCAAGGTATTATAATGAATGTAGGAAAATTTCTTTTGTGTATTCTGGGAGTCGTCATATTGGTCGGACTGATATTTAGATGCGTTCGGGCTTTAACGGAGTGTAAAGGTAGTACTAGAGTGATGAGCCTGAGGAGCGAGGACACTGTAATAATGACAACTAATTTGATTTATGACCCAACGATAGAGACAATGTTGTGATAAAAATGTGATTCCACGGTCCGTTTCTTTCACCCGTTTCTCCTTTGTTTTCCTCCAAGGTACAAAGACATCCGCTTGGAAGAAGAATTGACAACCTCTTTTATACAGCCCAATACTTTAGAGACTGTAACTTTATGGACAATGGAACAACTTTTGCTCGCTATTTATAGCAAAAGCACCGAGATACATTAGACAACATGTACATCAAGACAAGACATCAGACAAGACCTCAATCGGCGACTGTTTATTTAAACTCACATAGTTTACGACTGCATTTATAACGATTACTTCTTACCTTCACCACTACAACCTTCAGGTAATAGCACACATAGTCGATAGGGAATATAGACACATATATCAGCACTCACATACCCCCCCATTCATGTATCATCAACTAAATGTGCTCCCCATTTGTTGCAACCAAAAGCCGAAAAGAGCTCGGTAAAGTTTGACAGCCCATCCACAGACCCTTGATACGGGATAAGAAGGAATTTAAATGTATACTTCGCAATACCTCGAAGCTTGATTTAAAACACGTACGGCACGATGATACATGACCCCTCAAACATGGATCCATACACACATGCTTCTACTATTTCACTAGGTCATACCTTTTTCCCACCTTCTCCTCTCCTCCCTTTTCCCAATCATAAAATGGTATTTACATGATGACATATATTTTTCTTTTTTGAATTGTTTTAGGAAGTGGCAGTTATTGATGACTGCCAAAGGGTGGACTGTCAGTCGGAAAAATATCATGCTACTCGTTGCCATATATTCACCCCATGCGCTTGCCCGCTGCACGTGCACGTTCTCTCCCGTGCGTGCGCATATTCGCAGCTGCGTGACGGCACCTCCACGGCCGTGCGCATTGGCGCGTGGTATGCGCACTTACGGTAGAGTTTGTGTGCGTCTAGCGGGCGACTCAATCATTACATAATAAATCCAAATAGTGTGTTTTATAGATAATGTTCCCCTTAATAATAACTGTAAGTTTGTTTAATGTAACTGATCCCTGGACAGAGGAATCCCTCTTTACGTGATACAAAGGGTCTGACTAAGGTTGAACAGTGGTGTCTGGTACCTAACCGAAGAGTATTTTAATAGCAACAATCCGGTGTTTGTTAGGTAAAGATTAATCGCTCCTGCATATAGTTATGCCCATTAGTAGTTTCTGGACATTTCCTATGTTTGCAGTTCATTATCCATGCGGCGGGAATTCTGAGATTCCCTCCCACCTGAGCAGTTTGATATAGTCACAGCCCACCTGTTCAAACTAACCTATGACCTTTTGTTATGATGCGAGGAGACATTCCTGTGTCCAATGAACAATGAGATTATAGGTCCCTTTGTACTGTACTGTATGTAGTGTATATAAGAACAAGCCAGCCTGAAGCAGCTCAGTCTTCTCTCCACAACGGTTTTCATCATTGACTAACCCAGAGCTGGTAACCAGGACTAGCGCAGCGATTCATTCCTATGTGTGTAAGTACTCTCTGTGACCATTCTTAATCTCTGACTGTATTTATGCTACGTTCTCTCTCTCTCTCTCTCTCTCATTGTATGTTATTATTTGTGATTGTGCCGCTATTGTGTATTTATGTGTAGTTATTCTGTTAGATTTGATGTTAGCATGTAGAGTATAAGCTGTAACTGTGTACCCCTTTTGATATATCTAAAAGCTCGTTAGTAAAGGTTTTGGAGCCTCAGCAGGGTGTCTGTGTCTCTCTAGCTAGTACAAAGGGTTTCTGAGTATCTCAATTGCTCAAACAGCTTGCATACTCACAAAGGTTAAGTGTTATACCATTATAGTACCACGGTATTAAGGTTTACAGTGTAAGCATATTCTGTGTTTAAAGTTTATAAAGGTTACTGTCTGTGTGTACGCTCGCTGTGGGTATTCCGTACACCCAGCACAGCGTGTGTACTTAATTTGCGTACCACGTGCGAGGTCTTCATACGCAAATAGCGTACGGAGTGCGTAGCATGTGCACGTGGTTTAGCAGCCATTACAGCTACACGGTATTAGTATATAGCTAATGTTAAAAGGTAGATATCTGACTCTATCAGCCCTCAGAGGTTCTGCAGCTTCTGACTGTGGCCCACCCCTCCCTGGCTGCTCGCTGTCAGGACAGAGGGGGGTTTGCATGGCAGGACATGCATCACACTCCTGTCCAAACCTTTTGTTCATCTTACCCCCTGGCACTTGTAAATGGGGATCCTCATTCTGGTTGAACACAATTTCACACTTTTTACATACATCAGTGCCTATGTCAGGCACAGCCATTCCTGACACTGATAAGTTTTCTACTTTCATTGCTAAGTGTAAAGTAGACAGCCTCTTATCAGCATAAATACTTTCTGATTCCTTTCCAAGGGTTAATGTGCAGCCCTTCTGCATTGCCCTCTGCTTGGTACCTATAGCTAGGTCACACCTCACATCAAGCACATCTTTATACAGTGTGCCCACATCATTCCCAGGTGTCTGTAACTCGGTGGGTCTAGTGGTACCACAATGGGGAGAAATTTCCTCATTAACACATACTGGGGAAAATACACCTAGACACTTCTCCCAAACAATTTCTTCCTGCCCTTGTGCTGTATTGGGACTGGCTCTCTGTTCAACCTGGAGAGGTAAGTTTTCCACTGAAGCATCAGTGTGTGGGAATCCCTGGTGGGGAGGGGACTGCGCAAAGATACCAATGGATGTGTTGGTGTGACAGCAAGCACAGGGAAGCACAGGGAGGTAAGAAGCCTCAGATCCCTGTGGGTAAGTCAAAGGTGATAAGGTGTTATAATTGCCAGAAGGAAGGTCATTATGCATGAGATTGTAGGTTTAAAGAACCACAGAAGGTATATCAACCCCCTAGACAAGAACAAGAGCAAAGTTGTGATACACAAAATTGTAATCCGGGATCATATAGGAAGAAGTTGAGCTACACCTGTAATATGCAGTCAGGAAAGTTGATCATTAGGCCTGGTAGTAAACCTGAGGTTACAGGTAAGGATATTGGGAGGTCAGTTCCTTGTAGACACAGGAACGGCCGGGTAAACGTTGTAATTTATCTGTAAATGTTTCTTTTCCCCATCTCTGACGTTCATCGGCAGAACTCAAACATCACATAGCTACTTGGTCTTTGCAGAAGTCTACCTAACCCCAGTGTGACCTACCGACATCGGTGTGTCCTGGCCAGGCATAAAAGGGTGGAGTGTGGAAATACTGGTGGGGAGGGGACTGCGCAAAGATACCAATGGATGTGTTGGTGTGACAGCCTGATGGTGAACAGAAGATCTGACAATGTTTTTTGTTTGTTTGTTGTTTAATGTAACATATGTATGAATTGTTCTCTCTCTCGTGTTTTTTTTTTTTTTCCTCTTCTCTCCCATGTTCTCATGTTTTAAAGATGGTATGTCACACATCAGTTAGACAAATGGTAATGCAAGATTTTTGCTCCTTACAGAAAGATCGCAGATTTGGAAGGAATATTGTATCACCAGAATGCTCGTTTGGAAGACTGAGAGACAGCACCTTTGAGATAACAGCAGAGCAGGAAGAACAACAAGACTAGAGGACATAAGACATCGTAACATTTTTCTTTCCCCTCAAAGTATTTTTTTTTTTTGTACCCCCATTACAAATTTCTCTTTCTCCTCCTGTAAGATGGACTCGCCCCAAGAGACTGCAGTCCGTGTTTTCCTGTTGACCATGATGTTGACCAGAGCAGTCTGTTTCGGTGAGAGTACCATGGAGGTCGAGAAAGGATCGGGAATGGGTTCTGATGACCAGGATGGAGGCGTAGTTTTCCAAGAGCAACATAATCACCGAGTAAAGGCGAGTATCAGAAAACAATCTGGTAGCATTGACAATAGAAGGAATTGTGAAGGATTGTTAGCTGAGGAGAACTGCATCTGTAGGCATTGTGACAATATAGTTGAGGATGGGTGCATCAAGAAATGTCAGTCCAGTTTTAATATCCACATGGACCGGCATCCATTGAGTGACTATCACTCCTTAGTGGGTAAAGTGTTAAACCAGACAGACTGTTGGGTATGCTCTCAAGTACCTCAAGGTCATAGCAAATCAGGGCTAGTACCATTCCCTTTAACTGTAGGAGAGGTACTTGAGCTAAGTGGTGGGAGGCCGGTGGACAAGAGGTTTAATATCTCTAGTCCTCCTAGTTTGAAGCTCCACCAATATCATGTGGATAGGTCCTTAGTATGCTTTAACATTTCCAATCCCCGAAAGCCGGGAAATTGGGAAGTGTCATGGAGTAATCAAACCATGACATTTTCACATAGAGCCGACCGAATGCCCATAGACACAGAGCTTATACGCCAGATAGTCGAGAATGGAAAATATTTCCAGTATAGGTACACTTTAGGAAGTAGAACCATGCGAGTTGGAGAAGTATCACCAGGATACTGTGCACATATCGTACAAACAGATACGTGTACTAAACAGATGAGAGAATTAGGGTTAGGAGATTTCACATGGAAAATTTGTAACATGGTAATGTCATACTCCGTCCCATATGTACTCCCCGATGATGCATATTTCATATGCGGGAGAAAGGCGTATAAGTGGCTTGCCCCAAACTCAGAGGGATTGTGTTACATTGGAAAAGTACTGCCTGAAGTAATGACTGTATCCCATAGTAAAATGAAAGATATTCACCGTGGTGCCCAAGCTCCTTATACTCACACTCATTACAAGCACATCGTTAAACGGCACCTGATAGAGAGGACAGAGCATTCGGCCTCTGATCTGATCCATGAATCCACCGGGATTCAATTCCTACTCGCGTTAGATATCACTCGTACCGCCAGAGGAGTGATAAATTATAGATATATATCTGCGCTTGCAAATTTATTAGACAATATCACCGAAATGTACGACGACACGTTCAGGTACACTGGGAAAGAGTTACAAGCCTACAAAACAGAACTGGTTCAGCATAGGATGATTCTCAATTACCTCACAGCTGTGACAGGCGGGTATTGTGTTACCCTAGCAACTCAATATGGAATAAAATGCTGCACGTATATTACAAACAGCACTGAGGACCCAGCCGGGGTCATAGACCAAAAGATGGATGACATTTTGCAATTAAAATGGGAGTTCCGAAGGAGACATAATCTCACTCTCGCCGCTGTGGGTAATGAGCTGACCGGTTGGGTGTCATGGTTGAACCCACGAAATTGGTTCTCTGGCTTAGGAGAATGGGCCCAAGGTATTATAATGAATGTAGGAAAATTTCTTTTGTGTATTCTGGGAGTCGTCATATTGGTCGGACTGATATTTAGATGCGTTCGGGCTTTAACGAAGTGTAAAGGTAGTACTAGAGTGATGAGCCTGAGGAGCGAGGACACTGTAATAATGACAACTAATTTGATTTATGACCCAACAATAGAGACAATGTTGTGATAAAAATGTGATTCCACGGTCCGTTTCTTTCACCCGTTTCTCCTTTGTTTTCCTCCAAGGTACAAAGACATCCGCTTGGAAGAAGAATTGACAACCTCTTTTATACAGACCATTGATGGACTATGCCACAGACCCCCAATATCCCTAGTGACTTTAACTTTTACGATAGCCCAATACTTTAGAGACTGTAACTTTATGGACAATGGAACAACTTTTGCTCGCTATTTATAGCAAAAGCACCGAGATACATCAGACAACATGTACATCAAGACAAGACATCAGACAAGACCTCAATCGGCGACTGTTTATTTAAACTCACATAGTTTACGACTGCATTTATAACGATTACTTCTTACCTTCACCACTACAACCTTCAGGTAATAGCACACATAGTCGATAGGGAATATAGACACATATATCAGCACTCACATACCCCCCCATTCATGTATCATCAACTAAATGTGCTCCCCATTTGTTGCAACCAAAAGCCGAAAAGAGCTCGGTACAGTTTGACAGCCCATCCACAGACCCTTGATACGGGATAAGAAGGAATTTAAATGTATACTTCGCAATACCTCGAAGCTTGATTTAAAACACGTACGGCACGATGATACATGACCCCTCAAACATGGATCCATACACACATGCTTCTACTATTTCACTAGGTCATACCTTTTTCCCACCTTCTCCTCTCCTCCCTTTTCCCAATCATAAAATGGTATTTGCATGATGACATATATTTTTATTTTTTGAATTGTTTTAGGAAGTGGCAGTTATTGATGACTGCCAAAGGGTGGACTGTCAAAGTCGGAAAAATATCATGCTACTCGTTGCCATATATTCACCCCATGCGCTTGCCCGCTGCACGTGCACGTTCTCTCCCGTGCGTGCGCATATTCGCAGCTGCGTGACGGCGCCTCCACGGCCGTGCGCATTGGCGCGTGGTATGCGCACTTACGGTAGAGTTTGTGTGCGTCTAGCGGGCGACTCAATCATTACATAATAAATCCAAATAGTGTGTTTTATAGATAATGTTCCCCTTAATAATAACTGTAAGTTTGTTTAATGTAACTGATCCCTGGACAGAGGAATCCCTCTTTACGTGATACAAAGGGTCTGACTAAGGTTGAACAGTGGTGTCTGGTACCTAACCGAAGAGTATTTTAATAGCAACAATCCGGTGTTTGTTAGGTAAAGATTAATCGCTCCTGCATATAGTTATGCCCATTAGTAGTTTCTGGACATTTCCTATGTTTGCAGTTCATTATCCATGCGGCGGGAATTCTGAGATTCCCTCCCACCTGAGCAGTTTGATATAGTCACAGCCCACCTGTTCAAACTAACCTATGACCTTTTGTTATGATGCGAGGAGACATTCCTGTGTCCAATGAACAATGAGATTATAGGTCCCTTTGTAGTGTACTGTATGTAGTGTATATAAGAACAAGCCAGCCTGAAGCAGCTCAGTCTTCTCTCCACAACGGTTTTCATCATTGACTAACCCAGAGCTGGTAACCAGGACTAGCGCAGCGATTCATTCCTATGTGTGTAAGTACTCTCTGTGACCATTCTTAATCTCTGACTGTATTTATGCTACGTTCTCTCTCTCTCTCTCTCTCTCTCTCTCTCTCTCTCTCTCATTGTATGTTATTATTTGTGATTGTGCCGCTATTGTGTATTTATGTGTAGTTATTCTGTTAGATTTGATGTTAGCATGTAGAGTATAAGCTGTAACTGTGTACCCCTTTTGATATATCTAAAAGCTCGTTAGTAAAGGTTTTGGAGCCTCAGCAGGGTGTCTGTGTCTCTCTAGCTAGTACAAAGGGTTTCTGAGTATCTCAATTGCTCAAACAGCTTGCATACTCACAAAGGTTCAGTGTTATACCATTATAGTACCACGGTATTAAGGCTTACAGTGTAAGCATATTCTGTGTTTAAAGTTTATAAAGGTTACTGTCTGTGTGTACGCTCGCTGTGGGTATTCCGTACACCCAGCACAGCGTGTGTACTTAATTTGCGTACCACGTGCGAGGTCTTCATACGCAAATAGCGTACGGAGTGCGTAGCATGTGCACGTGGTTTAGCAGCCATTACGGCTACACGGTATTAGTATATAGCTAATGTTAAAAGGTAGATATCTGACTCTATCAGCCCTCAGAGGTTCTGCAGCTTCTGACTGTGGCCCACCCCTCCCTGGCTGCTCGCTGTCAGGACAGAGGGGGGTTTGCATGGCAGGACTTGCATCACACTCCTGTCCAAACCTTTTGTTCATCTTACCCCCTGGCACTTGTAAATGGGGATTCTCATTCTGGTTGAACACAATTTCACACTTTTTACATACATCAGTGCCTATGTCAGGCACAGCCATTCCTGACACTGATAAGTTTTCTACTTTCATTGCTAAGTGTAAAGTAGACAGCCTCTTATCAGCATAAATACTTTCTGATTCCTTTCCAAGGGTTAATGTGCAGCCCTTCTGCATTGCCCTCTGCTTGGTACCTATAGCTAGGTCACACCTCACATCAAGCACATCTTTATACAGTGTGCCCACATCATTCCCAGGTGTCTGTAACTCGGTGGGTCTAGTGGTACCACAATGGGGAGAAATTTCCTCATTAACACATACTGGGGAAAATACACCTAGACACTTCTCCCAAACAATTTCTTCCTGCCCTTGTGCTGTATTGGGACTGGCTCTCTGTTCAACCTGGAGAGGTAAGTTTTCCACTGAAGCATCAGTGTGTGGGAATCCCTGGTGGGGAGGGGACTGCGCAAAGATACCAATGGATGTGTTGGTGTGACAGCAAGCACAGGGAAGCACAGGGAGGTAAGAAGCCTCAGATCCCTGTGGGTAAGTCAAAGGTGATAAGGTGTTATAATTGCCAGAAGGAAGGTCATTATGCATGAGATTGTAGGTTTAAAGAACCACAGAAGGTATATCAACCCCCTAGACAAGAACAAGAGCAAAGTTGTGATACACAAAATTGTAATCCGGGATCATATAGGAAGAAGTTGAGCTACACCTGTAATATGCAGTCAGGAAAGTTGATCATTAGGCCTGGTAGTAAACCTGAGGTTACAGGTAAGGATATTGGGAGGTCAGTTCCTTGTAGACACAGGAACGGCCGGGTAAACGTTGTAATTTATCTGTAAATGTTTCTTTTCCCCATCTCTGACGTTCATCGGCAGAACTCAAACATCACATAGCTACTTGGTCTTTGCAGAAGTCTACCTAACCCCAGTGTGACCTACCGACATCGGTGTGTCCTGGCCAGGCATAAAAGGGTGGAGTGTGGAAATACTGGTGGGGAGGGGACTGCGCAAAGATACCAATGGATGTGTTGGTGTGACAGCCTGATGGTGAACAGAAGATCTGACAATGTTTTTTGTTTGTTTGTTGTTTAATGTAACATATGTATGAATTGTTCTCTCTCTCGTGTTTTTTTTTTTTCCTCTTCTCTCCCATGTTCTCATGTTTTAAAGATGGTATGTCACACATCAGTTAGACAAATGGTAATGCAAGATTTTTGCTCCTTACAGAAAGATCGCAGATTTGGAAGGAATATTGTATCACCAGAATGCTCGTTTGGAAGACTGAGAGACAGCACCTTTGAGATAACAGCAGAGCAGGAAGAACAACAAGACTAGAGGACATAAGACATCGTAACATTTTTCTTTCCCCTCAAAGTATTTTTTTTTTTTTTTGTACCCCCATTACAAATTTCTCTTTCTCCTCCTGTAAGATGGACTCGCCCCAAGAGACTGCAGTCCGTGTTTTCCTGTTGACCATGATGTTGACCAGAGCAGTCTGTTTCGGTGAGAGTACCATGGAGGTCGAGAAAGGATCGGGAATGGGTTCTGATGACCAGGATGGAGGCGTAGTTTTCCAAGAGCAACATAATCACCGAGTAAAGGCGAGTATCAGAAAACAATCTGGTAGCATTGACAATAGAAGGAATTGTGAAGGATTGTTAGCTGAGGAGAACTGCATCTGTAGGCATTGTGACAATATAGTTGAGGATGGGTGCATCAAGAAATGTCAGTCCAGTTTTAATATCCACATGGACCGGCATCCATTGAGTGACTATCACTCCTTAGTGGGTAAAGTGTTAAACCAGACAGACTGTTGGGCATGCTCTCAAGTACCTCAAGGTCATAGCAAATCAGGGCTAGTACCATTCCCTTTAACTGTAGGAGAGGTACTTGAGCTAAGTGGTGGGAGGCCGGTGGACAAGAGGTTTAATATCTCTAGTCCTCCTAGTTTGAAGCTCCACCAATATCATGTGGATAGGTCCTTAGTATGCTTTAACATTTCCAATCCCCGAAAGCCGGGAAATTGGGAAGTGTCATGGAGTAATCAAACCATGACATTTTCACATAGAGCCGACCGAATGCCCATAGACACAGAGCTTATACGCCAGATAGTCGAGAATGGAAAATATTTCCAGTATAGGTACACTTTAGGAAGTAGAACCATGCGAGTTGGAGAAGTATCACCAGGATACTGTGCACATATCGTACAAACAGATACGTGTACTAAACAGATGAGAGAATTAGGGTTAGGAGATTTCACATGGAAAATTTGTAACATGGTAATGTCATACTCCGTCCCATATGTACTCCCCGATGATGCATATTTCATATGCGGGAGAAAGGCGTATAAGTGGCTTGCCCCAAACTCAGAGGGATTGTGTTACATTGGAAAAGTACTGCCTGAAGTAATGACTGTATCCCATAGTAAAATGAAAGATATTCACCGTGGTGCCCAAGCTCCTTATACTCACACTCATTACGAGCACATCGTTAAACGGCACCTGATAGAGAGGACAGAGCATTCGGCCTCTGATCTGATCCATGAATCCACCGGGATTCAATTCCTACTCGCGTTAGATATCACTCGTACCGCCAGAGGAGTGATAAATTATAGATATATATCTGCGCTTGCAAATTTATTAGACAATATCACCGAAATGTACGACGACACGTTCAGGTACACTGGGAAAGAGTTATAAGCCTACAAAACAGAACTGGTTCAGCATAGGATGATTCTCAATTACCTCACAGCTGTGACAGGCGGGTATTGTGTTACCCTAGCAACTCAATATGGAATAAAATGCTGCACGTATATTACAAACAGCACTGAGGACCCAGCCGGGGTCATAGACCAAAAGATGGATGACATTTTGCAATTAAAATGGGAGTTCCGAAGGAGACATAATCTCACTCTCGCCGCTGTGGGTAATGAGCTGACCGGTTGGGTGTCATGGTTGAACCCACGAAATTGGTTCTCTGGCTTAGGAGAATGGGCCCAAGGTATTATAATGAATGTAGGAAAATTTCTTTTGTGTATTCTGGGAGTCGTCATATTGGTCGGACTGATATTTAGAAGCGTTCGGGCTTTAACGAAGTGTAAAGGTAGTACTAGAGTGATGAGCCTGAGGAGCGAGGACACTGTAATAATGACAACTAATTTGATTTATGACCCAACGATAGAGACAATGTTGTGATAAAAATGTGATTCCACGGTCCATTTCTTTCACCCGTTTCTCCTTTGTTTTCCTCCAAGGTACAAAGACATCCGCTTGGAAGAAGAATTGACAACCTCTTTTATACAGACCATTGATGGACTATGCCACAGACCCCCAATATCCCTAGTGACTTTAACTTTTACGATAGCCCAATACTTTAGAGACTGTAACTTTATGGACAATGGAACAACTTTTGCTCGCTATTTATAGCAAAAGCACCGAGATACATTAGACAACATGTACATCAAGACAAGACATCAGACAAGACCTCAATCGGCGACTGTTTATTTAAACTCACATAGTTTACGACTGCATTTATAACGATTACTTCTTACCTTCACCACTACAACCTTCAGGTAATAGCACACATAGTCGATAGGGAATATAGACACATATATCAGCACTCACATACCCCCCCATTCATGTATCATCAACTAAATGTGCTCCCCATTTGTTGCAACCAAAAGCCGAAAAGAGCTCGGTAAAGTTTGACAGCCCATCCACAGACCCTTGATACGGGATAAGAAGGAATTTAAATGTATACTTCGCAATACCTCGAAGCTTGATTTAAAACACGTACGGCACGATGATACATGACCCCTCAAACATGGATCCATACACACATGCTTCTACTATTTCACTAGGTCATACCTTTTTCCCACCTTCTCCTCTCCTCCCTTTTCCCAATCATAAAATGGTATTTACATGATGACATATATTTTTCTTTTTTGAATTGTTTTAGGAAGTGGCAGTTATTGATGACTGCCAAAGGGTGGACTGTCAAAGTCGGAAAAATATCATGCTACTCGTTGCCATATATTCACCCCATGCGCTTGCCCGCTGCACGTGCACGTTCTCTCCCGTGCGTGCGCATATTCGCAGCTGCGTGACGGCGCCTCCACGGCCGTGCGCATTGGCGCGTGGTATGCGCACTTACGGTAGAGTTTGTGTGCGTCTAGCGGGCGACTCAATCATTACATAATAAATCCAAATAGTGTGTTTTATAGATAATGTTCCCCTTAATAATAACTGTAAGTTTGTTTAATGTAACTGATCCCTGGACAGAGGAATCCCTCTTTACGTGATACAAAGGGTCTGACTAAGGTTGAACAGTGGTGTCTGGTACCTAACCGAAGAGTATTTTAATAGCAACAATCCGGTGTTTGTTAGGTAAAGATTAATCGCTCCTGCATATAGTTATGCCCATTAGTAGTTTCTGGACATTTCCTATGTTTGCAGTTCATTATCCATGCGGCGGGAATTCTGAGATTCCCTCCCACCTGAGCAGTTTGATATAGTCACAGCCCACCTGTTCAAACTAACCTATGACCTTTTGTTATGATGCGAGGAGACATTCCTGTGTCCAATGAACAATGAGATTATAGGTCCCTTTGTAGTGTACTGTATGTAGTGTATATAAGAACAAGCCAGCCTGAAGCAGCTCAGTCTTCTCTCCACAACGGTTTTCATCATTGACTAACCCAGAGCTGGTAACCAGGACTAGCGCAGCAATTCATTCCTATGTGTGTAAGTACTCTCTGTGACCATTCTTAATCTCTGACTGTATTTATGCTACGTTCTCTCTCTCTCTCTCTCTCTCTCATTGTATGTTATTATTTGTGATTGTGCCGCTATTGTGTATTTATGTGTAGTTATTCTGTTAGATTTGATGTTAGCATGTAGAGTATAAGCTGTAACTGTGTACCCCTTTTGATATATCTAAAAGCTCGTTAGTAAAGGTTTTGGAGCCTCAGCAGGGTGTCTGTGTCTCTCTAGCTAGTACAAAGGGTTTCTGAGTATCTCAATTGCTCAAACAGCTTGCATACTCACAAAGGTTCAGTGTTATACCATTATAGTACCACGGTATTAAGGTTTACAGTGTAAGCATATTCTGTGTTTAAAGTTTATAAAGGTTACTGTCTGTGTGTACGCTCGCTGTGGGTATTCCGTACACCCAGCACAGCGTGTGTACTTAATTTGCGTACCACGTGCGAGGTCTTCATACGCAAATAGCGTACGGAGTGCGTAGCATGTGCACGTGGTTTAGCAGCCATTACGGCTACACGGTATTAGTATATAGCTAATGTTAAAAGGTAGATATCTGACTCTATCAGCCCTCAGAGGTTCTGCAGCTTCTGACTGTGGCCCACCCCTCCCTGGCTGCTCGCTGACAGGACAGAGGGGGGTTTGCATGGCAGGACTTGCATCACACTCCTGTCCAAACCTTTTGTTCATCTTACCCCCTGGCACTTGTAAATGGGGATTCTCATTCTGGTTGAACACAATTTCACACTTTTTACATACATCAGTGCCTATGTCAGGCACAGCCATTCCTGACACTGATAAGTTTTCTACTTTCATTGCTAAGTGTAAAGTAGACAGCCTCTTATCAGCATAAATACTTTCTGATTCCTTTCCAAGGGTTAATGTGCAGCCCTTCTGCATTGCCCTCTGCTTGGTACCTATAGCTAGGTCACACCTCACATCAAGCACATCTTTATACAGTGTGCCCACATCATTCCCAGGTGTCTGTAACTCGGTGGGTCTAGTGGTACCACAATGGGGAGAAATTTCCTCATTAAAACATACTGGGGAAAATACACCTAGACACTTCTCCCAAACAATTTCTACCTGCCCTTGTGCTGTATTGGGACTGGCTCTCTGTTCAACCTGGAGAGGTAAGTTTTCCACTGAAGCATCAGTGTGTGGGAATCCCTGCTGGGTGTTTGCATGCAAGAGCAGGGCAGGAAGGGGGGTCTGAGGGGGAGGGACAGCAATGTGTGTTTCTCCCTTCTCAGCTGTTGACACAGCCCCCTTCTCTGACACAACCCTAGTACCTAACATGCTGGCAGCACCCCCGACAGACACATTATTTCCTACATTGATACATGCATCATCAGAAGTACTGGTAACACGTATACAAGACAATACATCATCCTCATTGACTCCCTTCCCTAAGCCAGTATCTGAGCTTGCAACTTTCACAGGGAGGGAGGGGGGCGGAGGGGGATCTCTGGCTTTTGAGTCACCCTCCCCACTGGCAGGGGTTAAATCACAGCTTATCTGTGCTGCTGCACTGCGTGTCATTACTGCTACCCCAGGCGTGGTATTACATACAGTATTATCATCAATACAAGGAATCATTGCCCCTCCTTTATATATAGACATTTGCCTGTTTTCAGGGCCCCTCAGTACCTGCAAATCAATTTGAACATTTTCAACAATACAGGGAGTAATTTCTTTGTCCCTACACATAGACATTGGCATGTTATTTTCTAGTTCACACTGGTTGGTAACATTTTCAGCATCACATACATTGGCAATAATGTTGTGTGGATCAGCAGGTGTCCCCTGAGGAAAAGAAGGGTTATTTCCTGCAGCAATACAGTTCATTTCACTGGTATTATCACAAGTCTCTAGCACAGTAGAAAATGCAAAATGTTCACGGGGCACTACGTTTTTACCCAGAGTCACTTCGGTGCAAGATCCAGAAGTATCACATAGCATAACAGGCACTGTACACAGAGCAATACCATTGCAAGGTTTAGCATCATCACATACTACCTGAGATGATTCACATATTTCAACAGACTTAGAAATGTCAGGCACAGATTGTGCTATCAATTGTCCAAAGTCAGTTCTCACGAACACATTCTTGGGAATAATATCTGACACTCCCACCTCTCTTGTCGACATAATCTCCTCCACAATCAGGTTCTCCTGAAAATCAGCTTCTTCCAGCTGCAAATTCTGCGCAGACGGTGGTAATATGCTGTTCGCACCAACATCTCCTCCCAGTAGGGTACACTGCACCTTTGGAAGCGAGAACTCCGTAACATAGTCCACACCGACTGTAGATGATGGGGGTACCTGTTCCTCCTGGGGCACCCCTGCAGGCTGGACTACTGCTTCTTCCGCTGATAAAAGAAGCTTTTACAGACGTTGTCTTTCATCATCCACTCTGCGACACTGATCGTGCCAGAATGGGGTATCGAGCTTCCTCAACCTGTGTGCCTCTCTCCATGCATCTTCAAAACTTTCCTCCAGCACCTGCAGCAAGTACCCAGGATTCATCTCTGGTCCTAACCACAGAAATGAGATTCTATACTGGCTGAAGGCGTTGCTCTCATCTTTCTGTGCAGAGGTGAGTTTCGTGATCATCTCCCTGTGGGAAGGGTTGCAGCAGGGGATACCCTGCAGCAGACATTCTCTAATTAGCTCATCTGTACTCATCCTGGCAAACAGTTCAGCTGGGTCATCCCACCATGGCTCTTCTGACGCTGTCTCGGATGGTTGCCAGGAATTTTCTACCATCTCCCTGGCAGCCTCACGTTCTAGAGTTGCTTGGCGTTCGGCAAGGAACTGTCGCACCAGCTGCATAAGGGTTGCCCAGTCTGGGTATGTTTTCGCAGATGCTATTGCACTCTGTAAATACTTATCCAGGTCAGTACCTTCAGTGTAGCTGTAAGAGGTGCCTGACCTCCACTGGGTATTTGCAGTACTGTCCACGTTCACATAGTCCATCATACTAGGGACTTGATCCAGGCAAGGTTTAACAGTGACCTCCCTGGTCTCATGGTATCGCGAGCAATCACTTTCTTGTCGCGATGCAATTTGTAGCTCACATTCTCTCTTAGCTACTCGGTTTGCAGAACTAGTTTCTGCCATAGGACTCTCCCTCTGCACCAGCTGTGCAGCACTGGCAGGCCCTATCTCTCTCTCCTCTCGTGCACTGGAACACTTTTTCCCTGTCCAGCATGCAGCTCCGACAGTTTCCAGGAACGGGGGGATAAGATCCATATTTGAGGCAGCTACAGCAGGCCTCACATCGATTACAGAGTCCACATCAGAATCCAGCGTCGCACTATTACTACCCGCAGTATATAATAGTCCAGTACGCAATACATCTCCTACTGTCTCAGCAGCAAAGGCCGATGTATCATTCCCACACACAGGTTTGCAGCCATCATGATGCTCTGTATCTTTCCCATACTTGATATCAGTCGGCGAATATTCATCCAAGGCCATATGCACAGACCTCGCGTCGATAACAGAGTCCACATCAGAAATCAGCATGACACCATTACTACTCGCAGTACGCACAGTCCAGTGCGCAATACATCCTTTACTGTCTCGGTAGCACAGGGCGATGCATCATTCCCACGCACAAATTTGCCATCATCCTTCATCAGATGCTTAGACTTAGTCATCTTTGATCTCATTTTCGCCAAAATAAAATAATAGAAAAGAAAAACAAGAGATGGGGAGGGGAACAGAGATTGCCACTCACTGTGTGGATTTTAAAATTATAATAAAGCTCTGAGTTCTGATTCTGGTGAAGTGGATGTTCCGCTCACGGAATTATTACCACCTTCACTTAAGTTCTTACATAAAAACAAACAATTATCATCCCACCGCTTGCCACCACTTTGTGACGACGCTGCTGGCCAATTCCACAAATATGCCAATTTGAGAACTGCCACATGCGACGTACGGGGTCACTTTTGACACACGGGATTATTTAAATACTTTCAGCTGCCACCAGCAAAGACTTTTCAACGTATTACGGACGTTACAGGCGTCTTTAGCTTTACCTGTCACACACACACACTGCAATACTTAGAAAAATAGATAGGCGTGAGCCACACAGGCGTTGAGTTCATAAGAACAACAGAAGCAGAACTAAAATTAGGATTTTAATTTCAAGAATACTTCAGAGCTTTGGTTACAAAAAGGTTACAAAGATTATTAAGAATATTTTAAAAACACACACAGAATACAGCAATCTCAATAAATGAAAAGGAAATAAAAACTTACAGAAACCCTATACACTTACGCAAACAAGTTTTAAGTATTTCTGTTGTTGGGGCTTCACAGAATAACTCGGGTCACCTCCAGCATACTAGCTGTCCCCAAGAGATCACAACTCCTATTTTCATGAGTGGGACAGATATAGTCTCCAGCTTCATCAGGCCCCCTCCCTTGGGATTTTGAACCACTTTCCTGCTGGACAAAACACCTACACCAGGTTTTACATACTTGGTGCTTGGCAACAGCCAAGGGGGGAGGTAATGGGTATACTGTAGGAATCTCTTTCAAAGAAAGCAAGGTTTATGACATTAGCCAGGAAACAGGATTCCTGGTCTGTTTACAGCCCCTCTGTTGACACAACAACAAATAGCCTTATCAGCCCTCAATGTCCCGAGCTTGCAAATCTCTGCTTTTGATGTAGGAATGTCATCTCAAACTTTATGGTCTGCAGATCTCTCTAGGCCTGGACCTATGGGGGTCAAATGCAGGACATTGCATGTCAGCCATGTTGTCACATCTCGGTTGAAAAGAATACAAAAATATATATATACAGTCACTTGAAAACATTATTGGTGATTATTCCTGCAGGTAATCACCACACCTTAGATCACATATAATTTGTGATCCTCCTTTCTCTATTCAAATGTGACATTGGAGTTCTAGAAATCACTGGGGAAAAGAATACATCAAAATGCTGGTTACACCACTTGTGTATGCCCAGCGCTGTAACAGGGAGGCAGTGTGCCCTGTACCAGCTCCCCCCCCCCCCCCCCCCCCCCCAAACCCGTGATGTCATGATACCACACCTTGGGGGCGGGGTGATCTGTTCTGGGAGCTAGAGCTCTGCCTGACACGTCCTAAGGATTCTCCGGGCAGCTCCACACACTACATGGTGCCCGAATAGGGCTTTCCTTGTATGCTTCAAGTGGCTCTGTTCCAGGCACCCTGTAAGCCACATGCAGGTGCCATTAGACAGCGACGCTGCCACCCTCAACTATGTTAATATGTTTTGAATGCAATTAAATAGATCACGTTGCTTCCAAATGTAGACACAAATATAAATGCACATTGAGATGCATTGAATACAGTGTGGGGAATTCAATTGGGTTTGAGGTAAATAGCCTCCCGTACAGTACCTTGTGCCCAATTTTGGATTACCATGGGTATGTGCGCTCTTAATATCCGTGGTTTGCAGTTTAAAAAAAATGATTGTAGAGTTTTCATTACTGAAAACCCAGCGATGTGAGTAAAAAAATAAATGCTTACCTGTATAGTGGTTTCCCCTCCATCTTGCCACTAGGGAGGCAGCTGCTGCTGGAAGATGTAGTTCTCCCAACGGCCAGCTCTGGGGAGGATGACACTGCACAGGGGCGGTCGCACACACCTCACATACTCTCTGCTGCGGCAGAAGATCTGGCTCCTGATGTTGGAAGGTGAGTAATTACAAATGAATTAAGCTATATAGAAACTTCCAATTGCTTATTTAGTCCTCATGGGGGGGTTCCACCAGCGTGTCAGAGCAAATCCCAGTGGTTTTTCCTAAAACTTATAATTTTAGGAAAAATGTAACGTGCTATGGAGGTGCGTGAAAAAAGACTCAGTGATTTCTAGAGAAATCAATGCCTCTCATTTTCTGTCCTCCAATTGAATAGCAAAACCTTGCGCCGCTGGCTATTTTTAATTTCCTGCCTGCAGTTGAATTCCCCCCCAATGTGTTCTATTTTAACATGAGGTTGCATGCTTTGTACTTGCAATAAAATATCCAGTCAGTTGCAGCTTTTGAATGCTAGCGAGTAATCAGTCTTAAATAAACCCAATTATCTGTTACTTATCTGACCATAAAATGTGAAGATGAGGTATTATTTGTCCAAACTCATTGAAAGTTGTGAAAAAAAAATTGTATATGTAAAATATCAATGATTCACTACAGTACTAAAAAAAATGACAATACCGTACACAGTAACAGGACGTGTTTGGCATCCTGACAATTATTATTTATTACCAGTTATTTATATAGCGCACACATATTCTGCAGCACTTTACAGAGAATTTTTGCCCATTCACATCAGTTCCTGACCCAGTGGAGCTTACAATCTAAGGGCCTACTTCAGACCTGATCGCAGCAGCAAATTTGTTAGCAAATGGGCAAAACCATGGTGGTCATTCCGAGTTGTTCGCTCGCAAGCTGTTTTTAGCAGATTTACTCACGCTAAGCCGCCGCCTACTGGGAGTGAATCTTAGCATCTTAAAATTGCGAACGAAAGATTCGCAATATTGTGATAAGAC
This sequence comes from Pseudophryne corroboree, assembly GCF_028390025.1. NCBI lineage: Eukaryota > Metazoa > Chordata > Amphibia > Anura > Myobatrachidae > Pseudophryne > Pseudophryne corroboree. Next base: position 206,618,249 of record NC_086445.1, on the reverse strand, counting down.
ATCTCTGTGCAGTTTCTGAGTAGCTCGAGACTTACTCTTCCAGTGCGATCAGTTCAGTGCTTGTCGTTCCTGGTTTGACGTCACAAACACACCCAGCGTTCGCCCAGACACTCCTCCGTTTCTCCAGCCACTCCCGCGTTTTTCTCAGAAACGGTAGCGTTTTTTCCCACACGCCTCTAAAACGGCCTGTTTCCGCCCAGAAACACCCACTTCCTGTCAATCACATTACGATCAACAGAACGATGAAAAAACCGTGAGTACTATTCCGAACTGCATAGCAAATTTACTTGGCGCAGTCGCAGTGCGAACATTGCGCATGCACATTAAGCGGAAAATCGCAGCGATGCGAAGAAAATTACCGAGCGAACAACTCGGAATGACCACCCATGTGCAGGTAGGGCAGATATAACATGTGCAGAGAGTTCGCTTTGGGTGGGTTATTTTGTTTCTGTGCAGGGTAAAAACTGGCTGCTTCATTTTTACACTGCAATTTAGATTTCAGTTTGAACATACGCCACCCAAATCTAACTCTCTCTGCACGTGCTATAATTGCCACACCTGCACTGCACATGGTTTTGCCCACTAGAGAAAACAGTTGCTGCTGCGATTAGGTCGGAATAAGGCCCTATGTTCCCTACAACACGTACACGCATGCACATACAGTACGCACTAGGGTTCATTTTTGTTGGGAGCCAATTAACCTACCAGTATATTTTTGGATTGTGGGAGAAAACCCACGCAAGAACGGGGAGAATATACAGTGCATCTGGAAAGTATTCACAGCGCTTCACTCTTTCCACATTTTGTTATGTTACAGCCTTATTCCAAAATGGAATAAATTCATTTTTTCCCTCCAAATTCTACACACAATAGCCCATAATGACAACGTGAAAAATTTTTTTTTAGATTTTTGCAAATGTATTACAAATAAAAAACTAAGAAATCACATGTACATAAGTATTCACAACCTTTGTCATGAAGCTCAAAATTCAGCTCCGGTGTATCCTGTTTCCATTGATGATCCCTGAGAGGTTCCTACAGCTTACTTGGAGTCCACCTTTGGTAAATTCAGTTGATTGGACATGATTTGGAAAGGTACACGCCTGTCTATATAAGGTCCCACACTTGACAGTGCATGTCTGAGCACAAACCAAGCATGAAGTCAAAGGAATTGTCTGTAGACCTCTGAGACAGGATTGTCTCGAGGCACAAATCTGGGGAAGGGTACAGAAAAATATCTGCCGCTTTGAAGGTCCTAATGAGAAAAGTGGCCTCCATCGAACCATCAGGACTCTTCCTAGAGCTAAAAATGGGAAAGGATAAATAAATATTATCACAAGGGAGTGCTATATGTTTTTCAATGGTTCAAATAACAATTTATTATGTAAAATATTTTAAAAGAATGTCTAAAATAGATCAATATAATAAAAAAATCAAATTACACCAATAATAATCACTTGCACATAAAAAGGATCTCTGTTACCACAGTTCTTTAGTGTAGAGTCCACAGACAATGTGTGTATAGAAGCTCCAATATAGGATGTTTAAGCACACTGCAGGTGCTATTTGTAACTCCAATGAGAGACTGTTAAATGGATAGTCAGAAATGAGCCAGGTATCGTCTTTTTGGACAGACAAGCCGACATGACTTGATACGGCTCGCACAGTGTAGAACACCCCACAGAGATAACACTCGTGTGCCCTCCCCACCGCTGAAAACGAACTCTTACCAGTGCCGTTAGTTTTCTTTAGCACAGCTGGCTGTATTGCATGTATTGGGTGGTGTCGGGTAGATGCAGCGGTATGTCTGTGTCCACAGGGAGGGGGAGCGCAGCTCCGGGTGGCAGCCGATGAATAAAACCAAAAACAGCCTCAGGTCTGTGGATCCTTGTAGGTACTCCGGATCACATAGGTGCAGTGAAAAAATCCCTTAACGCGTTTCTGTGTGCTCATTGAACATACGGTTTCATCAGAAGGTAGACTGGTGTGTTAGGTAGTCCATATTTAAAGAACAAATAACCAATCGGATAGCGACCTTAATTAATGGTGCATATGTGTGTAGATGGAGAGCACCTGTGTGTAGATGGAGAGTACCTGGCAATTCATTCCAACATCAGGTGAAACTTCACAGATCTTATTTCCATCCAACACAATTGTGAAGCAGAAAATAAAATATATATATATATACACCAGAGTGCACATTTTTTTATATATATATACATACAGTCAAACAATAAAACAGTAATGGCAACAGAATATTATCACTAGTTATATTGTGATAAGTAGCTTATAGTTAGTAGCATAAAAAAGGCTACAAGTTTATTTGATTTGAACCCCAGTTGATCTGTGTAGTATCACAGCGCATTAGACCACTGAGCTATATGCTCCTTTAACAGAGGCTCCTCTTTATCAGCATTTTAAAGCTGATTTCACTTATTAATCTATATGGTCTTTTCTATGTCTCTCCATTGAAGAAATAAACTTGTAGCCTTTTTTATGCTACTAACTATAAGCTACTTATCACAATATAACTAGTGATAATATTCTGTTGCCATTACTGTTTTTTGTTTGACTGTATGTATATTTTTATATATATATATATATATATATATATATATATATATATATAAAAATGTGCACTCTGTTGTGTGTGTGTATATATGTATATATATATATATATATATATATATATAATTTTCTGCTTCACAATTGTGTTGGATGGAAATAAGATCTGTGAAGTTTCACCTGATGTTGGAATGAATTGCCAGGTACTCTCCATCTACACACAGGTGCTCTCCATCTACACACATATGCACCATTAATTAAGGTCGCTATCCGATAGGTAGTCCATATTTAAAGAACAAATAACCAAACACACCAGTCTACCTTCTGATGAAACCATATGTTCAATGAGCACGGAGAAACGCGTTAAGGGATTTTTTCACTGCACCTATGTGATCCGGAGTACCTACAAGGATCCACAGACCTGAGGCTGTTTTTGGTTTTATTCATTGGCTGCCACCCGGAGTTGCGCTCCCCCTCCCTGTGGACATAGACGTACCGCTGCATCTACCCGACACCACCCAATACATGCAATACAACCGGCTGTGCTAAAGAAAACTAACGGCACTGGTGAGAGTTCGGTTTCAGCGGTGGGGAGGGCACACAAGAGTGGTATCTCTGTGGGGTGTTCTACACTGTGCGAGCCGTATCAAGTCACGTCGGCTTGTCTGTCCAAAAAGACAATACCTGGCTCATTTCTGACTATCCATTTAACAGTCTCTCATTGGAGTTACAAATAGCACCTGCAGTGTGCTTAAACATCCTATATTGGAGCTTCTATACACACATTGGCCCTCATTCCGAGTTGATCGCTCGCAAGGCGATTTTAGCAGAGTTACACACGCTAAGCCGCCGCCTACTGGGAGTGAATCTTAGCTTCTTAAAATTGCGACCGATGTATTCGCAATATTGCGATTACAAACTACTTAGCAGTTTCAGAGTAGCTTCAGACTTACTCGGCATCTGCGATCAGTTCAGTGCTTGTCGTTCCTGGTTTGACGTCATAAACACACCCAGCGTTCGCCCAGACACTCCTCCGTTTCTCCGGCCACTCCTGCGTTTTTTCCGGAAACGGTAGCGTTTTTAACCACACGCCCCTGAAACGCCGTGTTTCCGCCCAGTAACACCCATTTCCTGTCAATCACATTACGATCGCCGGAGCGAAGAAAAAGCCGTGAGTAAAAATACTATCTTCATTGTTAAATTACTTGGCGCAGTCGCAGTGCGAATATTGCGCATGCGTACTAAGCGGAATTTCACTGCGATGCGATGAAATATACCGAGCGAACGACTCGGAATGAGGGCCATTGTCTGTGGACTCTACACTAAAGAACTGTGGTAACAGAGATCCTTTTTATGTGCAAGTGATTATTATTGGTGTAATTTGAATTTTTTATTATATTGATCTATTTTAGACATTCTTTTAAAATATTTTACATAATTAATTGTTATTTGAACCATTGAAAAACATATAGCGCTCCCTTGTGATAATATTTATTTATCCTTTCCCATTTTTACGTTATTAGTGAGCACCTCAGAGTACTCATTTGGGAGCAGCTTCATTGTATGGTTAGCGACCTACTATACAGCATTTATATATAGCAACCCTTTTTTTGCGCTGAGTAATAATATTTTTAATAGTATTGTTATTAATAATACCATTATTAGTATTTTATTTGTATATCTTCCTAGAGCCAGGGCCGGCAACAGAAATCTTGGGGCCCGGTACAATTAAGTCTCTGGGGGCCCCTCCCGCCCAACCATTTTCTGCTGAAATTTAAGCCAAGAAAGATTTGGTAATATATATATATGTAGCGATGAATCACCTAGTGTGTGTGTGTGTGTGTGTGTGTGTGTGTGTGTGTGTGTGTATATATATATATATATATATATATATTAGAGATGAGCGGGTTCGGTTTCTCTGAATCCGAACCCGCCAGAACTTCATGTTTTTTTTCACGGGTCCGAGCGACTCGGATCTTCCCGCCTTGCTCGGTTAACCCGAGCGCGCCCGAACGTCATCATGACGCTGTCGGATTCTCGCGAGGCTCGGATTCTATCGCGAGACTCGGATTCTATATAAGGAGCCGCGCGTCGCCGCCATTTTCACACGTGCATTGAGATTGATAGGGAGAGGACGTGGCTGGCGTCCTCTCCGTTTAGAATTAGAATAGATTAGAGAGACACTTGATTTACTAATTTTGGGGAGCATTAGGAGTACTCAGTAGTGTACAGTGCAGAGTTTTGCTGATAGTGACCAGTGACCACCACTTTTATTTATAATCCGTTCTCTGCCTGAAAAAAGCGATACACAGCACACAGTGACTCAGTCACATACCATATCTGTGTGCACTGCTCAGGCTCAGGCCAGTGTGCTGCATCATCTATTATCTATATATAATATTATATATATCTGTCTGACTGCTCAGCTCACACAGCTTATAATTGTGGGGGAGACTGGGGAGCACTACTGCAGTGCCAGTTATAGGTTATAGCAGGAGCCAGGAGTACATAATATAATCCGTTCTCTGCCTGAAAAAAGCGATACACAGCACACAGTGACTCAGTCACATACCATATCTGTGTGCACTGCTCAGGCTCAGGCCAGTGTGCTGCATCATCTATTATCTATATATAATATTATATATATCTGTCTGACTGCTCAGCTCACACAGCTTATAATTGTGGGGGAGACTGGGGAGCACTACTGCAGTGCCAGTTATAGGTTATAGCAGGAGCCAGGAGTACATAATATATTATATAGTGAGTGACCACCAGACACACAGTGCAGTTTATTTAATATATCCGTTCTCTGCCTGAAAAAAGCGATACACACAGTGACTCAGTCAGTCACATACCATATCTGTGTGCACTGCTCAGGCTCAGGCCAGTGTGCTGCATCATCTATATATATTATATATCTGTCTGACTGCTCAGCTCACACAGCTTATAATTGTGGGGGAGACTGGGGAGCACTACTGCAGTGCCAGTTATAGGTTATAGCAGGAGCCAGGAGTACATAATATTATATTAAAATTAAACAGTGCACACTTTTGCTGCAGGAGTGCCACTGCCAGTGTGACTAGTGACCAGTGACCTGACCACCAGTATATAATATTAGTAGTATACTATCTCTTTATCAACCAGTCTATATTAGCAGCAGACACAGTACAGTGCGGTAGTTCACGGCTGTGGCTACCTCTGTGTCGGCACTCGGCAGCCCGTCCATAATTGTATATACCAGTGACCTAACCGTGGTTTTTTTTTCTTTCTTTATACATACATACTAGTTACGAGTATACTATCTCTTTATCAACCAGTCTATATATTAGCAGCAGACACAGTACAGTGCGGTAGTTCACGGCTGTGGCTACCTCTGTGTCGGCACTCGGCAGCCCGTCCATAATTGTATATACCACCTAACCGTGGTTTTTTTTTCTTTCTTTATACATACATACTAGTTACGAGTATACTATCTCTTTATCAACCAGTCTATATATTAGCAGCAGACACAGTACAGTGCGGTAGTTCACGGCTGTGGCTACCTCTGTGTCGGCACTCGGCAGCCCGTCCATAATTGTATATACCACCTAACCGTGGTTTTTTTTTCTTTCTTTATACATACATACTAGTTACGAGTATACTATCTCTTTATCAACCAGTCTATATATTAGCAGCAGACACAGTACAGTGCGGTAGTTCACGGCTGTGGCTACCTCTGTGTCGGCACTCGGCAGCCCGTCCATAATTGTATATACCACCTAACCGTGGTTTTTTTTTGTTTCTTTATACATACATACTAGTTACGAGTATACTATCTCTTTATCAACCAGTCTATATATTAGCAGCAGACACAGTACAGTGCGGTAGTTCACGGCTGTGGCTACCTCTGTGTCGGCACTCGGCAGCCCGTCCATAATTGTATACTAGTATCCAATCCATCCATCTCCATTGTTTACCTAAGGTGCCTTTTAGTTGTGCCTATTAAAATATGGAGAACAAAAATGTTGAGGTTCCAAAATTAGGGAAAGATCAAGATCCACTTCCACCTCGTGCTGAAGCTGCTGCCACTAGTCATGGCCGAGACGATGAAATGCCAGCAACGTCGTCTGCCAAGGCCGATGCCCAATGGCATAGTACAGAGCATGTCAAAACCAAAACCCCAAATATCAGTAAAAAAAGGACTCCAAAACCTAAAATAAAATTGTCGGAGGAGAAGCGTAAACTTGCCAATATGCCATTTACCACACGGAGTGGCAAGGAACGGCTGAGGCTCTGGCCTATGTTCATGGCTAGTGGTTCAGCTTCACATGAGGATGGAAGCACTCAGCCTCTCGCTAGAAAACTGAAAAGACTCAAGCTGGCAAAAGCACCGCAAAGAACTGTGCGTTCTTTGAAATCCCAAATCCACAAGGAGAGTCCAATTGTGTCGGTTGCGATGCCTGACCTTCCCAACACTGGACGTGATGAGCATGCGCCTTCCACCATTTGCACGCCCCCTGCAAGTGCTGGAAGGAGCACCCGCAGTCCAGTTCCTGATAGTCAGATTGAAGATGTCAGTGTTGAAGTACACCAGGATGAGGAGGATATGGGTGTTGCTGGCGCTGGGGAGGAAATTGACCAGGAGGATTCTGATGGTGAGGTGGTTTGTTTAAGTCAGGCACCCGGGGAGACACCTGTTGTCCGTGGGAGGAATATGGCCGTTGACATGCCAGGTGAAAATACCAAAAAAATCAGCTCTTCGGTGTGGAGGTATTTCACCAGAAATGCGGACAACAGGTGTCAAGCCGTGTGTTCCCTTTGTCAAGCTGTAATAAGTAGGGGTAAGGACGTTAACCACCTCGGAACATCCTCCCTTATACGTCACCTGCAGCGCATTCATAATAAGTCAGTGACAAGTTCAAAAACTTTGGGTGACAGCGGAAGCAGTCCACTGACCAGTAAATCCCTTCCTCTTGTAACCAAGCTCACGCAAACCACCCCACCAACTCCCTCAGTGTCAATTTCCTCCTTCCCCAGGAATGCCAATAGTCCTGCAGGCCATGTCACTGGCAATTCTGACGAGTCCTCTCCTGCCTGGGATTCCTCCGATGCATCCTTGCGTGTAACGCCTACTGCTGCTGGCGCTGCTGTTGTTGCCGCTGGGAGTCGATGGTCATCCCAGAGGGGAAGTCGTAAGCCCACTTGTACTACTTCCAGTAAGCAATTGACTGTTCAACAGTCCTTTGCGAGGAAGATGAAATATCACAGCAGTCATCCTACTGCAAAGCGGATAACTGAGTCCTTGACAACTATGTTGGTGTTAGACGTGCGTCCAGTATCCGCCGTTAGTTCACAGGGAACTAGACAATTTATTGAGGCAGTGTGCCCCCGTTACCAAATACCATCTAGGTTCCACTTCTCTAGGCAGGCGATACCGAGAATGTACACGGACGTCAGAAAAAGACTCACCAGTGTCCTAAAAAATGCAGTTGTACCCAATGTCCACTTAACCACGGACATGTGGACAAGTGGAGCAGGGCAGGGTCAGGACTATATGACTGTGACAGCCCACTGGGTAGATGTATGGACTCCCGCCGCAAGAACAGCAGCGGCGGCACCAGTAGCAGCATCTCGCAAACGCCAACTCTTTCCTAGGCAGGCTACGCTTTGTATCACCGCTTTCCAGAATACGCACACAGCTGAAAACCTCTTACGGCAACTGAGGAAGATCATCGCGGAATGGCTTACCCCAATTGGACTCTCCTGTGGATTTGTGGCATCGGACAACGCCAGCAATATTGTGTGTGCATTAAATATGGGCAAATTCCAGCACGTCCCATGTTTTGCACATACCTTGAATTTGGTGGTGCAGAATTTTTTAAAAAACGACAGGGGCGTGCAAGAGATGCTGTCGGTGGCCAGAAAAATTGCGGGACACTTTCGGCGTACAGGCACCACGTACAGAAGACTGGAGCACCACCAAAAACTACTGAACCTGCCCTGCCATCATCTGAAGCAAGAAGTGGTAACGAGGTGGAATTCAACCCTCTATATGCTTCAGAGGTTGGAGGAGCAGCAAAAGGCCATTCAAGCCTATACAATTGAGCACGATATAGTAGGTGGAATGCACCTGTCTCAAGTGCAGTGGAGAATGATTTCAACGTTGTGCAAGGTTCTGATGCCCTTTGAACTTGCCACACGTGAAGTCAGTTCAGACACTGCCAGCCTGAGTCAGGTCATTCCCCTCATCAGGCTTTTGCAGAAGAAGCTGGAGGCATTGAAGAAGGAGCTAAAAGGGAGCGATTCCGCTAGGCATGTGGGACTTGTGGATGCAGCCCTTAATTCGCTTAACAAGGATTCACGGGTGGTCAATCTGTTGAAATCAGAGCACTACATTTTGGCCACCGTGCTCGATCCTAGATTTAAAGCCTACCTTGGATCTCTCTTTCCGGCAGACACAGGTCTGCTGGGGTTGAAAGACCTGCTGGTGACAAAATTGTCAAGTCAAGCGGAACGCGACCTGTCAACATCTCCTCCTTCACATTCTCCCGCAACTGGGGGTGCGAGGAAAAGGCTCAGAATTCCGAGCCCACCCGCTGGCGGTGATGCAGGGCAGTCTGGAGCGACTGCTGATGCTGACATCTGGTCCGGACTGAAGGACCTGACAACGATTACGGACATGTCGTCTACTGTCACTGCATATGATTCTCTCAACATTGATAGACTGGTGGAGGATTATATGAGTGACCGCATCCAAGTAGGCACGTCACACAGTCCGTACTTATACTGGCAGGAAAAAGAGGCAATTTGGAGGCCCTTGCACAAACTGGCTTTATTCTACCTAAGTTGCCCTCCCACAAGTGTGTACTCCGAAAGAGTGTTTAGTGCCGCCGCTCACCTTGTCAGCAATCGGCGTACGAGGTTACATCCAGAAAATGTGGAGAAGATGATGTTCATTAAAATGAATTATAATCAATTCCTCCGCGGAGACATTGACCAGCAGCAATTGCCTCCACAAAGTACACAGGGAGCTGAGATGGTGGATTCCAGTGGGGACGAATTGATAATCTGTGAGGAGGGGGATGTACACGGTGATATATCGGAGGGTGAAGATGAGGTGGACATCTTGCCTCTGTAGAGCCAGTTTGTGCAAGGAGAGATTAATTGCTTCTTTTTTGGGGGGGGTCCAAACCAACCCGTCATATCAGTCACAGTCGTGTGGCAGACCCTGTCACTGAAATGATGGGTTGGTTAAAGTGTGCATGTCCTGTTTTGTTTATACAACATAAGGGTGGGTGGGAGGGCCCAAGGACAATTCCATCTTGCACCTCTTTTTTCTTTTCTTTTTCTTTGCATCATGTGCTGATTGGGGAGGGTTTTTTGGAAGGGACATCCTGCGTGACACTGCAGTGCCACTCCTAGATGGGCCCGGTGTTTGTGTCGGCCACTAGGGTCGCTAATCTTACTCACACAGTCAGCTACCTCATTGCGCCTCTTTTTTTCTTTGCGTCATGTGCTGTTTGGGGAGGGTTTTTTGGAAGGGACATCCTGCGTGACACTGCAGTGCCACTCCTAGATGGGCCCGGTGTTTGTGTCGGCCACTAGGGTCGCTAATCTTACTCACACAGTCAGCTACCTCATTGCGCCTCTTTTTTTCTTTGCGTCATGTGCTGTTTGGGGAGGGTTTTTTGGAAGGGACATCCTGCGTGACACTGCAGTGCCACTCCTAGATGGGCCCGGTGTTTGTGTCGGCCACTAGGGTCGCTAATCTTACTCACACAGTCAGCTACCTCATTGCGCCTCTTTTTTTCTTTGCGTCATGTGCTGTTTGGGGAGGGTTTTTTGGAAGGGACATCCTGCGTGACACTGCAGTGCCACTCCTAGATGTGCCCGGTGTTTGTGTCGGCCACTAGGGTCGCTAATCTTACTCACACAGCTACCTCATTGCGCCTCTTTTTTTCTTTGCGTCATGTGCTGTTTGGGGAGGGTTTTTTGGAAGGGCCATCCTGCGTGACACTGCAGTGCCACTCCTAGATGGGCCCGGTGTTTGTGTCGGCCACTAGGGTCGCTAATCTTACTCACACAGCTACCTCATTGCGCCTCTTTTTTTCTTTGCGTCATGTGCTGTTTGGGGAGGGTTTTTTGGAAGGGACATCCTGCGTGACACTGCAGTGCCACTCCTAGATGGGCCCGGTGTTTGTGTCGGCCACTAGGGTCGCTAATCTTACTCACACAGTCAGCTACCTCATTGCGCCTCTTTTTTTCTTTGCGTCATGTGCTGTTTGGGGAGGGTTTTTTGGAAGGGCCATCCTGCGTGACACTGCAGTGCCACTCCTAGATGGGCCCGGTGTTTGTGTCGGCCACTAGGGTCGCTAATCTTACTCACACAGCTACCTCATTGCGCCTCTTTTTTTCTTTGCGTCATGTGCTGTTTGGGGAGGGTTTTTTGGAAGGGCCATCCTGCGTGACACTGCAGTGCCACTCCTAGATGGGCCCGGTGTTTGTGTCGGCCACTAGGGTCGCTAATCTTTCTCACACAGCTACCTCATTGCGCCTCTTTTTTTCTTTGCGTCATGTGCTGTTTGGGGAGGGTTTTTTGGAAGGGACATCCTGCGTGACACTGCAGTGCCACTCCTAGATGGGCCCGGTGTTTGTGTCGGCCACTAGGGTCGCTAATCTTACTCACACAGTCAGCTACCTCATTGCGCCTCTTTTTTTCTTTGCGTCATGTGCTGTTTGGGGAGGGTTTTTTGGAAGGGCCATCCTGCGTGACACTGCAGTGCCACTCCTAGATGGGCCCGGTGTTTGTGTCGGCCACTAGGGTCGCTAATCTTACTCACACAGCTACCTCATTGCGCCTCTTTTTTTCTTTGCGTCATGTGCTGTTTGGGGAGGGTTTTTTGGAAGGGCCATCCTGCGTGACACTGCAGTGCCACTCCTAGATGGGCCCGGTGTTTGTGTCGGCCACTAGGGTCGCTAATCTTACTCACACAGCTACCTCATTGCGCCTCTTTTTTTCTTTGCGTCATGTGCTGTTTGGGGAGGGTTTTTTGGAAGGGACATCCTGCGTGACACTGCAGTGCCACTCCTAGATGGGCCCGGTGTTTGTGTCGGCCACTAGGGTCGCTTATCTTACTCACACAGCGACCTCGGTGCAAATTTTAGGACTAAAAATAATATTGTGAGGTGTGAGGTATTCAGAATAGACTGAAAATGAGTGTAAATTATGGTTTTTGAGGTTAATAATACTTTGGGATCAAAATGACCCCCAAATTCTATGATTTAAGCTGTTTTTTAGTGTTTTTGGAAAAAAACACCCGAATCCAAAACACACCCGAATCCGACAAAAAAAATTCGGTGAGGTTTTGCCAAAACGCGTTCGAACCCAAAACACGGCCGCGGAACCGAACCCAAAACCAAAACACAAAACCCGAAAAATTTCAGGCGCTCATCTCTAATATATATATATATATATATATACATACACACGCACGCACGCACGCACGCACACACACACACACACACCTGTCTATCTATCTATCTATCTATCTATCTACATACACACACAAACATTAGAATAAATTTAAATATACACACTTAAATACCACACAAGTGTACCCAGGGCCGGATTAACAATGGGGCGGATGGAGCTGCAGCTCCAGGCCCCCCATTGCAAATAGGCCCACAGATCCCCTGCAGTGCAGCAAGCCAGTGTTGAGAGGAGAAATACTTTTCTCCTGTCATCACTAATCAACACCCTTGCCGTGGCTCAGTCTATCCCCTCCGGGCTACCCGCAGGCCCGCAGTGTGCACATCCGCCCCCATCCCCCATATTACCTGAAGCTTAGAAGACCCCGGGCTGCGATAAGCTCCGCCCAGACCGCGATAAGCTCCGCCCCCATGCTGCCTCCAGCTGTGCTCCTTCAGATTGTCTGACACTCCTCATGCCATCCACGGCTCTGTCCCCGGATGATAAGCTCCACCCCCTCCTCCTCTCCAGCCACACTGAGCCTCCAGTCATCCCTCCTCCCCTGGGAAGCCCTCAGCTACGCCCACATGTTTGATTAGCTCCGCCCCCTGGACAGTCAGCAGCAGCTTTGTCCCCCAGGTCACCTGAAGTTCTGCCAATTCAGCTGCTGTAAGTCATCATGTCCTTTTATAGCTTTAAATATGCAGCCAAAAAGTGTGCAGAGCCAGAAGGTATATACACTGTATAGCAGTGGAAAAAAGGCAGCGGCTCTCAGAGGCTTAAGGATTGAATCCGTGTATTTAATACATTACAACCAAAACTCCAACATTTTGGGGCTGCAACTCCCCTTTATCAAGGTGAGATTACCTTGATTAAGGGGCGTTGTAGCCCAGAAACGTTGGAGTTTTGGTTGTAATGTATTAAATACACGGATTCAACCCTTAAGCCTCTGAGAGCCGCTGCCTTTTTTCCACTGCTGTACTACAAGTCTCAGGGGTCACTAGAGCCAAAGTGAATGGGAGAGGGAGTGCCAATATATATATATATATATATATATATATATATCTATTTATATATATATATATATATGTTTGGTTAGGATGCCAGTGGTCAGAATGCTGACAGCGGCATCCCGACATCTGCTATGTGAGTATTCTAACCCTCTACCCCTCTAAGCCTAAAGGGGGGTACTCACGGAGCGATATTCTAAGCAATCTGACTAGATTGCTTAGAATTTAAGCAGGATCGCCCCGTGTGTACCCCATACAGCGATAGCGATGCGCAGCCCCGCGCATCGCTATCGCTGCTGCTAGATTGGCCTGCCGTGCAGGCCAATCTAGCGGGTTGCTCACTTCACCCGCTGGGTGAAATGAGCGGCCCCCACATCTCCCCCCGCACGCTCAGCACACATCGCGCTGTGCTGAGCGGCGGGAGAGATGTGTGCTGAGCGAACCGCTCAGCACACTCTCTCCCCGAATTGGCCCGTGGGTACTGGGCTTAACCCTCCCTGCCCACAGGCTAAACCTAACCCTCCCTCAGCCTAACCCCCCCCAATTAGGGGCTCATTTATCAAACCGTGGAGAGTGATAAATAGCACAGTGATAAAGTACCAGATAATCAGCTCCTAACTGTCATGTTACAGACTGTTTGAAAATGACAGCTATGAGCTGATTGTTTGGCACTTTATCACCGTGCTATTTATCACTCTCCAAGGCTTGATAAATCTGGACATAAAAGTGCCTAACCGCAACCCTCCCTCCCCGCTGGCTAACCCTAACCCCCATGCAGCATAACCCTCCTCCTTGCAAACCTAATCCTAACCCCCCACCTCACAGCCTAACTCTCCCTGCAGCCTAGCTCTAACCTCCTCCCCCCCTCCCTGCAGCCTACCTCTAACCTCCCCCCCCCCCCCCCCCCCTCCCTGCAGACTAACCCTAGTGCCTAATGTGATTGATGTCGGAATCCCAGTGTCGGGATTCCGGTGTCGGTATATAACTCCAGGTTGCTGTTGCTCAGCTCCCATGTGTAACTGTGATGGGCCTAACACCTCAAGCAGTCCTGCTCTCACCCAGCTCTGATTGGTGCATATTGCATACATTAGTGCTTTATAAAAAAAAAACAATATAGTAGGACAGTGCTAAGCTGGGCGGGCTCCTGGACACTTGTTTTCCTCTATGGGCGGCTGCGGCCCTGCAATCATAGCTGTGTAGGGCCGAGGCGGACAGACGATGAGTTGGGTGTTGCAGAGGCAGGAGGGACAGTTACTTTAGTTACTCCTCTGGGGGTGATACCCTCCAGCGTCTGTCTAAACTCTAATGCATTTTTACTTTTAATTATAGAATAAACATGCTGCATGCAAACGGCTGGTGGTGGACGGCAGGGACATGGAGGGCCCTGAGTTAGGGGGCCCTGGGAGAACATATTCCCCCCCTCCCCGTAATCCGGATCTGGTAGTGTGAACTTTGTGAGGTGTTCTGCAGCGGCTGTGGCCTAGGCTCTAGAGCAGCGGTGGCCAACCCGCGGCTCTCGTGCCGCATGCGGCTCTTTCTTTATTGAGCTGCGGCTCCTGCCTCCCGCTCCCTGATACTGTATGCGCGGCTCCCACTGACATTGACAGCCTCACAGAGCCGGCCATTGCCTACGGCATCTGCTCTTTTGAACAAGCTGCAGTGGTTCCCTGTGTGCTACGGCACCCTGGTGTGCCGCTGAGAACTTACAGAGGTGCTGCGGCTGGTTGGTCGGGTGTCAGCAGCTGTGAAGAAGGGTCACGTGAGCTGGTGGCTGCTGGTGTGGGTAGCACTGTGTGCGCGGTGTCCCGAGAGCGGAAGCAGGAGCTTGGGGGATTCTCTCATGTAGCTGTTGTCTGGTGCTGCCACGGCAAGCAGCAGCGGGGTGAAGGAGAGGAAGGTCTCCCTGGGGAAGAAGCTATTTGGGCAGGACGGAGGTTAGCCTGCACATTATCCCACCTCAGCAATGAGTAGGAGGCCGCCGCCTTCACCCGAGGACAAGTCATGCTCCGCAGCCAGCCGGCCTCCCTGCAGCTCTCATCTCCCAGCCCCAGTGTGTTCGGCAGGTCCGGCCTCCGCAGCCACGGCAACACCTGCATCATTAACACCGCAGCCAGGACCGCAAGGAGGTGACTAACCAAGATCCTGCGCTCACTATGGACCCTGGAGTACACTCCCCAGCACAGCCGCGAGTTCAAGGTGAGAGACAGGGACTGTCCCAATTTTTAGAGTGACAAGGAGAGGGTGACATTCTAATTCTGTCACCCTCTCCTTGTCACCAAGTATCTCCCTGTCACTCTCTCCTTGTCACCCACCGTCTCCTGTCACCCACTATCTCCCTGTCACCCTCTCCTTGTCACCCACCCTCTCCTGTCACCCACTATCTCCCTGTCACCCTCTCCTTGTCACCCACCCTCTCCTGTCACCCACTATCTCCCTATCACCCTCTCCTTGTCACCCACTATCTCCCTATCACCCTCTCCTTGTCACCCACTATATGCCTATCACTATCTCCCTGTCACCCTCTCCTTGTCACTATCTCCCTATCACCCTCTCCTTGTCACCCACTAACTCCTTGTCACTATCTCCCTATCACCATCTCCTTGTCACCCACTATCTCCCTGTCACCCTCTCCTTGTCACCCACTTACTCCTTGTCACTATTTCCCTATAACCCTCTCCTTGTCACCCACTATCTCCCTATCACCCTCTCCTTGTCACCCACTATATGCCTATCACTATCTCCCTGTCACCCTCTCCTTGTCACTATCTCCCTATCACCCTCTCCTTGTCACCCACTATCTCCCTATCACCCTCTCCTTGTCACCCACTATATGCCTGTCACTATCTCCCTGTCACCCACTCCTTGTCACTATCTCCCTATCACCCTCTCCTTGTCACCCACTATCTCCCTGTCACCCTCTCCTTGTCACCCATCTCCCTTTCACTATCTCCGTCATCCTCTCCTTGTCACTATCTCCCTATCACCCTCTCCTTGTCACCCACTATCTCCCTGTCACCCTCTCACTATCACTATCTCCCTGTCACCCTCTCCTTGTCACTATCTCCCTATCACCCTCTCCTTGTCACCCACTATCTCCCTATCACCCTCTCCTTGTCACCCACTATATGCCTATCACTATCTCCCTGTCACCCTCTCCTTGTCACTATCTCCCTATCACCCTCTCCTTGTCACCCACTATCTCCCTATCACCCTCTCCTTGTCACCCACTATATGCCTGTCACTATCTCCCTGTCACCCTCTCCTTGTCACTATCTCCCTATCACCCTCTCCTTGTCACCCACTATCTCCCTGTCACCCATCTCCCTTTCACTATCTCCGTCACCCTCTCCTTGTCACTATCTCCCTATCACCCTCTCCTTGTCACCCACTATCTCCCTATCACCCTCTCCTTGTCATCCACTAT
The DNA here is from genome assembly GCF_028390025.1 of Pseudophryne corroboree. Classification (NCBI taxonomy): domain Eukaryota; kingdom Metazoa; phylum Chordata; class Amphibia; order Anura; family Myobatrachidae; genus Pseudophryne; species Pseudophryne corroboree. The sequence continues at coordinate 206,601,802 of NC_086445.1, read as the reverse complement.
CTCCCAGTCACCCTCTCCTTGTCACCCACTATCTCCCTATCACCCTCTCCTTGTCACCCACTATCTCCCAGTCACCCTCTCCTTGTCTCCTTGTTAAATTATGAAGAAAATAATATTTTAATATTAATTGAGGCAATATTAATAATTAATGACCATCCATGCTGGCACTTATAGCGCCACAAGTTTGTCATTTAAATGGTGCTTCTGTCATTAATTAATTTAATGAGGGGGGCAGGCTGAGAGGCACAGAGTGAAGGGGGTAAGACACAGGTGGGATGCTGAGAGACACGGAGTATAGGGGGGAGGCTGAGAGACACGGAGTATAGGGGGGGATGCTGAGAGACACGGAGTATAGGGGGGGAGGCTGGCTTGTTTCTGTGTATTTTATGTAGATCTGTGTGACTAAAAATGGGTGGATGACATATGGTCATTCTCCTACAAACGTCATACCGAAGGCGGGTGCACAGAAATGGGGCATGGCCTTGTGTCAGGTCACACCATATTTTTTGCACGCGCGCCTTCAGCGCACACATGATATCCGGCTCTTTAGCTTAACTGCAGATACTTTTAGGCTCTTTTCCTCTGACTGGTTGGCCACCCCTGCTCTAGAAAGAGGTACGTAGTTGGTGTCATCATCTAGTAGTGGGTACTATTGAGGCACTATTAGAGGGGAGCAGAACATCAGGACAGGTAAGATATATGTTTAATGGGCCACACTTATGGAGTGCAATGGAGTGTGAGAGTGTGCCTATAACAGGCACATCTGGAAAAATGTTATGTGTAGCATGTGCACAATTTTTGATGGGTTATATATTACGCCAACGCAAGTAGTATCTACAGGTCGCTATGTGTTAGATGTAACACTGCTCCTTGATATCTCCCTTCATATATAGATAGATAGATAGATAGATAGATAGATAGATAGATCTGCCTGCATCTTGTTGTACGATTTATCCCATTCAAGAGACCATACACAGTGTGTTGCTGTTATAAACTGTGTATTTTGCGGTGATTGTTGGAGTTCTTTGTATCATATGATCTTTGTATTATATGGCACTCACTGTGATGCCCTCTGTATTATATGGCACTCACTGTAATGCTCTGTATTATGTGGTGGTCACTAAGATGCTGTCTGTATTATATGTATTATACTAAATATTTAATCATACAAATGTTGAAAATGAAGAACATTTTCCGAGAGTGCGATTTCAAGGTACAAAGGGGAGATTTTAATGTTTTTTTGCCATAGACATAAAAGGTAGTACAAAAAAAAAAGTTTTAGCTATTAATAATAATAATAATAATAATAATAATAATAAATACTATAAACAAAACCTATAAAAGTTACCTCTGGCAACTGAACTGTTTTATTAGCGCTATCTCAGGATGGCAATGACAGTTTATTTTTTTTAAATAGATATATTTTTAAATGTAAAGACTTTTTGTAGTTTTTTCATCATCAGAAATATTTTTTATTTTACATTTTATTTGTATCTTTAAACTAAAAAGTATAACTGAGAACCCAAACCAGCTCACACATGCACATAATGCAGTAAGTTAACCCTGTTTTTTTTCTTTATTTTTTATAAATGTAAACTATTCTAGCACTCAGGAAAAGGCAGACAATACAGTTCTCACCCTTTCATAAAAAAACACCTTTTTCTTGTTATAACTCCACTATAAAGTGGTTGAAGGTATGTACCAGCTATGTCCTCCATAGAGATAGCCACGCCCACAGTACTGGCCACACCCCCACATCAGTCATTCCACCGCAGCAACTGTCCCAGCCCCTACAGCGGCATGCAATAGGCCCTTCATAAATATCAGCTCCAGGCCCATGTGGACATTAATCTGGCACTGAGTGTACCCCTCCCAGGGGTGAGAAATGCAGTGCTGCTGATACTGCAGCCAGAATCTTCTGCTTGCAGCCAGATTGCGCTGCAAGCACGGTCTCTCCTCCTGCTCTTCGCTAGCCGCTGGAGGCAGGGAGTAGGTCAGAAGAGTCGGCACGGTCACAGTCAGCTTCTCGTGTAATGATGCCAGGATAGCGCCATCATTCATTCCCATGGCGCATGCACCGCATGTATGTGTTAACTGGGGTTGCCGCGGGTTGATGGGGAGGAGGTCGCGGTGGCGGGTTGCCGTAGCGGGGGATTACTTTAGCCAATTGGCTTCATTGTTTGTGTAGCAGTGACCGGCCAGCATGCAAATCAAAGGTGCCGCTGCTCCGTTTTGTATGTCTCTGAGCCTCGGGGCCCCTCCGAACCTTGGGGCCCGGGATGGCTGTCCCCTTTGACCCCCCCTGTCGCCGGGCCTGCCTAGAGCTGGCTGGCTGACTGTTTAAACTGAGCGATTGGGGGAGAAAGGCCCTAGTCAGGGCCGTGACTAAGAACCCAATGGGTCACTCTGTCATAGCTCCAGCATTCCTCTGTGGAGAGAGGAGAACCTTCCAGAAGGACAACCATCTCTGCAGCAATCCACCAATCAGGCCTGTATGGCAGAGTGGCCAGACAGAAGCCACTCCTTTAGTAAAAAGCACATGGCAGCCCGCCTGGAGTTTGCCAAAATGCACCTGTAGGACTCAGACCATGAGAAACAAACTTCTCTGGTCTGATGAGACAAAGATTGAACTCTTGAATGCCAGGCTTCATGTTTGGAGGAAACCAGGCACCGCTCTTCACCAGGCCAATACCATCCCTACAGTGAAGCATGGTGGTGGCAGCATCATGCTGTGGGGATGTTTTTCAGCGGCAGGAACTGGGAGACTAGTGTGGATAGAGGGAAAGATGAATGCAGCAATGTATAGAGAGACATCCTGGAGGAAAACCTGCTCCAGAGCGCTCTTGACCTCAGACTGGGGCGACGGTTCATATTTCAGCAGGACAACGACCCTAAGCACACCGGCAAGATATCAAAGGAGTGGTTTCAGGACAACTCTGTGAATGTCCTTGAGTGGCCCAGCCAGAGCCCAGACTTGATTCCGATTGAACATCTCTGGAGAGATCTGAAAATGGCTGTGCACCGACGCTTCCCATCCAACCTGATGGAGCTTGAGAGGTGCTGCAAAGAGAAATGGGCGAAACTGGCCAAAAATAGGTGTGCCAAGCTTGTGGCATCCTATTCAAAAAGAATTGAGGCTGTAATTGAGCAAAGGCTGTGAATACTTATGTACATTAAAATTTAACTGGAAGCACACAGAACATATAGCGCATTCAGAGATAACATGCAACCATATACAGATGTTTCATAATAGAGTAAAAACAGGATTCACCCTTCTTTTTAATGACTTGAATGTATCGACTTGATATATTCCAACATCAAATAACGAATCTAAAAAACAAGTGTTTCTCTTGCCACACAGGACAGGTGAGTTTGAGAGAAACACATAATACAAAATATAGGCCCTCATTCCGAGTTGTTCGCTCGCTAGCCGCTTTTCGCAGCAGTGCACATGCTAAGCCGCCGCCCTCTGGGAGTGAATCTTAGCTTGGCAGAATTGCGAACGAAGTATTCGCAATATAGCGAAAAGATTTTTATTTGCAGTTTCTGAGTAGCTCGAGACTTACTCTTCCAGTGCGATCAGTTCAGTGCTTGTCGTTCCTGGTTTGATGTCACAAACACACCCAGCGTTCGCCCAGCCACTCCCCCGTTTCTCCAGCCACTCCCGCGTTTTTCCCAGAAACGGCAGCGTTTTTTCACACACTCCCATAAAACGGCCAGTTTCCTCCCAGAAACACCCACTTCCTGTCAATCACACTACGATCAGTAGAACGAAGAAAAAACCTCGTAATGCCGTGAGTAAAATACCAAACTTCTTAGCAAATTTACCTGGCGCAGTCGCAGTGCGAACATTGCGCATGCGCAGTTAGCGGAAAATCGCACCGATGCGAAGGAAAATAACGAGCGAACAACTTGGAATGAGGGCCATAATGTAGTAATTTTTCAAACACCATTCATTCAAAATTCCAAATGTACACTTACAAATGTAAGTAAAATCACAGCGTGTATAGAAGTATCCAGACAGGCAAAACTGCTCCCAGGTGATTATATCTTCTTTTTAACCGATCTTTCAACACCGACCTAAGAGGACAAAACCTCTAATCCCTGGACACTTTGCAGTGTACCCAAGTTAAAGAGGGATAAGAATAATAGTGCAGCAGTTCTTAATTAAAAATAACAAGATTTAATACTGATTGCACTTACAAACACATATTCAATAACAGCATGAAAAAAAGTACTCCAAAAGAGGCAAACTGCAGACAAACAGGGCTTCTGTCACCTTCGCAGATGGAACAAAGATGGGAAAAGGGGGATGAAGTCCGGAATTCCAGCCCCTCAGACAGCGGTTCCTGATGTCCGTTTATGCCTGGAGTCACACGTATGTAGTCCCGCTTAACGCGTTTCAGACCGTAAAGGTCCTTCCTCAGAAGCGTGAGGTACTTATGTACATTGCAAAAATCTCAAAAACAATTTTTTAATGTTGTCATTATAGGGTATTGTGTGTAGAATTTTTTTTGGGAAAAAATAATTTATTCCAGTTTGGAATAAGGCTGTAATTAAACAAAATGTGGAAAAAGTGAAGTGCTGTGAATACTTTCCGGAAGCACTGTACAATCTCCATACATTGCCTCAGTGCTGTGAGGCAGTAATCCTACCATTACACTGTCCGTACTGCACTAAAGGTAAGGGTTAGCCTACTTACCAAAATGTGTCAGGATTCTGACTGGATCCCATACCCAACCCCACAGCAATGCCCTTTTACTGGCATATAACATAGGTGCTCTTTATGTGCCCATTGCCTCTGCTGCAGGAGCAAGCCTGCTGGTAGATTTGTGGCTTACAGGGTGCCGCAACCTTTACAGGGTTTAACCCTAACCCCATTACATAGCACTGTAGTATAGACTTTTTGACAAATCATTGGAAGATTTTGCCACAATAAATTGTCACTTTTTTTGCCAACAACGTCTCATTTAAGTTATGTATTTTATGTACATTGTATATTATTCAACTGTTAAAAATATGTACAGTACCCACATAATTCTGGCAACTGCTTCTATTTACATGAATATCACATTACAGCCACCCATGCTTTCACTTTCCATCCACTTACAACAGATATTATAATGTCATGTTTTTAGTGGGCAATTCAATTACAGGCAAGGTGTCGTTCCAGAATGGCACACTATATCCTTCCCCTAGAGGTGTACAGGAAAACATGCGATGTCGAGGTACAGTAACTGGCTTATATGTGTGCTGCAGAGCATCACACGGATCCTGGAGATGGATATCTCTCCACTGACTGTTACTGGTGCAAGTGCAGTAGGCTTGCCATGTCCAAGCCCGGAAGCAAATTGATAGCTGTAGGGAAAGCGCTCACCATACTGTTAGTCGGGATCCCGGACGTTACAATGCTGACTCCGGAATCCCGACTAGCGGTGGAAATACAGATGCCGGAATCCTGGCACCGCAGGCTTTCCTTCCTCTATGGGTGTCCACAACTTCCATAGAGGGAGAATAAATCCTGTGGCGAGTGCAGCGAGCCCGCAAGGAGCTTGCTAGCGCTCTCCCTGCTGCCGGCATACCCGTGGCCAGGATCCCGCTGTCGGTATACTAATTGTAGGGATCCTGGCCGCCGGTTTTACGTACTAATCCCAGCTGCAGCTATAGCTTTGCTTCTAACCCGGGACAGAGATTACTTGGAAGCTCTGCATCAGCATCCCAACTTTGCTAAATGCATGCAAAAATACTAATTTTCACATTGAGAGTTGGAATGTAATTATCACATCAAATCTGCATTGAATATGTAGATTGTGATAAATGTGCCCCTAGGTGTGTCATAAGATTAAAGAGGAGAACAAAACCATACAAATCATATATAGTATATACAGTTGCTGCAAAAATGGTGCTGTAATACATTTCTATGCCACTGTGATGTCCCCCTCTCCCCAGACATAAAGTCAGTGCGAAACCACGACACCCACTCCCAACATACTGTATACATAAAGAAGGGGTCCAAACTTGTGCCCGCCTTCTCATTACCTATTATTATTACTACCAGTTATTTATACAGTGCACACATAATCTGCAGCACGTTACAGAGAATATTTGGCCTTTTACATCAGTCACTGCCCCATTGGAGCTTACAATCTATGCGCCTAATTCAGATCTGATCGCTGGGCTGCATTTTTTGCTGTCCTGCATTCAGATAGTCGCCGCCTACAGGGGGAGTGTATTTTCGCTGTGCAAGTGTGCGTTCCTATGTGTTAGCAGAGCTGCTAAAAATCAGTGTGTGCAGTCTCTGCGCAGCCCAGGACTTACTCTTCCAGTGCGACTGAATTCTGCTGATCGGGGCCGGAGATGACATAAGATACCCTCCCTAAAAACACTTGGACATGCCTGCGTTTTTCCAGACACTCCCTGTAAATGGTCAGTTGCCACCCACAAACGGCCTCTTCATGTCAACCTTGCGAACGCCCGTGCGAATGGATCTTTCGCACCATCCCGTCGCTGACCGGCGATGCCCGTTGTAGCTGGCCTATGCGTGTGCGCATTGCGGCTCAGATGCATGCGCAGTTAGGATCTGATCGCGCGCTGTGCAAAAACGCACAGCAGCGATCATATCTGAATTACCCTCTATATTCCTCACCACATGTACACACATTCAGGCTAGGGTTCCTTTTTTTGTTGGGAGCCAATTAGTATATTTTTGGATTGTGGGAGGAAACTGGAGTACCCGGAAGAAACCCATGCAAGCACAGGGAGAATATACAAACGCCACAAAGTTAGGGCCATGGTGGGAGTTGAACCAATGACCTCAGTGCTGTGTGGCATTAATGCTAACCATTACACCATCCATACTGCTAGGATAGTTCGTGGGGTTGTGAAAAAAAACCTGATTATTTCACTGAATTAGTACCCAGGCCTCATCAACCACTTTAAGAGGGGAGATTAAAGGAAAGAAAAAATGTTTTTACACCACTTGTTAATCATGCGGGCGCCATAGACTCCACCAACCTGTCATTTAGCTATCATAAGCAAACTGTTACCTGGTGCTACTGCCTGACCAAGCACTGTCCTCTCATACCATTTAGGATGAGTCCCCATCAACCTCTTACTGACCAATCACCCATTCCCCCTGACAAGAATATCATGACCAAGGTGGAAATGGAGGGGGATGGTGATAAGGGAGCTGAAGGAACACTGGAGTACAATGGAGACGCTCCTTCTCTATCAAGTATAACTCAATCCACCTCTGTCCTAAAGAGCCCAACACACTGGTCGATACCAGTGAAAGATATGAACGATCTTGTTAATTAATGAACGAGATCCCATTCATATCTTTCAGTTTGTAGACCAGGCATTCCCAACCACGGTCCTCAAGGCACACCAACAGTGCAGGTTTTAGTGATATCCAGGCTGCAGCACAGATGGTTAACTAAAAAAAAAATAACTGAGCTACTAATTAAGTCACCTGTGTTAAAGCCTGGATATCACTAAAACCTGCACTGTTAGTGTGCCTTGAGGACCGTGGTTGGGAATGCCTGGTGTAGACACTAGCAATGAACTATGCACGGCCCCGCACTCCTTTAAAAATGCAGGCCACTATGGACAATCTCGTCCATATTAGCATACATTGCTATGGAGCCGGGTGACGGGGGGAGTGAAGACACGGCGGTCGGGCAGTTCGGCGGCGGGTCGCCGATTCTGTAGGGGCCTTAAGACCATGCAGCCATAGTATTATCAAAAAATAATATATAAATTAAATAATAACTTTCCAATCTTTGCAATTAATAATAAGGAAGAGCTACGCAGGTGCCTGTAATTTTAGTGACGTCTGAGGTGCAGTTACAGGCAAGGAAAGTAACATATTAAAGCTATTTACCGCTAAAGTGGGTTTACGTGGCACAAGAGTGGTATTTTTTAAGTTGTGTACTTCCCACAATCAGGTAGGTACATATTGTTGGCAGGGCCGGCAACAGAAATCTTGGGGCCCGGTACAATTAAGTCTCTGGGGGCCCCTCCCGCCCAACCATTTTCTGCTGAAATTTAAGCCAAGAAAGATTTGGTAATATATATATGTAGCGATGAATCACCTAGTGTGTGTGTGTGTGTGTGTATATATATATATATATATATACATACACACGCACGCACACACACACACACCTGTCTATCTATCTATCTATCTATCTATCTACATACACACACACACACACATTAGAATAAATTTAAATATACACACTTAAATACCACACAAGTGTACGTACCCCTCCCAGGGGTGAGAAATGCAGTGCTGCTGATACTGCAGCCAGAATCTTCTGCTTGCAGCCAGATTGCGCTGCAAGCACGGTCTCTCCTCCTGCTCTTCGCTAGCCACTGGAGGCAGGGAGTAGGTCAGAAGAGTCGGCACGGTCACAGTCAGCTTCTCGTGTAATGATGCCAGGATAGCGCCATCATTCATTCCCATGGCGCATGCACCGCATGTATGTGTTAACTGGGGTTGCCGCGGGTTGATGGGGAGGAGGTCGCGGTGGCGGGTTGCCGTAGCGGGGGATTACTTTAGCCAATTGGCTTCATTGTTTGTGTAGCAGTGACCGGCCAGCATGCAAATCAAAGGTGCCGCTGCTCCGTTTTGTATGTCTCTGAGCCTCGGGGCCCCTCCGAACCTTGGTGCCCGGGATGGCTGTCCCCTTTGACCCCCCCTGTCGCCGGGCCTGATTGTTGGGCAGCATTGCCTTCAGGTTTCTTTTCTTTTCTTCCTAAACAGCATCGCCATACTATTTTCTGTAAGGGGAAATAAAGCAAAGCTTTGAGCCTGCAGGACAGGTACAGCCTGCATACAAAATACAATGTGTGTGAGAGGCAGGGATGGACATAGACCATCGATAATACAAAATCATCGATGGTTTATGGCTGATGTAAATTACTTTTGCCATCGATGGGGGGAGAACCAGATGGTTTCCCTCCATCGATGGCAAGGCATAACCAAATCTATTTATTTATTTTTAACGAGTTGCCGGGGCACAGAGCATAGCTCCGCCCCAACACCTGCAAAACCCTGCCCCCGTTTTCTGATTGGCCCGCGGGCGAATCAGTGAAAGTACAGGGATGACTATCGAATGTGGAAACCATCGATGGTCATCCACCGCATAGGTTTGCAGCCATCACAACCAGACACGATGGCCATCCCTAGCTGAGAGGCGCTGGGCTCCGGGTGCCGGGCAGGGACTGCCAGGCTGGGAGACAAGGCTGCCTGCGGGCTATGTTGTACACAGGGCTGTGGCGCGCGGCGGTGGGAGTGGCTCGCTGTACCAGGTGCAGTAACGGGCAGGAGATGGCGGCGGCACTGAGCGGAGCGCTGCTCCTGTGCTGGCTGCCGATGGCGGTGGCCGTGGTCAGGACGGAGGGTAGGCGGCGGAGGAGTAATAACAGCATGGAGACATGTTCTATCTCTCTATCCTGGCTAGTTGTAGGACAGCATCCGGCTGTCCAGTTGTTAGGTGGTCACAGCGTGCTGAGACTTGTTGTCCAACAAAGGCTGGCAAGCCGCACAGGCCATGGTGTGATAACACAGCTGTGCGTCACTGTGACCGGGCGTTGTAGAGGCAAATAGTGAATTGAATGTCTGGACCCTGGTTACCAAATAATAGAGTAGGAAATAGTACAGTGACACAGGTGTATCTCTGTTTCCAATCTGGTGCCAAACTTTTGCTGTCTGTGCCATGACAAATTTGTACCCCAGAAGGCAACACGTTATTTTACATGCAAATACTATATATTTTGAGAGACAATAAGGGCTTTATTTAGGTACTATAGTCACATCCATATCTGCTTCATTTTTTGGCATTACGTCTCACCGCTGCATGTTCCTTAAGGTTACAGCCAGTTGACCTTCCATTGTTATTTGTAGTACCCAGGGGCAGATATAGGGGTGAGGGCACCCCCAGGCACACAGTAATGGCTGCCCCCCACCTGTCTAATTGTATTAGTTTTATTGATTGGTTATAAGCCCTCATTTGCTGATAGTGGCTATTTTTATTCTATTAAATTGGCTAAGTATGACATTTTATTTATGTATACATATTTACTAGGTAGGACAGCTTACATGATATCTATTTACGAAGACTTGGATGAAGATAAAGCACCAGCCAACCAGCTCCTAACTTTTTTTTCTCTATCGTCCTAGTGGATGCTGGGGTTCCTGAAAGGACCATGGGGAATAGCGGCTCCGCAGGAGACAGGGCACAAAAAGTAAAGCTTTACGATCAGGTGGTGTGTACTGGCTCCTCCCCCTATGACCCTCCTCCAAGCCTCAGTTAGATTTTTGTGCCCGGCCGAGAAGGGTGCAATCTAGGTGGCTCTCCTAAAGAGCTGCTTAGAAAAGTTTAGCTTAGGTTTTTTATTTTACAGTGAGTCCTGCTGGCAACAGGATCACTGCAACGAGGGACTTAGGGGAGAAGAAGTGAACTCACCTGCGTGCAGGATGGATTGGCTTCTTGGCTACTGGACATTAGCTCCAGAGGGACGATCACAGGTACAGCCTGGATGGTCACCGGAGCCTCGCCGCCGGCCCCCTTGCAGATGCTGAAACGAGAAGAGGTCCAGAATCGGCGGCAGAAGACTCCTCAGTCTTCTTAAGGTAGCGCACAGCACTGCAGCTGTGCGCCATTTTCCGCTCAGCACACTTCACACGGCAGTCACTGAGGGTGCAGGGCGCTGGGAGGGGGGCGCCCTGGGAGGCAAATGAAAACCTTTTTTGGCTAAAAATACCTCACATATAGCCTCCGGGGGCTATATGGAGATATTTAACCCCTGCCAGAATCCACTAAAGAGCGGGAGACGAGCCCGCCGAAAAAGGGGCGGGGCCTATCTCCTCAGCACACAGCGCCATTTTCCTCACACAGCTCCGCTGGTCAGGAAGGCTCCCAGGCTCTCCCCTGCACTGCACTACAGAAACAGGGTAAAACAAGAGAGGGGGGGCAAAATTGTGGCAAAACTATATTATTAAAGCAGCTATACAGGGAGCACTTATTATAAGGCTATCCCTGTCATATATAGCGCTTTTGGTGTGTGCTGGCAAACTCTCCCTCTGTCTCCCCAAAGGGCTAGTGGGGTCCTGTCTTCGTTAAGAGCATTCCCTGTGTGTCTGCTGTGTGTCGGTACGTGTGTGTCGACATGTATGAGGACGATATTGGTGTGGAGGCGGAGCAATTGCCAAATATGGGGATGTCACCTCCTAGGGGGTCGACACCAGAATGGATGCCTTTATTTATGGAATTACGGGATAGTGTCAACACGCTAAAGCAGTCGTTTGACGACATGAGACGGCCGGACAATCAATTAGTGCCTGTCCAGGCGCCTCAAACACCGTCAGGGGCTGTAAAACGCCCTTTGCCTCAGTCGGTCGACACAGACACAGGCACTGATTCCAGTGGCGACGGTGACGAATCAACCGTATTTTCCAGTAGGGCCACACGTTATATGATTTTGGCAATGAAGGAGGCGTTACATATTGCTGATACTACAGGTACCACAAAACAGGGTATCATGTGGGGTGTGAAAAAACTACCTATAGTTTTTCCTGAATCAGATGAATTAAATGAGGTGTGTGATGAAGCGTGGGTTGCCCCCGATAAAAAAAAATAAATGCTAATTTCAAAGAAGTTATTGGCTTTATACCCTTTCCCGCCAGAGGTTAGGGCGCGCTGGGAAACACCTCCTAGGGTGGACAAGGCGCTCACACGCTTATCAAAACAAGTGGCGTTACCCTCTCCTGAGACGGCCGCACTTAAAGATCCAGCAGATAGGAGGATGGAAAATATCCAAAAAAGTATATACACACATACAGGTGTTATACTACGACCAGCTATAGCGACAGCCTGGATGTGCAGTGCTGGGGTAGCTTGGTCAGAGTCCCTGATTGAAAATATTGATACCCTGGATAGGGACAATGTTTTACTGTCTTTAGAGCAAATAAAGGATGCATTTCTTTATATGCGTGATGCACAGAGGGATATCTGCACACTGGCATCACGGGTAAGTGCTATGTCCATTTCGGCCAGAAGAAGTTTATGGACGCGACAGTGGTCAGGCGATGCGGACTCAAAACGGCATATGGAAGTTTTGCCGTATAAAGGGGAGGAGTTATTTGGTGTCGGTCTATCGGATTTGGTGGCCACGGCTACAGCCGGGAAATCCACCTTTTTACCTCAAGTCACTCCCCAACAGAAAAAGACACCGACTTTTCAACCGCAGCCCTTTCGTTCCTTTAAAAACAAGAGAGCAAAGGGATATTCATATCTGCCACGAGGCAGAGGAAGGGGGAAGAGACAGCAACAGGCAGCTCCTTCCCAGGAACAGAAGCCCTCCCCCGCTTCTACAAAAGCCTCAGCATGACGCTGGGGCTTCTCAAGCGGACTCGGGGGCGGTGGGGGGTCGTCTCAAGAATTTCAGCGCGCAGTGGGCTCACTCGCAGGTAGATCCCTGGATCCTGCAGATAATATCTCAGGGGTACAGGTTGGAACTAGAGACTGATCCACCTCGCCGTTTCCTGAAGTCTGTTTTACCAACGTCCCCCTCCGACAGGGTGACGGTCTTGGAAGCCATTCACAAGCTGTACTCTCAGCAGGTGATAGTCAAGGTACCCCTTTTACAACAAGGAAAGGGGTATTATTCCACTCTATTTGTGGTACCGAAGCCGGATGGCTCGGTAAGACCTATTCTAAATCTGAAATCCTTGAACCTGTACATAAAGAAGTTCAAGTTCAAGATGGAGTCACTCAGAGCAGTGATAGCGAACCTGGAAGAAGGGGACTTTATGGTATCCTTGGACATCAAGGATGCGTATCTCCACGTTCCAATTTACCCCTCACACCAGGGGTACCTCAGGTTCGTCGTACAGAACTATCACTATCAGTTTCAGACGCTGCCGTTCGGATTGTCCACGGCACCTCGGGTCTTTACCAAGGTAATGGCCGAGATGATGATTCTTCTTCGAAGAAAAGGCGTATTAATTATCCCATACTTGGACGATCTCCTAATAAGGGCAAGGTCCAGAGAACAGCTAGAGATGGGATTAGCACTGTCTCAAGAAGTGCTAAAACAGCACGGGTGGATTCTGAATATTCCAAAATCCCAGTTAATTCCGACAACACGTCTGCTGTTCCTAGGGATGATTCTGGACACGGTTCAGAAAAAGGTTTTTCTCCCGGAGGAAAAAGCCAAGGAGTTATCCGAGCTTGTCAGGAACCTCCTAAAACCAGGAAAGGTGTCTGTACATCAATGCACAAGAGTCCTGGGAAAAATGGTGGCTTCTTACGAAGCAATTCCATTCGGCAGATTCCACGCAAGAATTTTCCAGAGGGATCTGTTGGACAAATGGTCAGGGTCGCATCTTCAGATGCACCAGCGGATAACCCTGTCTCCAAGGACAAGGGTATCTCTTCTGTGGTGGTTGCAGAGTGCTCATCTATTGGAGGGCCGCAGATTCGGCATACAGGATTGGATCCTGGTGACCACGGACGCCAGCCTGAGAGGCTGGGGAGCAGTCACACAAGGAAGAAACTTCCAGGGCGTGTGGTCGAGCCTGGAAACGTCTCTTCACATAAACATTCTGGAACTAAGAGCAATCTACAATGCTCTAAGCCAGGCAGAACCTCTGCTTCAAGGAAAACCGGTGTTGATCCAGTCGGACAACATCACGGCAGTCGCCCATGTAAACAGACAGGGCGGCACAAGAAGCAGGAGTGCAATGGCAGAAGCTGCAAGGATTCTTCGCTGGGCAGAGAATCATGTGATAGCACTGTCAGCAGTGTTCATCCCGGGAGTGGACAACTGGGAAGCAGACTTCCTCAGCAGACACGACCTTCACCCGGGAGAGTGGGGACTTCATCCAGAAGTTTTCCACATGCTGGTAACCCGTTGGGAAAGACCAATGGTGGACATGATGGCGTCTCGCCTCAACAAAAAACTGGACAGGTATTGCGCCAGGTCAAGAGATCCGCAGGCAATAGCTGTGGACGCGCTGGTAACGCCTTGGGTGTACCAGTCGGTGTATGTGTTTCCTCCTCTGCCTCTCATACCAAAAGTATTGAGAATTATACGGCAAAGAGGCGTAAGAACGATACTAGTGGTTCCGGATTGGCCAAGAAGGACTTGGTACCCGGAACTTCAAGAGATGATCACGGAAGATCCGTGGCCTCTACCTCTGAGAAGGGACTTGCTTCAGCAGGGTCCCTGTCTGTTTCAAGACTTACCGCGGCTGCGTTTGACGGCATGGCGGTTGAACGCCGGATCCTAAAGGAAAAAGGCATGCCGGAAGAAGTCATTCCTACTTTGATTAAAGCAAGGAAGGAAGTAACCGCGCAACATTATCACCGCATTTGGCGAAAATATGTTGCGTGGTGCGAGGATCGGAGTGCTCCGACGGAGGAATTTCAACTGGGTCGATTCCTACATTTCCTGCAATCAGGATTGTCTATGGGTCTCAAATTGGGATCTATTAAGGTTCAAATTTCGGCCCTGTCGATTTTCTTCCAAAAAGAATTGGCTTCAGTTCCTGAAGTCCAGACTTTTGTTAAGGGAGTGCTGCATATACAGCCCCCTGTGGTGCCTCCAGTGGCACCGTGGGATCTCAATGTTGTTTTGGACTTTCTCAAATCTCATTGATTTGAACCACTAAAAACTGTGGATTTGAAATATCTCACATGGAAAGTGACCATGCTACTAGCCCTGGCTTCGGCCAGGAGAGTGTCAGAACTGGCAGCTTTATCTTACAAAAGCCCATATCTGATTTTCCATTCGGACAGGGCAGAACTGCGGACTCGTCCGCATTTTCTCCCTAAGGTGGTGTCAGCATTTCATCTGAACCAACCTATTGTAGTGCCTGCGGCTACAAGCGACTTGGAGGACTCCAAGTTGTTGGACGTTGTCAGAGCTTTAAAAATATACATTTCAAGGACAGCTGGAGTCAGGAAATCTGACTCGCTGTTTATACTATATGCTCCCAACAAGTTGGGCGCTCCTGCGTCTAAGACTATTGCTCGCTGGATTTGTAGTACGATTCAGCTTGCACATTCTGTGGCAGGCCTGCCACAGCCAAAATCGGTAAAAGCCCACTCCACAAGGAAGGTGGGTTCTTCTTGGGCGGCTGCCCGAGGGGTCTCGGCATTACAACTCTGCCGAGCGGCTACGTGGTCGGGGGAGAACACGTTTGTAAAATTCTACAAATTTGATACCCTGGCTAAGGAGGACCTGGAGTTCTCTCATTCGGTGCTGCAGAGTCATCCGCACTCTCCCGCCCGTTTGGGAGCTTTGGTATAATCCCCATGGTCCTTTCAGGAACCCCAGCATCCACTAGGACGATAGAGAAAATAAGAATTTACTTACCGATAATTCTATTTCTCGGAGTCCGTAGTGGATGCTGGGCGCCCATCCCAAGTGCGGATTATCTGCATTACTTGTACATAGTTACAAAAATCGGGTTATTATTGTTGTGAGCCATCTTTTCAGAGGCTCCGCTGTTATCATACTGTTAACTGGGTTTAGATCACAGGTTGTACGGTGTGATTGGTGTGGCTGGTATGAGTCTTACCCGGGATTCATAAATCCTTCCTTATTGTGTACGCTCGTCCGGGCACAGTACCTAACTGAGGCTTGGAGGAGGGTCATAGGGGGAGGAGCCAGTACACACCACCTGATCGTAAAGCTTTACTTTTTGTGCCCTGTCTCCTGCGGAGCCGCTATTCCCCATGGTCCTTTCAGGAACCCCAGCATCCACTACGGACTCCGAGAAATAGAATTATCGGTAAGTAAATTCTTATTTTCAAACCCAGCCTGTGAAATGTCAGGAGCGGATTGGCTGGTACTTTATCTCCATCCAAAACTTAGTAAATAGACCCCTAGGCAGTATGTGCATGTTCTACCTGTTTGCACTCTGGGCCAGATTAAGGGATGTGGGGGCCCAGGGGCAACAAAAATGTGGGGGCCCCCACAACTATGCCCGAGTGCACTCCCAACACACACGTACCTCCTCCTTTCATGTACCCCCTACCAACTCTATCTAGCCTCAACATCGTCTTTCTACCCCCTACCATCCTCTATTTCTCATATGTCCTAGAGGATGCTGGGGTCACTTCAAGAACCATGGGGTATAGACGGGATCCGCAGGAGACATGGGCACTTTAAGACTTTAAAAGGGGTGTGAACTGGCTCCTCCCTCTATGCCCCTCCTCCAGAATCCAGTTTAGAATATGTGCCCAGGCAGACTGGATGCACTCTGAGGAGCTCTACTGAGTTTCTCTGAAAAGACTGTTAGGTTTTTTATTTTCAGGGAGTACTGCTGGCAACAGTCTCCCTGCTTCGTGGGACTTAGGGGAGAGAAGTCAGACCTACTTCTGTGAGTTTCAAGGCTCTGCTTCTTTGGCTACAAGACACCATTAGCTCCTGAGGGTCTGATCGCTAGGTACGCTTAGATGCTTGTTCCCAGAGCCCGCCGTCACCCTCCTTGCAGAGCCAGAAGTGAGAAGACAGGTGAGTAGAAGATCAGAAGACTTCAGTGACGGCTTTTAGGTTCCGCATAGCGATCGCACGCTGCGCGCCATGCTCCCACTACACAGCGGCACTACAGGGTGCAGGGCGTGGGGGGGCACCCTGGGCAGTATATCTAGCCTCAATAACTACCTGGCAAGAGCGGACTAAGTGCCAGGGCACTGTCCGGACCCCCGCCAGTATAAAAATTTGTTAAAAAGAGCGGGTCTGAAGCGCGCCATTACGGGGGCGGAGCTTAGCCCTCACAGCACACAGCCCGGCGTCATTTCTCTACACAAGGCTGCAGTGACGCTGGTCCTTCCTCACACTGCTGAATAAGTATCAGGGTGACAAACCGGGGGAGGGGGGGCACAGTTATTTTGGTGCATTATATGTGAATTATAAAAGCGCTGCAGGTCTGGGGCATTTCTGTGGTATTTTTAGACCGGGATTGGGCGCTGGGGTGTGGGCTGGCAAGAACTCTCTCTGTGTCTCTCTGATAGGCTTTACTGTGGGTCTGTCCCCTATAGGCCCAGTGTGTCTGCGTGTGTTGGAGTGCAAGTGTGTCGGCATGTCTGAGGCGGAGTGCTCTTCCCAGGAGGAGACTATGTTAGGGACACAAACGGCTGTGGGAGTGACTCTGTCGGCACCACCAACACCTGATTGGGTGAATGTTTTGAGTGCTTTGAATGCTAATGTGGCTCTGATAAATAAAAGATTGGATAAATCTGAGTCTCAGAACCAGGCATGGAAGAAATACGTAGAGGATGTGTTGTTTCAAGTACAAACCCCCTCGGGGTCACAAAAACATTCATTTGCCCAGCTGGCAGACACGGATACCGACACGGACACTGACTCAAGTGTCGAGTATAGTGATGCCAGATTAGATACAAAACTGGCAAAGAGCATTCAGTACATGATTGTGGCAATAAAAGACGTATTACATATCACTGAGGACCCTACTGTTCCTGATACTAGGGTCTGTATGTATAAGGGGAAGAAACCTGAAGTAACGTTTCCTCCCTCTCATGAACTGAACACGCTCTGTGAAAAGGTTTGGGAAAATCCTGCCAAAAAGTTTCAGATTCCCAAAAGGATTGCAGTGGCGTATCCGTTTCCCTCTGGGGATAGGGAAAAATGGGAGTCACCCCCCATTGTGGACAAAGCTCTGTCACAACTGTCCAAAAAGGTGGCTCTTCCGTCCCCTGACACGGCAGCCCTAAAGGATCCTGCGGATCGTAAGCAGGAAATACATTGAAATGTATTTATGTCACCACGGGTACGCTACTCAGACCAGCCATTGCATCGGCGTGGGTGAGTAGTGCTATCGAAAAATGGGCAGATAACTTGTCATCTGAAATGGATACCCTGGATAGGGATAGCATTCTTTGGACACTAGGTCATATCAGGGATGTTGCAGTCTACCTAAAGGAAGCTGCGAGGAATATTGGCCTCTTGGGATCACGGGCCAATGCCATGGCAGTCTCAGCTAGGAGAGCATTGTGGATTCATCAATGGAATGCTGATGCTGACTCTAAGAAAGCTATGGAGTCTACCGTATAAAGGTGGTGTGTTGTTTGGTGACGGCCTCGCTGATTTGGGATCTACGGCTACTGCGGGTAAGTCATCATTTTTACCTTATGTGCCTCCACCACAAAAGAAAGCACACCACTATCAGATGCAGTCCTTTCGGCCCTATAAATACAGAAAGGGCAGAGGGTCTTCCTTCCTTGCTACTAGAGGAAAGGGAAAAGGTAAACGATCACCGGCCGTGGCCGGTTCCCAGGAGCAGAAGTCCTCCCCGGCTTCTGCCAAATCCACCACATGACGCTGGGGCTCCTCTGCGGGAGTCCACACCGGTGGGGGCACGTCTCAAGCTCTTCAGTCAGTTTTGGGCTCATTCGGTCCTGGACCCATGGGTTTTAGAAATAGTGTCCCAGGGGTACAAACTGGAGTTTCAAGACGTTCCCCCTCACCGATTTTTCAAATCCGCCTTACCAGCTTCTCTTCCGGACAGGGAGGTGGTATGCGCCGCAATACAAAAATTGTGTCACAATCAAGTCATTGTCAGGGTTCCCCCGTCACAACAGGGAGAAGGCTTTTATTCGAGCCTGTTCGTGGCCCGAAGCCAGACGGCTCAGTCAGACCGATCCTGAACCTCAAATCTCTCAATTTCTACCTAAAAAATAAATAAAATTCAAGATGGAATCTCTGCGAGCAGTGATCTCCAAGTCTGGAGGAGGGGGATTTTATGGTGTCGGTAGACATAAAGGATGCCTACTTACATGTTCCCATTTATCCCCCACATCAGGCTTACCTGAGGTTTGCAGTTCAGGATTGTCATTACAAATTTCAGACGTTGCCGTTTGGTCTGTCCACGGCTCTGAGGGTTTTCACCAAAGTAATGGCCGAAATTATGGTTCTCCTACGCAAGCAAGGAGTCACAATTATCCCGTACTTGGACGATCTCCTGATAAAGGCGAGATCCAGGGACCAATTAATGCGGAACATTACGGTATCCCTGACAATTCTGCAGCAACATGGCTGGCTCCTAAACTTGCCAAAATCACAGTTGGTTCCGATGAGACGGCTGTCGGTTTTTGGGAATGATTCTGGACACAGAATTACAGAGAGTTTTTCTTCCAGTGGAAAAGGCTCTGGAAATTCGGAACCTGGTCATACAAATGCTGAAACCAGCAAGAGTATTGATCCATCAATGCACTCGGTTGCTGGGGAAGATGGTGACGGCCTACGAGGCCATTCAGTTTGGCAGCTTCCATGCCAGAGTGATTCAGTGGGACCTGTTGGACAAGTGGTCCGGGTCCCATCTGCACATGCACCGAATGCACATGCACATTTCTTCCAAGACCAGAATCTCACTCCTGTGGTGGCTGCACAGCTCTCACCTCCTAGAGGGACGCAGGTTCGGGATCCAGGACTGGATCGTGGTGACCATGGATGTGAGTCTCCGAGGCTGGGGAGCAGTCACGCAGGGGGAAAGCTTCCAGGGAAGATGGTCAAGCCAGGAAATTTGTCTGCACATAAACATTCTGGAGTTAAGGGCCATGCACAACGGCCTTTTGCAAGCGGAGCATCTTCTTCGCAATCGGCCCATCTTGATGCAGTCGGACAACATAACAGCAGTAGCGTACATAAACCGCCAGGGTGGAACAAAGAGCAGGGCGGCAATGGCAGAGGCCACAAAGGTGCTCCGTTGGGCGGAGAGGCATACAAGCGCTCTGTCAGCGATCTTCATTCCAGGAGTGGACATCTGGGAAGCAGACTTCCTCAGCAGACACAATCTCTATCCAGGGATATTGTTCCAGGTCGAGAGACCCTCAAGCAATAGCAGTGGACGCCCTAGTGACACCGTGGGTGTTTCAGTCGGTGTACGTGTTTCCTCTGCTTCCACTCATTCCAAAAGTGATAAAGATCATAAGAAGAACAAAGGTTCAAGCGATCCTCGTTTTTCCAGACTGGCCAAGAGGGCTTGGTATCCAGATCTTCAGGAATTACTCATAGGAGATCCCTGGCCTCTTCCTCTGAGGGAGGATCTGTTGCAGTAGGGGCCGTGCGTGTTCAAAGTCTGATCGCAACTTCGTTTGACGGCTTGGAGGTTGAACGCCGGATCCTAGCCCGAAAGGGTATTCCTAAGGAAGTCATCCCCACTCTTATTCAGGCCAGGAAAGGAGTAACGTCTAAACATTACCACCGTATTTGGAGAAAATACGTGTCTTGGTGTGAATCCAAGAAGGCTCCTACGGAAGAATTTCAGTTAGGACATTTTCTCCATTTTCTACAAGCCGGTGTGGATGATGGCCTAAAATTGGGCTCCATTAAAGTACAAGTTTCGGCCTTATCGGTTTTCTTCCAAAAACAATTCGCCTCCCTTCCAGAAGTTCAGACTTTTGTGACAGGTGTTTTACCTCTCAAGTGGGCTGATAGTGAGCCGAGCGTCCTCGGCCGTATGTCCTGCAATGCCCACTTGCGCTATGCAGCGTAGAGAAGGTAAGGGTGGCTGCCGGGTTGTTATTTCTAGCCGGAGCAGTATGTTAAAGAAAGGCAGCCAGCAATGGTGAACAAGTCCGGGGACAGTCGCACTGGATCAGTACAAGTTGTGTATGATGCTGACACCTGAGTCGAGGTGTGCTGGAGGTAAAACACCTGTACTATATCTGGTGATACTAAGCATTTAAAATTCCGGGACTGCATCTATTGTTATTCATTTGCCGGCTATTATTACAGCTATCATCAGCGCTCTGTGAAACACGGACATTCTTTTAAATTCATCTTCACAGTCATTATCAGTACATGCCTAAGGAGACACCTTATAACTTGAGAAACTGTAGGTGTGCTTGTTAAACTCTAATAAGGTTTTTTATTTGTTGATATATTGTTAATAAATTATGCATTTTCATATGTTGGCTTTCATTGTGTAATTGTTTCCTGAAATACAGCGCAGCCGCCTCGTTCTCAACAAGATAGTGGCTGAATAAGCTTCTGCTAAAACAGCTGGTCTACCTAGTACTGCTCCTTCGGAACTGAAGGCTAAGAGTACTTCCTTTCGCTCCTTTCGTCCTTCAGGGAAGCAAAGGTTCAGGCATATCCGAAACAGGCTCGCACTTCCAAAACCCAATAAGTCCAAACCCAAACGGACCTGGCCTGCCCATCAGCCTGCTTCCAAGACTGACAAGCCTGCCGCATGATGGGGCGGGCCTCCCACTGGGGGATCCCAGGGTGGGGGGCCGACTTCTAGGGTATACCCAGGGATGGTTGAAGACGACTTCCGATGCCTGGGTACGGGAAGATATCACTCGAGGTTACGCCGTATCCTTCAAAAATCGTCCCCCTCATCGATTTTGCCTGACAGACGTCCCTTCGGATCTAGTGAAGGCAAAAACTCTTCATTCGGTGGTACAGTCCCTCCTGGCTCAGAGAGGCAAGGGGTACTATTCACCGCTGTTCCTAGTCCTGAAACCGAATGGGTCCTCCCGGCCCATTCTCAACCTCAAGTCCTTGAACAAAGTTGTGCGGGTCTCCAAGTTTCGTATGGAAACTCTTCACTCTATTGTTCTGGCATTGGAACCTGGGGATTATATGGTCTCCCTGGACATACAAGATGCTTACCTGCATATTCCCATTGCAATGTTGCATCAGCAATACCTGAGGTTTGCGGTTGGCAACCTCCATTACCAATTTCGGGCGTAACCTTTTGGTTTGACCACGGCTCCGCAAGTCTTCACCAAGGTCATGGCGGTAATGACGGCTGTGCTCCGCCGTCAAGGGGTCAGGATCCTACCGTACCTGGACGACTTGTTGATCCTGGCAAATTCCCTAGAAATTCTCCTACGCCATCTGCATCTGACTATCCAGTTTCTGCAAACCCACGGGTGGCTCATCAACTGGAAGAAATCTTCCCTGGTCCCTGCTCAGAGCATGTTGCACCTGGGGGCGTTGTTGGACACTCACAACCAGCGGTTGTTCTTGTCTCAGGAGAGAGTCCTGAATCTTCAGGACAGGATTCGATGCTTCCTATCTCGTCCGCATGTGTCGATACATTCAGCAATTGAAGTGCTAGGTCTCATGGTGTCGTCTTTCGATATGGTGGAATACGCTCAATTCCATTCCTGCCCTCTGAAGAAGCTGATTCTTGCCAAGTGGGATGGCCTGCCTCGCCGGATCAGGTCTCAAATGATCTCCTTGTCTCCGGAGGTCCGTCTGTCACTGAGCTGGTGGCTTCAGTACCAACGATTGAGCAGGGGTCGTCCCTTCTGGATCTCCAACTGGGTCCTTCTTACGACAGACGCCAGTCTGAGAGGTTGGGGCGCATTGTTGGAGCAACACTCCCTTCAGGGTCGGTGGACCAAGGAGGAGTCTTTCCTCCCGATAAACATTCTGGAATTGCGGGCGGTGTTCAACTCATTGAACTTGGCCCAGCATTTAATACAGAAAAGACCTGTTCAGGTACAGTTGAACAACGCCACCACGGTGGCATACATCAATCATCAAGGTGGCACTCGAAGCCGCATGACAGATTCTTCAGTGGGCGGAACGCCGTCTGCCAGCCATATCGGCAGTATTCATTCCGGGGGTCCTAAACTGGGAAGCGGACTTTCTCAGTCATCAGGACGTACACGCCGGAGAGTGGAGCCTCCATCCAGAAGTGTTTCAACTACTCGTGGACAGGTGGGGCCTTCCAGATGTGGACCTGATGGCGTCTCGTCACAATCACAAGGTTCAGGTCTTCGGAGCAAGGACAAGGGATCCTCTAGCAGCGTTCATGGACACACTGGCTATTCCATGGAACTTTCGGCTGCCATATGTGTTCCCTCCGGTGTCACTGCTGCCCAGAGTAATAAGGAAGTTCAAGCAAGAAGGAGGACTCCTACTTCTGATCGCTCCCGCGTGGCCCAGACGGCATTGGTTCTCAGTCCTTCAGGGTCTCTCGATAGAGCGTCCCTTTCTACTTCCACAGCGCCCAGATCTCCTCGTACAGGAACCATGTGTATATCAGGATTTAGCCCGGTTGGCTTTGACGCCGTGGCTCTTGAAGCTTCCGTCTTGAGGGCCAAAGGATTTTCTGAGGCGGTCATTCAAACCATGTTGAAGGCACGGAAACCAGCTTCTGCTCGGATTTACCATAGGGTCTGGAATTCCTACTTTGCTTGGTGCGCATCTAACAATCATGACGCTTACAAGTTTAGTACGGCCAAACTTTTGGCCATTCTACAACAGGGCCTGGACTTGGGCCTTCGTCTGGCCTCCATCAAGGTTCGTATTTCTACCTTGTCGGTTTGGTTCCAGAGAAAAATTGCGACTTTACCTGATGTACATACGTTCACTCAGGGTGTGTTGCGGATTCAACCTCCCTATGTCCCGCCTGTGGCCCCTTGGGACTTGGTGGTTTTGGAGGCGTTGCAAGGGTCTTCGTTTGAGCCTCTTGGATCTGCAGACCTTAAGTGGCTTTCTCTTAAGGTAGTGTTTCTGCTGGCTATTGCCTCTGCTAGAAGGGTGTCGGATTTAGGTACCTTGTTTTGTAGGTCACCATATCTGATTTTTCACCGTGATCGAGCGGTTCTTAGAACATTACCCGGGTATTTGCCTAAAGTGGTGTCTTCTTTCCACCTTAATCAGGAGATTGTGGTTCCGGCCTTTGCCTCTCCTGAATTGTCTTCCAAAGAGCGGTCTTTGGATGTGGTACGGGCTCTCCGTATCTACGTGAAGAGAACTGCCTCCATCAGGAAGTCGGATTCTCTCTTTGTTCTGTTTGGTTTTCACAAACGTGGCTGGCCTGCTCACAAGCAGACCTTGGCCAAATGGATTAGAATGGTGATTGCACATGCGTATGTACAAGCTGGCCTTCCAGCTCCTGCTACCAGAAAGGCCCATTCTACTCGGTCGGTTGGACCTTCTTGGGCGGTGCGCCGTGGTGCGACCCTTGAACAATTGTGCAAGGCGGCTACGTGGTCCTCAGTGAACACGTTCATAAGGTTCTATGCCTTCCATGCTTCCGCCTCCAAGGATACTTCCTTTGGACACTGGGTTCTTGTGCCCGCTACAATGCGTTCCCTCCCATAAGGAACTGCTTTAGGACATCCCCAATGTAATTCCCTGTGGAGCCCAGTATACCCCGCAGCAGAAAACGAGATTTATGGTAAGAACTTACCGTTGTTAAATCTCTTTCTGCGAGCTGTGGCGCTATTCATTCTGGGAACAGTCAAAGCTTTTAGCCTGTTGGTGCCTCGGATCAAAATCCTACTCTACACCCCAATGTCATTCCCTGTGGAGCCCAGTGTACCTCGCAGAAAGAGATTTAACAACGGTAAGTTCTTACCATAAATCTAATTTTTTTGGGCTGACAGTACCAACACAAACATCCAAGTGCAACCCCTAGGCACGTACCTCACGCTGTTGTGTATTGTACTTATGCGCCACAATCCTTTTGGAAATATTTTAAGTTTACCTACTTGTATGATCAGGACCATCGAGAGCTCACATGGGCCCAGGTACTTGGGGATTGTGGTTAAATCCAGGGAAGTGTGTCCACGCTCCCTCCCAAAATGAAATGTTATGTGTAGCAACTCCAGGGGGAGTCGGTGATCCTGCTCATCTGCATATGGCTATGCAATGAGCTATGCAATCTGCATATGGCTATGCAATGAGCACACTGCCGTGCCTTTCGTGTGCCTCTTGGGACCCCTGCCGTACAAAGTACAGAAGCAAACAAGAAAACAGCAGGACAAGTACACAGTATATAGCATTATTTCATCAGCAGTCATAAGCATCAGGGTGGTAGAAACTAAGGGATAGTTGCCATTGTAGGGACTATTGAGTAGATTATATTAGGTTTAAGAGAAGGAAGCACATGAGGGGACGGGGCCATGCTTGTGAGAGTTTACATTCTAAAAGGGAGCGGCAGACAGGATATACAATGAGGGCTCAGTATGATATACGGCGTCCAGGATGCCGGTCGTCAGTATATCGACAACGGCATCCTGGCTGCCAGTATGCTGGCAGCATGGCGAGCACAAAGAGTCCCCTTCGCTCGCCACGATGCGGCTTGGTGGTTTGCTTCACTCACTATAGGTTTATTCCCACTCTATGGGTGTCGTGGACACCCACGAGTGGGAATAGCCCCTGTTAGCCGGGATTCCGGCTGGGGGCATTGTCAGCAATCGGGATTCCGGTGTTGGTATCCTGTCCGCCAGGATCCCTACTGCCGGCAACCTAACTGCATCCCAACAATGAGCATGGAACAGAGGGTTAGGATGAAAGATGGCTGGGTTTGATGAAGTTGCCTGTTTGAAGTTTTATTATTAACATTTTCTGATATAGCGCAGCATATTCCATTGCACTTTACAAAAGTTTTGTAGTGAGTCTGATAGAAGTAGAAAATTCCAGAGATAGGGAGCAGCACATGCAAAATTTTGTTGGCAGGAGTGGGAGGAAGTAATCGGTAGGCAGGAGAGGCGGCATGCATTTGTGGAGCGAAGAGGGCGAGCGGTAGTGTGAAGGTAGATAAGGTCAGATATATAAATGGCAGAGGATGTGAACGAGGGCTTTGTGAGTATGAGAAGATTAAATTATGTTCTGAAGGGGAAGGGGAGCCAGTATAGGGCTTGTAAGAGAGAGTAGGCAAATGTAGTATATTTGGAGAAAAAGATGAGCCGGACAGCAGCATTGAGGCATTGAAGACAGATTGGAGTAGAGAGAGGCAATAGTAAAACAGGCCAGATAGAAGGAGGTTACAGTAATCCAAGCTGTAGATGACCAGTTGAGTGGATGAGAGTCTTTGTAGCAGAGGGGGGGGGGGGGGGGGGGGGGGGGGGGGGGGGGGGGGGTAGGGGAAGTCATTAGAGCAGGCATTCCCACCCTCAGTCCTCAAGGCACAGTAACAGTCCTTGATTGGTACCTCAGTTTTCTCTAACGTCCTTGAGGATGCTGGGACTCCGTACGAACCATGGGGAATAGACGGGCTCCGCAGGAGATAGGGCACTTTAAGAAAGCTTTGGACTCTGGGTGTGCACTGGCTCCTCCCTCTATGCCCCTCCTCCAGACTTCAGTTTTACACTGTGCCCAGAGCAAGATGGGGGCACTGCAGTGAGCTCTCCAGAGTTCTCTGCCTAGAAGCATTTTTGTTTGGATTTTTTTTTCTACCTTTTACTACTTTTTCACAGGGAGCACTGCTGGCAACAGGCTCCCTGCATCGAGGGACTGAGAAGAGAGGAGCAGACCTTCTTGTCAAAGATAGGCTCTGCTTCCTCGGCTACTGGACACCATTAGCTCCAGAGGGGGTGAACGCAGGTTCTTACTGGGCGTCCACCCCCGGAGCCGCACCGCCGTTCTCCTCACAGAGCTAGAAGTACAGAAGACAGAAGTAGTCAGACGGCAGAAGCCTTCAGCTTTACTGAGGTAACGCACAGCACTGCAGCTGTGCGTCATTGCTCCCATACACCTCACATACTCCGGTCACTGTAAGGGTGCAGGGCGCAGGGGGGGGGCGCCCTGGGCAGCAATATAAACCTCTGCATGGCAAAAAGACTATATACATGTACAGGTGGGCTCTATACATGTATATAAAAGAGCCGCCGCCATATTTTACTAAGTTTGAGCGGGACAGAAGCCCGCCGCCGAGGTGGCGGGGCTTCTCCCTCAGCACTCACCAGCGCCATTTTCTCTCCACAGCACTACTGAGAGGGAAGCTCCCCGGACTCTCCCCTGCTTACACACGGTGAAAGGGTGCTTAAAAGAGGGGAGGGGGGGGGGGGGCACATAATTGGCGGTTTACATATTATACAGCGCTGCTGGGGAAAAACAATTTGTGTTGGTCTCCAGGGTTATTGCGCTGGGGTGTGTGCTGGCATACTCTCTCTCTGTCTCTCCAAAGGGCCTTGACAGGGATACTGTCTTCAGGAAAGGGGTTCCCTGTGTGTGTGTGA
This sequence comes from Pseudophryne corroboree, assembly GCF_028390025.1. NCBI lineage: Eukaryota > Metazoa > Chordata > Amphibia > Anura > Myobatrachidae > Pseudophryne > Pseudophryne corroboree. Next base: position 206,574,836 of record NC_086445.1, on the reverse strand, counting down.
AGTGTGTCGGTACGCGTGTGTCGACATGTTTGACGAGGAAGGCTCGCTTAATGTGGAGGGGGAGTGCTTGAATGTCAGGTTGCCGTCGGCAACGCCGACACCGGAATGGGTGGATATGCTGAATGTCTTGAATGCAAATGTCAATCTATTGCCTAAAAGAGTAGACAAGGCAGAAGCTAGGGATCAGTCAGGTAGCCAGTCCATGCCTGTCCCTGGGGCGCCAGGTCCTTCGGGGTCTCAGAAGCGCACCATATCCCAGATCGATGACACAGATACCGACACAGATACTGACTCTAGTGTCGACTATGAAGATGCAAAATTACAGCCAAAGGTGGCTAAGGGTATACGGTACATGATTATTGCCATTAAAGAGGTTTTGCATATTACTGAGGAACCCCCTGTCCCTGACACGAGGGTACACATGTATAAAGGGAAAAAGCCTGAAGTCACTTTTCCATCCTCATTGGAATTAAGTGACTTGTGCGAAAAGGCTTGGGAATCTCCGGATAGGAGACCACAAGTTCCCAAAAGGATTCTCATGGCGTATCCTTTTCCACAAACTGATAGGATACGCTGGGAATCTTCGCCAAAAGTTGACAAGGCGCTGACACGTTTGTCTAAAAAAGGTGGCATTGCCTTCTCAAGGAACCTGCTGATCGCAGGCAGAAAATTACCTTAAAGCACATTTACAATCATTCCGGTACTATTGCTCGAACGGCTATGGGCGTCGGCCTGGGTTTGTAGTGCGGTTGTGGCATGGGCAGATTCCTTATCTACGGAAATTGACACCTTAGATAGGGACGCCATTCAAATGACCATAGAGCATATCAGAGATGCTGCCTTGTATATGAGGGATGCTCAGAGAGACATTTGTTTATTAAGCTCCAGAATAAATGCTATGTCTATTTCTGCTAGGCGGCTCTTGTGGACCCGACAGTGGACGGGAGATGCCGATTCAAAGCGGCATATGGAGCCCTTGCCTTACAAAGGGGTGGAATTGTTTGGAGACGGCCTCTCGGATCTTGTCTCTACGGCTACGGCTGGTAAGTCAAAAAATACAAAAAAGGCACCTCATTATCAAATGCAGTCCTTTCGTTCCAATAAAAACAAGAAGGTACGTGGATCATCCTTTGTTGCCAGAGGGAAAGGCAGGGGAAAAAAGCTGCATACAGCTAGTTCCCAAGAGCAGAAGTCCTCCCCTGCGTCTGCAAAGTCCACCGCATGACGCTGGGGCTTTCCGAGGGGAGGCAGATCTGGTGGGGGCTCGTCTTCGATTTTTCAACCACGTCTGGGTTCACTCGCAGGTGGATCCCTGGGCATTAGAGATTGTTTCTCAAGGATACAGGCTGGAATTCGAAGACTTGCCTCCTTGCCGATTTCTCTATCGTCCTAGTGGATGCTGGGGTTCCTGAAAGGACCATGGGGAATAGCGGCTCCGCAGGAGACAGGGCACAAAAAGTAAAGCTTTTCCAGATCAGGTGGTGTGCACTGGCTCCTCCCCCTATGACCCTCCTCCAGACTCCAGTTAGATTTTTGTGTCCGGCCGAGAAGGGTGCAATTCTAGGTGGCTCTCATAAAGAGCTGCTTAGAGAAAGTTTAGCTTAGGTTTTTTATTTTACAGTGATTCCTGCTGGCAACAGGATCACTGCAACGAGGGACAGAGGGGAGAAGAAGTGAACTCACCTGCGTGCAGGATGGATTGGCTTCTTGGCTACTGGACATCAGCTCCAGAGGGACGATCACAGGTACAGCCTGGATGGTCACCGGAGCCGCGCCGCCGGCCCCCTTGCAGATGCTGAAGTAAGAAGAGGTCCAGAATCGGCGGCTGAAGACTCCTGCAGTCTTCTAAAGGTAGCGCACAGCACTGCAGCTGTGCGCCATTTTCCTCTCAGCACACTTCACACGCAGTCACTGAGGGTGCAGGGCGCTGGGGGGGGGGGCGCCCTGGGAGGCAAATGAAAACCTATTAAAAGGCTAAAAATACCTCACATATAGCCCCCAGAGGCTATATGGAGATATTTAACCCCTGCCTGGATTCACAAAATAGCGGGAGACGAGCCCGCCGGAAAAGGGGCGGGGCCTATCTCCTCAGCACACGGCGCCATTTCCTCTCACAGCTCCGCTGGTCAGGACGGCTCCCAGGTCTCTCCCCTGCACTGCACTACAGAAACAGGGTAAAACAGAGAGGGGGGGCAAATTTAATGGCAATATTTTGATATATATAAAGCAGCTATAAGGGAGCACTTATTATAAGGCTATCCCTGTCATATATAGCGCTTTTTTGGTGTGTGCTGGCAGACTCTCCCTCTGTCTCCCCAAAGGGCTAGTGGGTCCTGTCTTCGTGTAGAGCATTCCCTGTGTGTCTGCTGTGTGTCGGTACGTGTGTGTCGACATGTATGAGGACGATATTGGTGTGGAGGCAGAGCAATTGCCAAATATGGGGATGTCACCTCCTAGGGGGTCGACACCAGAATGGATGCCTTTATTTGTGGAATTACGGGATAGCGTCAACTCGCTTAAGCAGTCGTTTTGACGACATGAGGCGGCCGGACAATCAATTAGTGCCTGTCCAGGCGCCTCAAACACCGTCAGGGGCTGTGAAACGCCCTTTGCCTCAGTCGGTCGACACAGACCCAGACACAGGCACTGATTCCAGTGGTGACGGTGACGAATCAACCGTATTTTCCAGTAGGGCCACACGTTATATGATTTTTGGCAATGAAGGAGGCGTTACATTTAGCTGATACTACAGGTACCACTAAACAGGGTATTATGTGGGGTGTGAAAAAACTACCTATAGTTTTTCCTGAATCAGAAGAATTAAATGACGTGTGTGATGAAGCGTGGGTTGCCCCTGATAAAAAGCTGATAATTTCAAAGAAATTATTGGCATTATACCCTTTCCCGCCAGAGGTTAGGGAGCGCTGGGAAACACCTCCTAGGGTGGACAAGGCGCTAACACGCTTATCTAAACAAGTGGCGTTACCCTCTCCTGAGACGGCCGCACTTAAAGATCCATCAGATAGGAGGATGGAAAATATCCAAAAAAGTATATACACACATGCAGGTGTTATACTACGACCAGCTATAGCGACTGCCTGGATGTGCAGTGCTGGGGTAGTTTGGTCAGAGTCCCTGATTGAAAATATTGATACCCTGGACAGGGACAATATTTTACTGTCGTTAGAACAAATAAAGGATGCATTTCTTTATATGCGTGATGCACAGAGGGATATCTGCACACTGGCATCACGGGTAAGTGCTATGTCCATTTCGGCCAGAAGAGCTTTATGGACGCGACAGTGGACAGGCGATGCGGATTCAAAACGGCATATGGAAGTTTTGCCGTATAAAGGGGAGGAGTTATTTGGAGTCGGTCTATCAGATTTGGTGGCCACGGCTACAGCCGGGAAATCCACCTTTCTACCTCAAGTCACTCCCCAACAGAAAAAGGCACCGACTTTTCAACCGCAGCCCTTTCGTTCCTTTAAAAATAAGAGAGCAAAGGGCTATTCCTATCTGCCACGAGGCAGAGGTCGAGGGAAGAGACAGCAACAGGCAGCTCCTTCCCAGGAACAGAAGCCCTCCCCCGGCTTCTACAAAAGCCTCAGCATGACGCTGGGGCTTCTCAAGCGGACTCGGGGACGGTGGGCGGTCGTCTCAAAAATTACAGCGCGCAGTGGGCTCACTCGCAGGTAGATCCCTGGATCCTGCAGATAATATCTCAGGGGTACAGGTTGGAATTAGAGACAGATCCACCTCGCCGTTTCCTGAAGTCTGCTTTACCAACGTCCCCCTCCGAAAGGGAGACGGTTTTGGAAGCCATTCACAAGCTGTACTCTCAGCAGGTGATAGTCAAGGTACCTCTTCTACAACAAGGGAAGGGGTATTATTCCACTCTATTTGTGGTACCGAAGCCGGATGGCTCGGTAAGGCCTATTCTAAATCTGAAGTCCTTGAACCTGTACATAAAGAAGTTCAAGTTCAAGATGGAGTCACTCAGAGCAGTGATAGCGAACCTGGAAGAAGGGGACTTTATGGTATCCTTGGACATCAAGGATGCGTATCTCCACGTTCCAATTTACCCCTCACACCAGGGGTACCTCAGGTTCCTTGTACAAAACTGTCACTATCAGTTTCAGACGCTGCCGTTTGGTTTGTCCACGGCACCTCGGGTCTTTACAAAGGTAATGGCCGAGATGATGATTCTTCTTCGAAGAAAAGGCGTATTAATTATCCCATACTTGGACGATCTCCTAATAAGGGCAAGGTCCAGAGAACAGCTAGAGATGGGATTAGCACTATCTCAAGAGGTGCTAAAGCAGCACGGATGGATTCTGAATATTCCAAAATCCCAATTAATGCCGACAACTCGTCTGCTGTTCCTAGGGATGATTCTGGACACGGTTCAGAAAACGGTTTTTCTTCCCGAGGAAAAAGCCAAGGAGTTATCCGACCTGGTCAGGAACCTCCTAAAACCAGGAAAGGTGTCTGTACATCAATGCACAAGAGTCCTGGGAAATATGGTGGCTTCTTACGAAGCAATTCCATTCGGCAGATTCCATGCAAGAATTTTCCAAAGGGATCTGTTGGACAAATGGTCAGGGTCGCATCTTCAGATGCACCTGCGGATAACCCTGTCTCCAAGGACAAGGGTATCTCTTCTGTGGTGGTTGCAGAGGGCTCATCTATTGGAGGGCCGCAGATTCGGCATACAGGATTGGATCCTGGTGACCACGGACGCCAGCCTGAGAGGCTGGGGAGCAGTCGCACAAGGAAGAAACTTCCAGGGAGTGTGGTCGAGCCTGGAAAAGTCTCTTCACATAAACATTCTGGAACTAAGAGCAATCTACAATGCTCTAAGCCAGGCGGAACCTCTGCTTCAAGGAAGACCGGTGTTGATCCAGTCGGACAACATCACGGCAGTCGCCCATGTAAACAGACAGGGCGGCACAAGAAGCAGGAGTGCAATGGCAGAAGCTGCCAGGATCCTTCGCTGGGCGGAGAATCACGTGATAGCACTGTCAGCAGTGTTCATCCCGGGCGTGGACAACTGGGAAGCAGACTTCCTCAGCAGATATTGCGCCAGGTCAAGAGATCCGCAGGCAATAGCTGTGGACGCGCTGGTAACACCTTGGGTGTACCAGTCGGTGTATGTGTTTCCTCCTCTGCCTCTCATACCAAAGGTATTGAGAATCATACGGCAAAGCGGAGTAAGAACGATACTAGTGGCTCCGCATTGGCCAAGAAGGTCTTGGTACCCGGAACTTCAAGAGATGGTCACGGACGATCCGTGGCCTCTACCTCTGAGAAGGGACCTGCTTCAACAGGGTCCCTGCCTCTTTCAAGACTTACCGCGGCTGCGTTTGACGGCATGGCGGTTGAACGCCAGATCCTAAAAGGAAAAGGCATTCCAGAAGAAGTCATTCCTACCTTGATTAAGGCAAGAAAGGAAGTCACCGCGAAGCATTATCACCGCATTTGGCGAAAATATGTTGCGTGGTGCGAGGATCGGAGTGCTCCGACGGAGGAATTTCAACTGGGTCGTTTCCTACATTTCCTGCAATCAGGATTGTCTATGGGTCTCAAATTGGGATCTATTAAGGTTCAAATTTCGGCCCTGTCAATATTCTTCCAAAAAGAATTGGCCTCAGTCCCTGAGGTCCAGACTTTTGTCAAAGGAGTACTGCATATACAGCCTCCTGTGGTGCCTCCGGTGGCACCGTGGGATCTAAATGTAGTTTTAGATTTCCTCAAATCCCATTGGTTTGAACCACTAAAAAATGTGGATTTGAAATATCTCACATGGAAAGTGACTATGTTACTGGCCCTGGCTTCCGCCAGGAGAGTATCTGAAATGGCGGCTTTATCTTATAAAAGCCCTTATTTAATTTTCCATTCGGATAGGGCAGAGCTGCGGACGCGTCCGCATTTTCTCCCTAAGGTGGTATCAGCGTTTCACCTGAACCAGCCTATTGTAGTGCCTGCGGCTACAAGCGACTTGGAGGACTCCAAGTTGTTGGACGTTGTCAGAGCTTTAAAAATATAAGGACGGCTGGAGTCAGAAAATCTGACTCGCTGTTTATACTGTATGCACCCAACAAGTTGGGTGCGCCTGCTTCTAAGCAGTCGATTGCTCGTTGGATTTGTAACACAATTCAACTTGCACATTCTGTGGCAGGCCTGCCACAGCCTAAATCTGTTAAGGCCCATTCCACAAGGAAGGTGGGCTCATCTTGGGCGGCTGCCCGAGGGGTCTCGGCATTACAACTCTGCCGAGCAGCTACGTGGTCAGGGGAGAACACGTTTGTAAAATTCTACAAATTTGATACCCTGGCAAAAGAGGACCTGGAGTTCTCTCATTCGGTGCTGCAGAGTCATCCGCACTCTCCCGCCCGTTTGGGAGCTTTGGTATAATCCCCATGGTCCTTTCAGGAACCCCAGCATCCACTAGGACGATAGAGAAAATAAGAATTTACTTACCGATAATTCTATTTCTCGGAGTCCGTAGTGGATGCTGGGCGCCCATCCCAAGTGCGGATTATCTGCAATACTTGTACATAGTTATTGTTAACTAATTCGAGTTATTGTTTAGGGAGCCATCTTTCAGAGGCTCCTCTGTTATCATACTGTTAACTGGGTTTAGATCACAAGTTGTACGGTGTGATTGGTGTGGCTGGTATGAGTCTTACCCGGGATTCAAAATCCTCCCTTATTGTGTACGCTCGTCCGGGCACAGTACCTAACTGGAGTCTGGAGGAGGGTCATAGGGGGAGGAGCCAGTGCACACCACCTGATCTGGAAAAGCTTTACTTTTTGTGCCCTGTCTCCTGCGGAGCCGCTATTCCCCATGGTCCTTTCAGGAACCCCAGCATCCACTACGGACTCCGAGAAATAGAATTATCGGTAAGTAAATTCTTATTTTTTCAAATCTGCTCTGCCGTCTTCCCCGTCAGAGAGGGATCTAGTGTTGGCAGCAATCCAAAAATTGTATATTCAACAGGTGATTGTCACAGTTCCTCATCTCCAGCAAGGAGAGGGATATTACTCAACCCTGTTTGTGGTCACGAAACCGGACGGTTCGGTCAGACCCATTTTAAACCTGAAATCTCTGAACCTGTACTTGAAGAGGTTCAAGTTCAAATGGAATCACTCAGGGCGGTCATCGCCAGCCTGGAGGGGGGGGGCTGGATGGTGTCCCTGGACATAAAGGATGCTTACCTTCATGTTCCGATATTCCCCCCGCATCAGGCGTTCCTGAGATTTGCAGTGCAGGACTGTCACTACCAATTTCAGACGTTGCCGTTTGGACTTTCCACGGCCCCGAGAATTTTCACCAAGGTAATGGCGGAAATGATGGTGCTCCGGTACAGGCAGGGGGTCACAATTATCCCATACTTGGACGATCTCCTCATAAAGGCGAGATCTCGGGAGAGGTTGCTGGACAGCGTGTCTCTGTCCATGAAGACGTTGCAGATACACGGCTGGATTCTCAATATACTGAAGTCCCAGCTAGTCCCTACAACGCGTCTGACCTTTTTGGGGCTGATTCTAGACACAGACCAGAAAAAGGTTTTTCTTCCGATCGAAAAGGTTCAGGAACTCATAGCCATGGTCAGGAACCTATTAAAACCAAAAAAGGATTCAGTGCATCATTGCACGAGGGTCCTGGGGAAGATGGTGGCTTCCTACGAGGCCATCCCTTTCGGCAGGTTCCATGCAAGGACTTTTCAATGGGACCTCTTGGACAGGTGGTCCGGGTCCCATTTACAAATGCATCAAAGGATCACACTGTCTCCCAGGACCAGGGTATCTCTCCTGTGGTGGCTGAACAGTGCTCACCTACTAGAAGGTCGCAGGTTCGGCATTTAGGACTGGGTCCTGGTGACCACGGACGCAAGCCTCCGAGGCTGGGGAGCAGTGACACGGGGAAGAAATTTCCAAGGTCTCTGGTCAAGCCTAGAGTCTTGTCTCCACATCAACGTCCTGGAGTTGAGGGCCATATACAACGCCCTGCGTCAAGCGGAGGAATTGCTTCGGAGAAAACCGGTTCTGATTCAGTCAGACAATGTCACGGCAGTGGCTCATATAAACCGCCAAGGCCTGAACAAGGAGCAGAATGGCCATGGCAGAAGCGACCAGGATTCTACGCTGGGCGGAAGGCCATGTAAGCGTGCTGTCAGCGGTGTTCAAACCGGGGGTGGACAACTGGGAGGCGGACTACCTCAGCAGGCACGACCTGCATCCGGGAGAGTGGGGACTTCATCAAGAAGTCTTCACACAGATCACGGATCGTTGGGGACTGCCTCAAATCGACATGATGGCATCCCGTCTCAACAAAAAGCTAAAGCGGTATTGCGCCAGGTCAAGGGACCCTCAGGCGGTAGCAGTAGACGCTCTGGTGACACCTTGGGTGTTCAGATCGGTCTATGTGTTTCCTCCTCTTCCTCTCATACCCAAGGTGTTGAGAATAATACGAAGAAGCAGGGTCAGAACAATACTCTTTGTTCCGGATTGGCCACGGAGGACTTGGTAACCGGAGCTGCAAGAGTTGCTCGCAGGGGATCCGTGGCCTCTTCCTCTAAGGCAGGACCTGCTGCGGCAGGGGCCTTGTCTGTTCCAAGACTTACCGCGGCTGCGTTTGACGGCATGGCGGTTGAACGCCGGTTCCTAGCGGAAAAAGGGATTCCGGAGGAAGTCATTCCTACCCTGATCAGGGCTAGGAAAGATGTGACGTTAAAACATTATCACCGTATATGGCGGAAATATGTTTCTTGGTGTAAGGCCAGAGCTGCTCCTACGGAGGAGTTCCATTTGGGCCGTCTACTCCATTTCCTTCAAACAGGAGTGACTTTGGCCCTAAAATTAGGGTCCATAAAGGTTCAGATTTTGGCCTTATCCATTTTCTTTCAAAGAGAATTGGCCTCTATTCCTGAAGTACAGACCTTTGTGAAGGGAGTGCTGCATATTCAGCCTCCCTTTGTGCCTCCGGTGGCGCCTTGGGATCTTAACGTGGTGTTACGTTTCCTCAAGTCACCTTTGTTTGAACCACTCAAAACTGTGGAGTTGAAATACCTCACGTGGAAAGTGGTCATGTTGTTGGCGTTAGCTTCGGCAAGACGTGTTTCCGAATTGGCGGCTTTATCACATAAAAGCCCATACTTGGTTTTTCACGTGGATAGGGCAGAGTTGAGGACTCGCCCTCACTTTCTGCCAAAAGTGGTCTCATCTTTTCTTGTGAACCAACCTATTGTCGTGCCTGTGGCTACACGGGACTTGGAGGATTCCGAGTCCCTGGATGTAGTCAGGGCTTTGAAGATTTATGTGACCAGAACGGCTAGAATCAGGAAGACTGAACTTTGTTCGTTCTGTATGCGGCCAACAAGGTTGGCGCTCCTGCTTCAAAGCAGACTATTGCACGCTGGATCCGTAACACAATTCAGCAGGCACATTCTACGGCAGGATTGCCGTTACCGAAATCGGTTAAGGCCCACTCCACTAGGAAAGTGGGCTCTTCTTGGGCGGCTGCCCGAGGGGTCTCTTCATTACAGTTGTGCCGAGCAGCTACTTGGTCGGGGACAAACACCTTTGCAAAGTTCTGTAAGTTTGATACCCTGGCTGAGGAGGACCTCCTGTTTGCTCAATCGGTGCTGCAGAGTCATCCGCACTCTCCCGCCCGTTTGGGAGCTTTGGTATAATCCCCATGGTCCTTACGGAGTCCCAGCATCCTCAAGGACGTTAGAGAAAATAAGATTTTACTTACCGGTAAATCTATTTCTCGTAGTCCGTAGAGGATGCTGGGCGCCCGTCCCAAGTGCGGACTTCTTTTGCAAGACTTGTATATAGTTATTGCTTACATAGGGGTTATGTTATAGTTTTTCGGTGGAACCGTGGCCATGTTGTTGTTCATACTGTTAACTGGGTAAGTTTATCACAAGTTATACGGTGTGGCTGGTATGAATCTCGCCCTTAGATTTACAAAAATCCTTCCTCGTACTGTCCATCTCCTCTGGGCACAGTTTCCCTAACTGAGGTCTGGAGGGGGGGCATAGAGGGAGGAGCCAGTGCACACCCAGAGTCCAAAGCTTTCTTAAAGTGCCCTATCTCCTGCGGAGCCCTTCTATTCCCCATGGTCCTTACGGAGTCCCAGCATCCTCTACGGACTACGAGAAATAGACTTACCGGTAAGTAAAATCTTATTATTTTGATTTAACCATCTGCGCTGATATCACTAAAACCTGCACTGCTGGTGTGCCTTGAGGACCGCGGTTGGGAATGCCTGCATTAGAGGATACAGAGAAGGAACGGTCAGGGAGGTAGGAAGGCAGTATCACGAAGACCAAGGAAGTGAAGGATTTGCAGGAGAGTGTTGTCCACAGTTTCAAAAGCAGTAGAGAGGCCAAGGAGCAGAGAGTGGTGGCCCTTTGATTTGGCAACATGTAGGTTAGGGCAGTTTCAGTGGAGAGGACGGGAGCCAGACTAAGATGGGTCAAGCAGTTAGTGGGAGGAAAGAAATGCATTAAGGTAATTGTAGGTAATACGCTCAAGGAGTTTGGTGGCAAAAGGGAGGAGAGTGATGGGTATGTAGTTGGAGAGAGTGTTAGGATCAAGGGTAGATTTTTTAACAATGGGGAGACAAGGGCATGCTTGAAGGCAGAGGTGATAGTGCCTGATGAGAGGGAGAAACTGAGGATGTGAGCAAGATATGAACAGGTGGGAGAGAGGTAGCAGAGGAGGTGGGAGGGGATAGGGTCAAGTGGGGGGGGGGGCTAGATACAGGTGGAAAAGAGGTCAGAGTCAGTAAGATTGATAGGGAGGGGTGGTCTGGGAAAGGAGGGGGTGGATTGCTGAGGGCTTCGTGGGATTGGATGTCCTGACGTATGGAGTCAATTTTGGATATGAAGTAGGTGGCAAAGTCTAGGGCATAGGGGGGTCATTCCGAGTTGATCGTAGCTGTGCTTAATTTAGCACAGCTACGATCATACACACTGACATGCGGGGGGACGCCCAGCACAGGGCTAGTCCGGCCTGCATGTCAGTGACGGCCCCCCCACAGAAGTGCAAAGGCATCGCACAGCGGCAATGCCTTTGCACTTCAAGAGTAGCAAGCTGCGCTGGCCGGGAGCTACTCATCGCTCCCCGGCCTGCAGCGGCTGCGTGTGACGTCATGCAGCCGCTGCGGACCGCTCCCCCCCAACGGTCCGGCCATGCCTGCGTTGGCTGGACAGCTCCCCCTAAACGGCGGCTTAACGGCGTCGTCCAGCCCCCTCCCATCCAGCGACCGCCTCTGTTTCAGAGGCAGTCGCTAGGTCCCGACGGCTGCCAAGTGCCGGCGCACTGTGGCGCATGCGCAGTTCCGACCCGATCGCTATGCTGCGACAAACTGCAGCGAGCGTTCGGGTCAGAATGACCCCCATAGAGTGAGGAGGGGAGTCGAGGTAGGAGTGGGCAGATGAGTGAGCTGAAAGTGAGATGCAGGGGTTTGAGGACTGAGAGGAAATGACGTTTTTGAAATATAGCTGTCTACAGAGGGAAAGGGCAACACTAGAATTAGAGCATCATTTTGTAATGGAGGTAGTCTGCTTTCGAGCATGATTTCATGATTTCCTCCACTGTCGCTCGGTGGGTCGTGAACAGTTTCGTAGACATCTGGCAAATTTGAAATGCCAGGGTTGAGGTGTTGATTTGCAAGGGTGAATAGTGACCGCCGGAGCAACAGAGTCAAGGGTAGAAGGTATTGAATAGGGAAATGGCTATAACAAAAGTTCAACGTCATAAAATAGCTTATTATATTCCCTTCAGCAAACTCACCGCCTCCCCTGACCTCTCCGTAATCATTAACAATACCACAAATTACTTAGGGCTCCATTAAAGCGAGTCATAGTTCCTATAGCGCTCTCTGAAGGGCCTATGAACTGTGTTCAGTATTTCGATTCTGGGGGGAAGGGGTTAGTTATTGCTTTTATTTTATTGCTGTTTGTGACTGTACACTACCTATAGACGCATACTCACTGACTTTTATAATCTCTTTGCTGAGAGAAGCCCAGATGGGAGATGCAGGTTGCAACTGATGGGGGTGGAGCCTGACTGCACCATTGGCACCCACCTCCTCTTAGCAAAGTTCTGTGAAATGTGCGTCTAAGATGAGGGTGCAGGACCAATGACATGATCATATATCTGCCACCAGCTCTCATGTTTAATGGAGATCTACCACATAACATGAATACATTAACATTAATAGCCCACTCTGCTGTAACAGTAGTCCTCTCCACATCAGTCCCCATGTTTCAGTACTCACACATAACCTTAATATCGCACACGCCAGACCCATCATAACACTAAAAACATCTCCACATAGCATTAATCTCAGCTCCTAGGGAAGTTACGGATCCATCAAATCTGTGCAGAATGGAGGGAAGGAGTAGGGATGACCATCGATGATTCAAAATCATTAATGGTTTATGGCCGATGTTGAATACTTTTGCCATTGATATGGGAGAACCAGATGGTTTCCCTCCATCGATGGAAAGACATAATTTTTTCCAGGAGGTGCCGGGGCACGGAGCATAGCTCCACCCCAACACCTGTAAAGCCCCACCACCCTGTTCTGATTGGCCCACGGGCCAGTCAGTGAGAGAACAGGGATGATCATCGTTTGTGGAAACCATCGATATTCATCCACTACATAGTTGGCAGCCATCGATGGTTACTTGCCATATCGCCATTGATGGCAACCACACTGATGGCCATCCCTAGGAAGGAACGGAGAAGAGAGAGGAATGGGAGGAAAGGAGAGTACAGTGGGAGGGTGGAAAAGATCTGCAATGCAACTCATAGGCTGATCCTGGAGGAGTGGCAAGTAACTAGCAAATACAGCATTGATGAGGTCTGCTCCAGTTATCTCACTAAAACAAAAAAATAATGTTAGATCGATTTGTAAAGCGATTTTAATCGATATTGGGCTTCTAGGGTTAAGACACACATTTACCAACATTTAAAAATTAATATAAAAAATCATCTGCTAGTAAATGTGTATATTAACCCTGGAAGACCAACATCGATTGAAATCGATTTAAAAATCGAACTATCATTGAACAAAACCAAACACAATCGATCTTTAGTAAATATACCCCCAAGACACAACCAAAAATGTTATCCACTCACTAACTATCTCCTGCCTCAACTACTACTACAACCGTGGGGTATATTTACTAAGGTCCCGATTTTGACCGAGATGCCGTTTTTTCTTCAAAGTGTCATCTCGGTAATTTACTAAACTCAAATCACGGCAGTGATGAGGGCATTCGTATTTTTTGGGAAGTCCAAGAAAATAATTACGAATGAATACACCATCGGTCAAAACGCGGCTGTTTAAGTATGAATCTCGGTCATTTACTAAGAAGTGCAAAGCAAAAAAAAATAAAACACTGCCGTGAAAAATTACAACTCGTAAAAAAGTGCTAAAAAAAACCACCTGCTTTTTTGATCCATGATTGTATAGGCATGCAGGGATCCATGAGATCCGTGCATGTATATCAGTGGGAAGGGGTGGGAAAGTGGTTATTTTCAAAAAAAAAATTGCGTGGGGTCCCCCCTCCTAAGCATAACCAGCCTCGGGCTCTTTGAGCCGATCCTGGTTGCAGAAATATGGTGAAAAAATTGACAGGGGTTCCCCCATATTTAAGCAACCAGCATCGGGCTCTGCGCCTGGTCCTGGTTCCAAAAATACGGGGGACAAAAAGAGTAGGGGTCCCCCGTATTTTTAAAACCAGCACCGGGCTCCACTAGCTGGACAGATAATGCCACAGCCGGGGGTCACTTTTATATAGTGCCCTGCGGCCGTGGCATCAAATATCCAACTAGTCACCCCTGGCCGGGGTACCCTGGGGGAGTGGGGACCCCTTCAATCAAGGGGTCCCCCCCCCCCCAGCCACCCAAGGGCCAGGGGTGAAGCCCGAGGCTGTCCCCCCCCCCCCCCCCCCCATCCAATGGGCTGCGGATGGGGGGCTGATAGCCTTTGTTGAAAATGTAAAGATATTGTTTTAAGTAGCAGTACTACAAGTCCCAGCAAGCCTCCCCCGCATGCTGGTACTTGGAGAACCACAAGTACCAGCATGCGGCGGAAAAACGGGCCCGCTGGTACCTGTAGTACTAATACTAAAAAAATACCTAAAAAAAGACAAGACACACACACCTTGAAAGTAAAGATTTATTACATACATCCACACAAACATACATACATACTTACCTTATGTTCACACGCAGGTCGGTCCTCTTCTCCAGTAGAATCCATGGGGTACCTGTTGAATAAATTATACTCACCAGATCCAGGGTACCAGGCTCCTTGGCGAATCCATTTGTAATCCACGTACTTGATTAAAATAAAAAAACGGAGACCCGAGCCACGCACTGAAAGGGGACCCATGTTTCGGTTGACCGAAAGTGACCTCACCGCTGAGCAGAAAGTTCCCACCATTGGTTACAATGGAGCGCATAGGCGCTACATTGTAACACTGCCGCGTGCTGCCTGTCAATCAGTACAGGAGCACACAGCCGATCAGGAAGGTGCCACAACGTGGCGCTCCCTGATTGGCTGAAGAAACCCACTTAGACAGAAGTCAGAGTGGGTTTCTGGCATTCGGGGAAAGGGGACCCATGTGAAAACATGGGTCCCCTTTCAGTGCGTGGCTCGGGTCTCCGTTTTTTTATTTTAATCAAGTACGTGGATTACAAATGGATTCGCCAAGGAGCTTGGTACCCTGGATCTGGTGAGTATAATTTATTCAACAGGTACCCCATGGATTCTACTGGAGAAGAGGACCGACCTGCGTGTGAACATAAGGTAAGTATGTATGTATGTTTGTGTGGATGTATGTAATAAATCTTTACTTTCAAGGTGTGTGTGTCTTGTCTTTTTTTAGGTATTTTTTTAGTATTAGTACTACAGGTACCAGCGGGCCCGTTTTTCCGCCGCATGCTGGTACTTGTGGTTCTCCAAGTACCAGCATGCGGGGGAGGCTTGCTGGGACTTGTAGTACTGCTACTAAAAACAATATCTTTACATTTTCAACAAAGGCTATCAGCCCCTCATCCGCAGCCCATTGGATGGGGGGGACAGCCTCGGGCTTCACCCCTGGCCCTTGGGTGGCTGGGGGGGGGACCCCTTGATTGAAGGGGTCCCCACTCCCCCAGGGTACCCCGGCCAGGGGTGACTAGTTGGATATTTGATGCCACGGCCGCAGGGCACTATATAAAAGTGACCCCCGGCTGTGGCATTATCTGTCCAACTAGTGGAGCCCGGTGCTGGTTTTAAAAATACGGGGGACCCCTACTCTTTTTGTCCCCCGTATTTTTGGAACCAGGACCAGGCGCAGAGCCCGATGCTGGTTGCTTAAATATGGGGGAACCCCTGTCAATTTTTTCACCATATTTCTGCAACCAGGATCGGCTCAAAGAGCCCGAGGCTGGTTATGCTTAGGAGGGGGACCCCACGCATTTTTTTTTGTGATTTTACAGTGTTTATTTTTAAAAAAAAAAAAAAAATGAACCCCAGCACGGATCAAACAGATCCGGCCGAGATTCATTGTGATAAAGTCGGCAGTGTTTTGCTAATCACTGCCGTAAAAAACGTGAAAAAAACACGAATGACATCGACATCGGAACAAATGAAAATGCAGAATACGACAGCTTAGTAAATTAGTCGTAATAAATTCAAAAAGTTGCAATTTTACACTTTCGATGTCATTCGTGATTGAACTTTGACCTTTTTCCGAAAATTACGAATGTTAGTAAATATACCCCCTTGTTTCTATCAATAGTAAGTACTGTTGCAAGAAAGATCTTCCTGTCCTGCCCTCCACATGTCATGCACTATTATGCAAATTTCTATACTGGCTCCCAATATAATTTAGAATACAATCAACATTATTTCCCTTCACCTACATAGCCCTCAATAACAACTGCTCTTCATACCTTTATACCCTTATCTCAAAATAAGATCGATCGCTGATATGTGTTTTGCCTTGATGCCTATAACCACCTCTACCTACCACCTTCAATATTTTTCCTGTACTGCTCGCTATTCTCTTGGAATTACCTAACCTGCCCATTGAGACTAACCTGAACCTTCAAAACTTTAAACACACTCTGAAAACCCATCTTTTTATTAGAGTTTACTTACTCCCACCTATACTACTGACTACACTCTCATAGCTGGCCCAGACTCCACCCTGAATCACACTCACTGCCATACTTACTAACTTCTGCTTTCTCCGCTCTGGCTAGGGATGGCCATCGGCCATCGATAGTTGCCAAACAATGATGGCTAACTAACGATGGCCGATTGTTTTGCCATCAATGACAGAGATCCAATGGCTCTCTGCCATCGATGGCTGAGTGAAACCAAATTTGTTAATTAATTTTTTTTCCCCCGCACAGATCTTAGCTCTGTCCCTGGCTACCTACTAAGCCCCATCCCCGGTTTTTTTATTGGCCCGCAGCTTCGGCCGGTGATGGCCATCAAGTGGTCCAAACCGTTGATGGTTCGCCATAGATGGTTTATGTGCCATCAATGGTTATCATTGATGGCACCATCGATGGGCAGTCCACCAATGGCCATCCCTATCTCTGGCATTTTGCTGCAATGGGGGTTTTGCCTAATAATGCATAGAGCCCAGCCCTGTCTATATCACAGCAAAATGCTGCAATTCTTGTGGAATCGCATCACAAAGGCCCCATCCTCTCTCTACAGACCTGCGGTTCGACTGTATTATTCTCCCCATCCTACCCACTAGGAAGCGGTCGTATTTGAGAAACCCACTAACTGTTCTGGAGTCTTGATGCTATCCAAAAATGTGAGAATCTAACCGACTCTCCAGGAGAGCAATTGAATATAGCTTTGTACTGTAGGTGAAGGGAATTGATGTTAATTGTATTCTAAATTATACGGTGAGTCAGTGTAGGAGTTTGCATAAGAATGCATCACGTTATGTGATTGTTTTAAAGATAAAATAAATTAGCTGTGATCTCACCCCGTTTATTGCATATTTAATAAGTATACACAAATTGCTCTGTTTTTTGTTCTTTTTTATATATCCCGTTTTGTACATACCAAGATACTACCTGGATATATGATAGCTGCAAAAACAGTATATACCGAAACTTTTAATTTTATTAATATTTATTATATAATATTTATATAAATACCTTGTGGAGTTTACTGTGCCCCACTGAAGTGTACCTTTTGGCAGCGCTGTTTATTACCCTTCATTTCCGAGAGTATGCTCATGACTGTGGAAAACCATGAGCAGGACCTCCATACCCTTTGTTTCACACCTGCTTTTATTTTGTCTGTTTAGTACAGACGTAGCTGCTCTTATAGTTGCTGCAATGCATTCGCACATGCACACACATCGCTGGTGCAATGAGTGCGGCTACATCTGTAGGTCCTGGTTTTATGCATGCCATGTTTTCTAGACTGTCCTTTCCTGCTGAGAATTGTCACACCTTAAAAATCAACAAAGGCAAGAACAATGAATACATTTATGTTCTATGACATATCGGTGGTCATTCCGAGTTATTCGCTCGTTGCCGATTTTCGCTATGCTGCGATTTGTTGCTAAATGCGCATGGTACGCAGCGCGCATGTGCTTAGTTATTTAACTAAAAACTTTTCCGGGAATGTGCTAAAAAACGCAGGCGTGTCAGGCAAAAACGCAGGAGTGTCTGGAGAAACGGGAGAGTGGCTGACCGAACGCAGGGCGTGTTTGTGACGTCAAACCAGGAACTAAATGGACTGAGGTGATCGCAATCTAGGAGTAGGTCTGGAGCTACTCGGAAACTGCTTGAAAATTTTTAGTAGCAGTTCTGCTAATCTTTCGTTAGCAATTCTGCTAAGCTAAGATACACTCCCAGAGGGCGGCGGCCTAGCGTGTGCAATGCTGCTAAAATCTGCTAGCGAGCGAACAACTCGGAATGAGGGCCATCATTTTAGCAGTAATTTTAGATAGAGAACATAATATTCAAATCAAGCATGACACTTTCTTTTATGTATTTTTTTACAAAGGGACTTCTATCACTGTAAAGCTGGGGACAAATTCACAATTACATACAGTACTATGGCTTTTTACTTTTTCTGACTCATAGTTCAGGTATTTAAATGCATTTTTTATGATTATTATTGCTGGATTATTTTATGGAGGCAATTCAATTAAAATCAATGGCCATGACTTGCAAGTGTCCATACTGGTTCCCCAGCTATTTGCAGTCACAAATTTCATAGGTTTTCAATAGCAGCCCATAGAGGTGTGCAGGTCTGCAATGCCTTCACACACATTTTGCCCAGGTACACAGCTACTTACTCTTGCATGCTTTATTCACAACTCAGAATCAGGCCAAATATCTAAAACGGCAATGAAAAAATAATAGGATTTTAGTTACCTACCAGTAAATCCTTTTCTCGTAGTCCGTAGAGGATACCGGGGTTCCATTTAGTACCATGGGGTATAGACAGGTCCATTAGGAGCCATGGGCACTTTAGGAATTTGATAGTGTGGGCTGGCTCCTCCCTCTATGCCCCTCCTACCAGACTCAGTCTAGGAAACTGTGCCCGAGGAGACGGACATACAGTGAGAGAAGGAAATAGAAGGATAGTGGTGAGATTCTGAACCAGCACACACAAACAAGAGGAAAGCTACGCTAACCCAACTGGAAACAGGAACAACAACAGCTGAACCAACCATACTTTCTCCTACGTCCTAGAGGATGCTGGGTATGCTTCAAGAACCATGGGGTATAGATGGGATCCGCAGGAGAAATTGGCACTTTAAGACTTTAAATGGGTGTGAACTGGCTCCTCCCTCTATGCCCCTCCTCCAGACTCCAGTTAGATTCTGTGCCCAGGGAGATTCTACTGAGTTTCTCTAAAAAATACTTTATGTTAGGTTTATTATTTTCAGGGAGACCTGCTGGCAACAGGCTCCCTGCATCGTGGGACTGAGGGGAGAGAAGCAGACCTACTTCTGTGAGTTTCAAGGCTCTGCTTCTTAGGCTACTGGACACCATTAGCTCCAGAGGGTCTGATCGCTAGGTACGCCTAGATGCTCGTTCCCGGAGCCGCGCCGTCACCCCCCTTGCAGAGTCAGAAGTCAGAAGACGGGTGAGTAAAAGAAGATCAGAAGACTTCAGTGACGGCAGAAGACTTCAGTGTCTTTGAGGTACCGCGCTGCGCGCCATGCTCCCACACACATAGCGGCCAGTGGCGTAAGTTTGCCCCTGTTGCCCGGAGGCAAGATAAATGTTGGTGCCCCCCCCCCCCCCCCCTTATACACACACACACACACACACACACACCATATGTAGCAGGAACGTGCAGTGAGCTAAATGGCTCAGGAGGCACTGGCTTACACCAGAGCCAGATTTACACAAAATATGAGCCAAAGAGTACATCTGGGCATTATACACAGGTGAAGCAGTATAAACTCAAGGAAATTTGCTGAGTTTTAATCAGAGATGTGCAGAAAAGATAACCAGGTGCCACAGACTTTTTACTAGAGATGAGCGGGTTCGGTTCCTCGGAATCCGAACCCGCCCGAACTTCAGTTTTTTTTACACGGGGCCGAGCGACTCGGATCTTCCCGCCTTGCTCGGTTAACCCGAGCGCGCCCGAACGTCATCATCCTGCTGTCGGATTCTATCGCGAGACTCGGATTCTATATAAGGAGCCGCGCGTCGCCGCCATTTTCACACGTGCATTGAGATTGATAGGGAGAGGACGTGGCTGGCGTCCTCTCCGTTTAGAGTGACTAGTACTAGAGAGAGACACAAATTTTGGGGAGCATATAGGAGGAGTACTACTTGCTGCTGATAGTGTGACCAGTGACCAGTGCCACCAGTTTAATTAATCCGTTCTCTGCCTGAAAAAAAACGATACACAGTGTGACACAGTCACACATACCATATCTGTGCTCAGCCCAGTGTGCTGCATCATATACTGTATATCATTATCTGACTGTGCTGAGTGCTCACTGCTCACACAGCTTAATTGTGGGGGAGACTGGGGAGCAGTTATAGCAGGAGTACATATTTTAAGTACAGTGCACACTTTTGCTGCCAGAGTGCCACTGCCAGTGTGACTGACCAGTGACCACTGACCACCAGTATTGTGATTGTCTGCTGACCACCAGTATATTGTGATTGTCTGCCTGAAAAAGTTAAACACTCGTCGTGTGGTGTTTTTATAAACGCATTCTGCAGACAGTGTCCAGCAGGTCCGTCATTACATAATATATACCTGTCCGGCTGCAGTACTAGTGTGATATATATATATATATATTTTAATTTTATCTCATTATCATCCAGTCTATATTAGCAGCAGACACAGTACGGTAGTCCACGGCTGTAGCTACCTCTGTGTCGGCAGTCGCTCGTCCATCCATAATTGTATACCACCTACCCGTGGTTTTTTTTTTTTTCTATCTTCTTGATACTAGTAGCTTACTTTAGGAGTCTGCAGTGCTGAGTCTGACATACAGTGTCCAGCAGGTCCGTCATTACATAATATATACCTGTCCGGCTGCAGTACTAGTGTGATATATATATATATATATTTTAATTTTATCTCATTATCATCCAGTCTATATTAGCAGCAGACACAGTACGGTAGTCCACGGCTGTAGCTACCTCTGTGTCGGCAGTCGCTCGTCCATCCATAATTGTATACCACCTACCCGTGTTTTTTTTTTTTTTCTATCTTCTTGATACTAGTAGCTTACTTTAGGAGTCTGCAGTGCTGACAGACAGTGTCCAGCAGGTCCGTCATTACATAATATATACCTGTCCGGCTGCAGTACTAGTGTGATATATATATATATATATATATTTTAATTTTATCTCATTATCATCCAGTCTATATTAGCAGCAGACACAGTACGGTAGTCCACGGCTGTAGCTACCTCTGTGTCGGCAGTCGCTCGTCCATCCATAATTGTATACCACCTACCCGTGGTTTATTTTTTTTTTCTATCTTCTTGATACTAGTAGCTTACTTTAGGAGTCTGCAGTGCTGAGTCTGACAGACAGTGTCCAGCAGGTCCGTCATTACATAATATATACCTGTCCGGCTGCAGTACTAGTGTGATATATATATATATATTTAAATTTTATCTCATTATCATCCAGTCTATATTAGCAGCAGACACAGTACGGTAGTCCACGGCTGTAGCTACCTCTGTGTCGGCAGTCGCTCGTCCATCCATAATTATATACCACCTACCCGTGTTTTTTTTTTTTTTCTATCTTCTTGATACTAGTAGCTTACTTTAGGAGTCTGCAGTGCTGACAGACAGTGTCCAGCAGGTCCGTCATTACATAATATATACCTGTCCGGCTGCAGTACTAGTGTGATATATATATATATTTTAATTTTATCTCATTATCATCCAGTCTATATTAGCAGCAGACACAGTACGGTAGTCCACGGCTGTAGCTACCTCTGTGTCGGCAGTCGCTCGTCCATCCATAATTGTATACCACCTACCCGTGGTTTTTTTTTTTTCTATCTTCTTGATACTAGTAGCTTACTTTAGGAGTCTGCAGTGCTGAGTCTGACAGACAGTGTCCAGCAGGTCCGTCATTACATAATATATACCTGTCCGGCTGCAGTACTAGTGTGATATATATATATATATATTTTAATTTTATCTCATTATCATCCAGTCTATATTAGCAGCAGACACAGTACGGTAGTCCACGGCTGTAGCTACCTCTGTGTCGGCAGTCGCTCGTCCATCCATAAGTATACTAGTATCCATCCATCTCCATTGTTTACCTGAGGTGCCTTTTAGTTGTGCCTATTAAAATATGGAGAACAAAAATGTTGAGGTTCCAAAATTAGGGAAAGATCAAGATCGACTTCCACCTCGTGCTGAAGCTGCTGCCACTAGTCATGGCCGAGACGATGAAATGCCAGCAACGTCGTCTGCCAAGGCCGATGCCCAATGTCATAGTACAGAGCATGTAAAATCCAAAACGCCAAATATCAGTAAAAAAGGACTCAAAAATCTAAAATAAAATTGTCGCAGGAGAAGCGTAAACTTGCCAATATGCCATTTACCACACGGAGTGGCAAGGAATGGCTGAGGCCCTGGCCTATGTTCATGGCTAGTGGTTCAGCTTCACATGAGGATGGAAGCACTCAGCCTCTCGCTAGAAAAATGAAAAGACTCAAGCTGGCAAAAGCACCGCAAAGAACTGTGCGTTCTTCGAAATCCCAAATCCACAAGGAGAGTCCAATTGTGTCGGTTGCGATGCCTGACCTTCCCAACACTGGACGTGAAGAGCATGCGCCTTCCACCATTTGCACGCCCCCTGCAAGTGCTGGAAGGAGCACCCGCAGTCCAGTTCCTGATAGTCAGATTGAAGATGTCAGTGTTGAAGTACACCAGGATGAGGAGGATATGGGTGTTGCTGGCGCTGGGGAGGAAATTGACAAGGAGGATTCTGATGGTGAGGTGGTTTGTTTAAGTCAGGCACCCGGGGAGACACCTGTTGTCCGTGGGAGGAATATGGCCGTTGACATGCCTGGTGAAAATACCAAAAAAATCAGCTCTTCGGTGTGGAAGTATTTTAACAGAAATGCGGACAACATTTGTCAAGCCGTGTGTTGCCTTTGTGAAGCTGTAATAAGTAGGGGTAAGGACGTTAACCACCTCGGAACATCCTCCCTTATACGTCACCTGCAGCGCATTCATAATAAGTCAGTGACAAGTTCAAAAACTTTGGGCGACAGCGGAAGCAGTCCACTGACCAGTAAATCCCTTCCTCTTGTAACCAAGCTCACGCAAACCACCCCACCAACTCCCTCAGTGTCAATTTCCTCCTTCCCCAGGAATGCCAATAGTCCTGCAGGCCATGTCACTGGCAATTCTGACGAGTCCTCTCCTGCCTGGGATTCCTCCGATGCATCCTTGCGTGTAACGCCTACTGCTGCTGGCGCTGCTGTTGTTGCTGCTGGGAGTCGATGGTCATCCCAGAGGGGAAGTCGTAAGCCCACTTTTACTACTTCCACCAAGGAATTGACTGTCCAACAGTCCTTTGCGAGGAAGATGAAATATCACAGCAGTCATCCTGTTGCAAAGCGGATAACTGAGGCCTTGACAACTATGTTGGTGTTAGACGTGCGTCCGGTATCCGCCGTTAGTTCACAGGGAACTAGACAATTTCTTGAGGTAGTGTGCCCCCGTTACCAAATACCATCTAGGTTCCACTTCTCTAGGCAGGCGATACCGAGAATGTACACGGACGTCAGAAAAAGACTCACCAGTGTCCTAAAAAATGCAGCTGTACCCAATGTCCACTTAACCACGGACATGTGGACAAGTGGAGCAGGGCAGGGTCAGGACTATATGACTGTGACAGCCCACTGGGTAGATGTATGGACTCCCGCCGCAAGAACAGCAGCGGCGGCACCAGTAGCAGCATCTCGCAAACGCCAACTCTTTCCTAGGCAGGCTACGCTTTGTATCACCGCTTTCCAGAATACGCACACAGCTGAAAACCTCTTACGGCAACTGAGGAAGATCATCGCGGAATGGCTTACCCCAATTGGACTCTCCTGTGGATTTGTGGCATCGGACAACGCCAGCAATATTGTGTGTGCATTAAATATGGGCAAATTCCAGCACGTCCCATGTTTTGCACATACCTTGAATTTGGTGGTGCAGAATTTTTTTAAAAACGACAGGGGCGTGCAAGAGATGCTGTCGGTGGCCAGAAGAATTGCGGGACACTTTCGGCGTACAGGCACCACGTACAGAAGACTGGAGCACCACCAAAAACGCCTGAACCTGCCCTGCCATCATCTGAAGCAAGAAGTGGTAACGAGGTGGAATTCAACCCTATATATGCTTCAGAGGTTGGAGGAGCAGCAAAAGGCCATTCAAGCCTATACAATTGAGCACGATATAGGAGGTGGAATGTACCTGTCTCAAGCGCAGTGGAGAATGATTTCAACGTTGTGCAAGGTTCTGCAACCTTTTGAACTTGCCACACGTGAAGTCAGTTCAGACACTGCCAGCCTGAGTCAGGTCATTCCCCTCATCAGGCTTTTGCAGAAGAAGCTGGAGGCATTGAAGGAGGAGCTAAAAGGGAGCGATTCCGCTAGGCATGTGGGACTTGTGGATGGAGCCCTTAATTCGCTTAACAAGGATTCACGGGTGGTCAATCTGTTGAAATCAGAGCACTACATTTTGGCCACCGTGCTCGATCCTAGATTTAAAACCTACCTTGGATCTCTCTTTCCGGCAGACACAAGTCTGCTGGGGTTCAAAGACCTGCTGGTGACAAAATTGTCAAGTCAAGCGGAACGCGACCCGTCAACATCTCCTCCTTCACATTCTCCCGCAACTGGGGGTGCGAGGAAAAGGCTCAGAATTCCGAGCCCACCCGCTGGCGGTGATGCGGGGCAGTCTGGAGCGACTGCTGATGCTGACATCTGGTCCGGACTGAAGGACCTGACAACGATTACGGACATGTCGTCTACTGTCACTGCATATGATTCTCTCCCCATTGAAAGAATGGTGGAGGATTATATGAGTGACCGCATCCAAGTAGGCACGTCAGACAGTCCGTACTTATACTGGCAGGAAAAAGAGGCAATTTGGAGGCCCTTGCACAAACTGGCTTTATTCTACCTAAGTTGCCCTCCCACAAGTGTGTACTCCGAAAGAGTGTTTAGTGCCGCCGCTCACCTTGTCAGCAATCGGCGTACGAGGTTACTTCCAGAAAATGTGGAGAAGATGATGTTCATTAAAATGAATTATAATCAATTCCTCCGTGGAGACATTGACCAGCAGCAATTGCCTCCACAAAGTACACAGGGAGCTGAGATGGTGGATTCCAGTGGGGACGAATTGATAATCTGTGAGGAGCGGGATGTACACGGTGATATATCGGAGGATGATGATGAGGTGGACATCTTGCCTCTGTAGAGCCAGTTTGTGCAAGGAGAGATTAATTGCTTCTTTTTCGGTGGGGGTCCAAACCAACCCGTCATTTTAGTCACAGTCGTGTGGCAGACCCTGACACTGAAATGATGGGTTGGTTAAAGTGTGCATGTCCTGTTTATACAACATAAGGGTGAGTGGGAGGGCCCAAGGACAATTACATCTTGCACCTCTTTTTTCTTTCATTTTTCTTTGCGTCATGTGCTGTTTGGGGAGTGTTTTTTGGAAGGGCCATCCTGCGTGACACTGCAGTGCCACTCCTAGATGGGCCAGGTGTTTGTGTCGGCCACTAGGGTCGCTTAGCTTACTCACACAGCTACCTCATTGCGCCTCTTTTTTCTTCTTTGCGTCATGTGCTGTTTGGGGAGTGTTTTTTGGAAGGGCCATCCTGCGTGACACTGCAGTGCCACTCCTAGATGGGCCAGGTGTTTGTGTCGGCCACTAGGGTCGCTTAGCTTACTCACACAGCTACCTCATTGCACCTCTTTTTTTCTTCTTTGCGTCATGTGCTGTTTGGGGAGTGTTTTTTGGAAGGGCCATCCTGCGTGACACTGCAGTGCCACTCCTAGATGGGCCAGGTGTTTGTGTCGGCCACTAGGGTCGCTTAGCTTACTCACACAGCTACCTCATTGCGCCTCTTTTTTTCTTCTTTGCGTCATGTGCTGTTTGGGGAGTGTTTTTTGGAAGGGCCATCCTGCGTGACACTGCAGTGCCACTCCTAGATGGGCCAGGTGTTTGTGTCGGCCACTAGGGTCGCTTAGCTTACTCACACAGCTACCTCATTGCGCCTCTTTTTTTCTTCTTTGCGTCGTGCTGTTTGGGGAGTGTTTTTTGGAAGGGCCATCCTGCGTAACACTGCAGTGCCACTCCTAGATGGGCCAGGTGTTTGTGTCGGCCACTAGGGTCGCTTAGCTTACTCACACAGCTACCTCATTGCGCCTCTTTTTTTCTTCTTTGCGTCATGTGCTGTTTGGGGAGTGTTTTTTGGAAGGGCCATCCTGCGTGACACTGCAGTGCCACTCCTAGATGGGCCAGGTGTTTGTGTCGGCCACTAGGGTCGCTTAGCTTACTCACACAGCTACCTCATTGCGCCTCTTTTTTTCTTCTTTGCATCATGTGCTGTTTGGGGAGTGTTTTTTGGAAGGGCCATCCTGCGTGACACTGCAGTGCCACTCCTAGATGGGCCAGGTGTTTGTGTCGGCCACTAGGGTCGCTTAGCTTACTCACACAGCTACCTCATTGCGCCTCTTTTTTTCTTCTTTGCGTCATGTGCTGTTTGGGGAGTGTTTTTTGGAAGGGCCATCCTGCGTGACAGTGCAGTGCCACTCCTAGATGGGCCAGGTGTTTGTGTCGGCCACTAGGGTCGCTTAGCTTACTCACACAGTTACCTCATTGCGCCTCTTTTTTTCTTCTTTGCGTCATGTGCTGTTTGGGGAGTGTTTTTTGGAAGGGCCATCCTGCGTGACACTGCAGTGACACTCCTAGATGGGCCAGGTGTTTGTGTCGGCCACTAGAGTCGCTTAGCTTACTCACACAGCTACCTCATTGCGCCTCTTTTTTTCTTCTTTGCGTCATGTGCTGTTTGGGGAGTGTTTTTTGGAAGGGCCATCCTGCGTGACACTGCAGTGCCACTCCTAGATGGGCCAGGTGTTTGTGTCGGCCACTATGGTCGCTTAGCTTACTCACACAGCTACCTCATTGCGCCTCTTTTTTTCTTCTTTGCGTCATGTGCTGTTTGGGGAGTGTTTTTTGGAAGGGCCATCCTGCGTGACACTGCAGTGCCACTCCTAGATGGGCCAGGTGTTTGTGTCGGCCACTAGGGTCGCTTAGCTTACTCACACAGCTACCTCATTGCGCCTCTTTTTTTCTTCTTTGCGTCATGTGCTGTTTGGGGAGTGTTTTTTGGAAGGGCCATCCTGCGTGACACTGCAGTGCCACTCCTAGATGGGCCAGGTGTTTGTGTCGGCCACTAGGGTCGCTTAGCTTAGTCATCCAGCGACCTCGGTGCAAATTTTAGGACTAAAAATAATATTGTGAGGTGTTCAGAATAGACTGAAAATGAGTGGAAATTATGGTTTTTGAGGTTAATAATACTTTGGGATCAAAATGACCCCCAAATTCTATGATTTAAGCTGTTTTTTAGGGTTTTTTGAAAAAAACACCCGAATCCAAAACACACCCGAATCCGACAAAAAAAATTCGGTGAGGTTTTGCCAAAACGCGGTCGAACCCAAAACACGGCCGCGGAACCGAACCCAAAACCCGAAAAATTTCAAGTGCACATCTCTACTTTTTACTCCAGAGTTTTGGCTATAAAAAGGATTAGAATAATGTGAAGAAGATATTTCTAACATATTCTTTGTATTTATCATATACTTTATACAATCAAAACTCTGGCACAAACGTTACTATGACAGGAAAGGCTCTACCTCACCTGCCTCACCCCAGTGCACATCACTGATATGTAGATATCCGGTACTCCCCCTAGCTGCAGCCAGCTGTCAGCTCTCTGTGGATACGAGAATAGGCGTGCGCAGTATATACCATTATGGTGTGCAATACCGGAGTCATCAATCCACTATCACACAGCTCTATTCCCTGACACGGCACTTACCTGGCTATATCCTATACCTGACATGGTTCTTACTCGTCACTGCTTTAACCCCTGACATAGCTCCACCCCTCACACATCTTATACCTAATACGGCTCTTTCCCCTCACACATCTTATACCTAGTATGGCTCTTACCCCTCACACATCTTATACCTGATACGGCTATTACCCCCTCACACATCTTGGGCCAGATGTACTAAGCTTGAAAAGTGATAAATATCACTGTGATAAAGTACCAGTCAATCGGCTCCTAACTGTCATTTTTCAAACACAGCCTGTGACATGGCAGTTAGGAGCCGATTGGCTGGTACTTTATCACAGTGATATTTATCACTTTTCAGGCTTAGTACATCTCCCCCCTTATACCTAATACGGCTCTTTCCCCTCACACATGTTATACCTAGTACGGCTCTTACCCCTGACTCATCTTATACCTGATACGGCTATTACCCCCTGACACTTCTATCATCCAGAATTGGAATAAAATAGGTCAATGCATTCAATAGTTTATGCAAATATTGTAATAATTACATAAACATAGTTGTGCCTTATAAAATGGATGCATGGGATTGGTGCCTTACCCATTTATTCTCTAGGTCAGTTTTGTTTCTAACATGAAATTAGTAGGAAATGCTGCATTCCCCTCCATGCAGCTTTTTCCTACCACTCTTGGGTTCCTCGTCCTGCTCAGTACTCCTCCTCCACCACATGAGGGTCCTGTGTCAGTCCTCACTCCTCTCAGGGGCCGGGAGACACCTCTGAGGGCAGCAGGAGAGACAGACGATGTCACTGCGTGCTCTCAATCCTGGCACCAGCGCTATAGGAGTGAGACTGGGGAGGCAGGCTACGGTCGGTATTTGAAGGTGAGGTGCAGTGATGGCCGGGCGCGGAGGTACAGTGATGGCCGGGCGGTGAGGTACAGTGACGGCCGAGCGGGGAGGTACAGTGACGGCCGGGCAGGGAGGTACAGTTCCAGGCGGGGAGGTACAGTGACAGGTGGAAAGGTGCAGTGATTGGCGGGGAGGTTCAGTGATTGGTGGGGAGGTGCAGTGATTGGCGGGGGTGTGTGCACTGCAGTGACACGCGGATCGGCACACAGCTGGGCAGCCAGGCAGTTTCAGCTGGTGTGAGGGGGTACCCGACAACCCATTCGCACACCGCTGGATACGAGGAGGCAACTGCTGTGTCATTGACACAGCTCCTCCATTTGAAAAAAATATTTATACAAAAATAAGTTGCAGCGATGGAACAGCGGGAGACAATGGAGGAGATGTGCCCCCTTCAGGGCAGGAGCCCGGCGGCAGCCGACTCTATTGCCTCCCAAAGTTCCGCCACTGATAGGGGCACTACAGGGTGCAGGGCGCAGGGGGGGGGGCGCCCTGGGCAGCATAATACCTCATAAATACCTGGCAAAAGAGGAATACAGTGCTTTGGCACTACATCCAGGCCCCCGCCAGTATAAAGAATATGAAAATTAGCAGGACTGAAGCGCGCCATCAAGGGGGCGTGGCTTAGCCCTCACAGCTCTAATCAGCGCCATTTTTTCTTTACAGAGCTGCAGAAACGCTGGTCCTGGCCTCCTACACTACTGTCCAAGTAACAGGATGCAAAATGGCGGGGAGGGGGGGGACACAGTAAATTTGGTTCTGTTTTAATAATTATAAAAGCGCTAACAGGTCTGAGGCATTGTGTATAAGTTTCAGTACCGGGATAGGCGCGGGGTTGTGAGCTGGAAAACTCCCTCTGTGTTTCTCTGACAGGCTTTACTGTGGGTCTGTCCCCTATAGCCCAGTGTGGTCGTGTGTGTCGGTACGCGTGTGTCGACATGTCTGAGGCTGAGTGCTCTTCCCAGGAGGAGGCTGGAGTGGGGACAGAAAAGACTGGGAGTGACCGTGTCGGTACCGCCGACGGCTGATTGGGTAAATGTTTTGAGTGTTTTGAATGCAAATGTGGCTCGATTAAATAAGAGATTAGATAAATCTGAATCTCAGAACCAGACATGGAGAAAATCCATGGAGGATGCATTATCACAAGTTCAGAACCCCCCAGGGTCACAGAAGCGTTCATTTATCCAGATAGCGGATACAGATACCGACATGGACTCTGATTCCAGTGTCGACTATAGTGATGCCAGATTGAATCCTAAACTGGCTAAGAGCATTCAGTACATGATTGTGGCAATAAAAGACGTATTACATATCACGGAAGACCCTGCTGTTCCTGATACTAGGGTCTCTATGTTTAAGGGAAAGAAACCTGAGGTAACGTTTCCTCCCTCTCATGAACTGAACGCTCTTTTTGAAAAAGCTTGGGAAAATCCTGACAAGAAGTTACAGGTTCCCAGGAGAATTCCGGTGGCATATCCGTTCCCCTCTGGGGCCCAGGGAAAAGTGGGAGTCAACCCCCACGGTGGACAAAGCTCTATCTCGTCTGTCCAAAAAGGTGGCGCTTCCGTCTCCTGACACGGCAGCCCTAAAGGATCCTGCGGATCGTAAGCAGGAAAATACACTAAAATCCATTTATGTCGCTACAGGTGCGCTGCTCAGGCCTGCCGTTGCATCGGCATGGGTGGGTAGCGCTATTGAAAAGTGAGCAGATAACTTGTCATCTGAGATAGATACCCTGGACAGGGATAGCGTGCTTTTATCAATTATCCCGTACTTGGACGATCTCCTGATAAAGGCGAGATCCAAGGAGCAATTACTGAAAAACGTTACGCTCTCCCTGACAATTCTGCAACAACATGGTTGGCTCCTAAACTTGCCAAAATCACAGTTGGTTCCGACAACACGGCTGTCATTCTTGGGTATGATTCTGGATACAGAATTACAGATACAGAATTAGAGAGTCTTCCGGTGGAAAAGGCTCTAGAAATACAGAACATGGTCAAACAGATTCTGAAACCGGCAAGAGTGTCGATTCTTCAATGCACTCGGTTGCTGGGGAAGATGGTGGCGGCCTACGAGGCCATTCAGTTTGGCAGGTTCCATGCCAGGGTATTTCAGTGGGACCTGTTGGACAAGTGGTCCGGGTCTCACCTGCACATGCACTGGAAAATAATCCTATCTTCCAGGACCAGAATCTCTCTCCTGTGGTGGCTGCACAGTTCTCACCTCCTAGAGGGACGCAGGTTCGGGATTCAGGATTGGATCCTGGTGACCACAGATGCAAGTCTCCGAGGCTGGGGAGCAGTCACACGGGGAAAATTTCCAGGGAAAATGGTCAAGCCAGGAAGCTTGTCTGCACATAAACATTCTGGGATTGAGGGCCATTTACAACGGCCTTCTGCAAGCGGAACATCATCTTCGCGGTCTGCCCATCTTGATTCAGTCAGACAACATAACAGCAGTGGCGTACATAAACCGCCAGGGCGGAACAAAGAGCAGAGCGGCGATGGCAGAGGCCACAAAAGTTCTTCGCTGGGCGGCGAAACATGCAAGCGCTCTGTCACCAGTCTTCATTCCAGGAGTGGACGGCTGGGAAACAGACTTCCACAGCAGACACGATCTCCATCCAGGAGAGTGGGGTCTTCATCAAGAGGTCTTTGCAGAAGTGACAAGTCGTTGGGGAATTCCTCAAATAGACATGATGGCGTCTCGCCTCAACAAGAAACTTCAGAGATGTTGTTCCAGGTCGAGTGACCCTCAAGCAATGGCGGTGGACGCCCTGGTGACACCGTGGGTGTTTCAGTCGATCTATGTGTTTCCTCCGCTTCCACTCATTCCAAAGGTGATAAAGATCATAAGAAGAACAAGGGTTCAGGCGATACTCATTGTTCCGGACTGGCCAAGGAGGGCCTGGTATCTGGATCTTCAAGAATTACTCATAGAAGATCCCTAGCCTCTTCCTCTACGAGAGGACCTGTTACAGCAAGGACCGTGCGTGTATCAAGACTTACCGCGGCTGCGTTTGACGGCATGGCGGTTGAACGCCAAATCCTAGCCAGAAAGGGTATTCCCAGTGAAGTCATTCCCACTCTACTTCAGGCTATAAAGTAAGTAACGGCAAAGCATTACCACCGTATTTGGAGAAAATATGTGTCTTGGTGTGAGTCCAAGAAGGCTCCTACGGAAGAATTTCAGCTGGGGCGTTTGCTCCATTTTTTGCAAGCAGGTGTGGATGCGGGCCTAAAGTTAGGCTCTATTACAGTACAAATTTCGGCCTTATAAATTTTCTTTCAGAAAGAATTGGCCTCCCTTCCAGAAGTTTGGACCTTTGTGAAAGGCATGCTGCACATCCAACCTCCATTTGTGCCTCCTGTGGCACCGTGGGATCTTAATGCGGTGTTGCAGTTCCTGCAATCTCATTGGTTTGAACCTTTACGTAAGGTTGAGTTAAAATTCCTTACTTGGAAAGTAGTCATGTTGTTGGCCTTGGCATCCGCAAGGTGGGTATCTGAATTGGCGGCTTTGTCTCACAAAAGCCCCTATTTAATCTTCCATTCTGATGGAGCAGAGTTGAAAACTCGTCAGCAATTTCTGCCAAAAGTGGTTTCATAGTTTCACGTAAACCAGCCTATTGTGGTGCCAGTGGCTACTGGCGCATTGGCGGAATCAAAGTCTCTCAATGTGGTCAGAGCTTTGAAAATCTATGTTGCCAGAACAGCTCAGATTAGGAAAACAGAGGCTCTGTTTGTCCTGTAAGCTCTCAACAAGATTGGGGCTCCTGCTTCTAAGCAGACTATTGCGCGCTGGATCTGTAATACGATTGAGCAGGCTCATTCAACGGCAGGATTGCCGTTACCGAAATCGGTGAAAGCCCATTCTACCAGGAAGGTGGGCTCATCCTGGGCGGCTGCCCGAGGGGTTTCGGCATTACAGCTTTGCCAAGCTGCTACTTGGTCGGGTTCAAACACCTTTGCGAAGTTTTACAAGTTTGATACCCTGGCTGAGGAGGACCTCTTGTTTGGTCAATCAGTGCTGCAGAGTCATCCGCACTCTCCCGCCCGTTCTAGAGCTTTGGTATAAACCCCATGGTTCTTGAAGCATCCCCAGCATCCTCTAGGACGTATGAGAAAATAGGATTTTAATACCTACCGGTAAATCCTTTTCTCTTAGTCCGTAGAGGATGCTGGGCGCCCGTCCCAGTGCGGGCTATATCTGCAGTTTGGTTTTGGTTACTCTCATGTTGAGTTAAGTACAGTCATGCTGCTTTCACATCGCAAATGCCGGATCCTACCCGGTAAGAGAAACGTGTACTTACCGGGTGGGATCCGGCATTTGCGCTCCGTTGCTGGCTTTCCGACCCGGCAATATACCGGGTCGGTTGCCATAGCAGTGGAGGGCGCAGCAGCAGCAGGGGCGGGGGTGGAGGCGGCGCCGGGAGATGAGCTCATCTCCTGGGCCGTCTCTGCCTATACTGTGAATGGGAGCCGTGTCGCATCGGAACGGCTCCCATTCACACTGCGCCTGACCCGGTAATAACCCTTCTTTTTTACCGGGTTGAATTACCGGGTCAGACGACCCGCTAATTCACCAAAGGACCTTTCACATCGCACACGGACCCGTTTCGACACTGCAATATGCCGTGTCGATACCGGGTTTTTAGTGCGATGTGAAAGGGGTATCAGTCTGTGGGTGAGGTTGGTCATGCCGTTGCATGCGTTGTTGTTGAATGCCATGTTGTACGGCGTGTTTGAGGTGTGATCTGATATGTATCTCACCTTAGTTTAAAATTAAATAAATCCTTTTCCTCTAAATGCCCGTCTACCTGGGCACAGTTCCTATAACTGGAGTCTGGAGGAGGGGCATAGTGGGAGGAGCTAGTTCACACCCCTTTTAAAGTCTTAAAGTGCCCATGCCTCCTGCGGATCCCATCTATACCCCATGGTTCTTGAAGCATCCCCAGCATCCTCTACGGATTAAGAGAAAAGGATTTACCGGTAGGTATTAAAATCCTATTTTCTTCCAGTGGAAAAGGCTCTGGAAATCCAGAAAATGGTCAAACAAATATTGAAACCAACAAGCGTGTCGATCCATCAATGCATTCGGTTGTTGGGGAAAATGGTAGCGGCCTACGAGGCCATACAGTTTGGCCGATTTCAGTATTCCTGTGGGACCTGTTGGACAAGTGGTCCGGATCAAACCTACACATGCACCGGAAAATAATCCTGTCCCCCAAAGCCAGGATTTCGCTCCTGTGGTGGGTACACAGTTCTCACCTACTAGAGGGACGCATGTTTGGGATTCACGACTGGATCCTAATCACCACGGATGCAAGTCTCCGAGGCTGGGGAGCTGTCACACAGGGGGAAAGCTTCCAAGGAAAATGGTCAAGTCAGGAAGCCTGCCTTCACATAAACGTTTTGGAATTGAGAGCCATTTACAACGGCCTTCTACAAGCGGTACATCTTCAAAATCATCCCGTGCAGATCCAGTTGGACAATGTAACAGTAGTCGCGTACATAAACAGGCAAGGCGGAACGAAAAGCAGAGCGGCAATGGCAGAGGTGACAAGGATTCTCCTCTGGGCAGAAAGACATGTTAGAGCTCTGTCAGCAATTTTCATTCCGGGAGTGGACAACTGGGAAGCAGACTTCCTCAGCAGACACGATCTCCATCCAGGAGAGTGGGGCCTCCACCAAGAAGTCTTCGCAGAGGTGACAAGTCTTTGGGGAGTTCCTCAAGTAGACATGATGGTATCTCATCTAAAGAAGAAGCTTCAGAGATATTGTTCCAGGTCGAGAGACCCTCAAGCAATAGCAGTGGATGCACTGGTGACCCATTGGGTGTTTCGGTCAGTATATATGTTTTCCCTCCACTTCCACTGATTCCAAAAGTTTATGTGAAGGCATTCCAAAAGTTCTCAAAATAATAAGAAGAACAAGAGTTTGAGCAATCGTCATTGCCCCAGACTGGCCAAGGAGGGCTTGGTTTCCAGATCTTCAGGAGTTGCTCATAGAAGATCCTCGGCCTCTTCCTCCTCGAGAGGACCTACTACAGCAGGGGCCATGTGTGTATCAAGACTTACCGTGGCTACATTTGAAGGCATGGCTGTTGAGAGTCGGATCCTAGCCCGAAAGGGTATTCCCAAGGAAGTCATCCCCACTCTTATTCAGGCCTAGGAGTAACGTCTAAACATTACCGCCGTATTTGGAGAAAATATGTGTCTTGGTGTGAATCCAAGAAGGCTCCTACGGAAGAGTTTGAGTTGGGACGTTTTCTCCATTTTCTGCAGGCTGGTGTGGATGCGGGCCTTAGATTGGGGTCAATCAAGGTCCAGATTACGGCTTTATCAGTTTTCTTTCAAAACAATTGGCTTCTCTTCCAGAAGTTCAGACCTTCGTGAAAGGGGTTTTGCACATCCAGCCTCCATTTGTGCCTTGGTTTGAACCTCTATAGGAGATAGAGTTGAAGTATCTCACTTGGAAAGTGGTGATGCTTTTAGCCTTGGCATCTGCAAGGCGGGTGTCTGACTTGGGGGCCTTGTCTTACAAGAGCCCTTACCTGATCTTCCATGAAGATAGGGCGGAGTTGAGAACTCGCCAACATTTTCTTCCGAAGGTGGTTTCATCTTTCCACATAAACCAACCTATTGTGGTGCCAGTGGCTACTGACACGTTGACTGAGTTAAAGTCTCTAGATGTGGTTAGGGCTTTGAAGATTTATGTCGCTAGAACAGCTCGGATATGGAAAACAGAGGCTCTGTTTGTCCTGTATGCTCCCAACAAGATTGGGTGTCCTGCTTCCAAGCAGACCATTGCGCGCTGGATCAGAGGTATGATTCAGCACGCTCATTCTTCGGCTGGTTTGCCGTTGCCAAAGTCGGTGAAGGCCCATTCTACTAGGAAGGTGGGCTCGTCCTGGGCGGCTGCCCGGGGGGTCTCAGCGTTACAACTTTGCCGAGCAGCTACTTGGTCAGGGTCAAATACTTTTGCTACATTTTATAAGTTTGACACTTTGGCCGATGAGGACCTCAAGTTTGGTCAATCGGTGCTGCAGGGTCATCCGCACTCTCCCGCCCATACTGGAGCTTTGGTATAAACCCCATGGTCATGAAATGGACCCAGCATCCTCTAGGACGTATGAGAAAACAGGATTTTAATACCTACCGGTAAATCCTTTTCTCCTAGTCTGTAGATGCTGGGCGCCCGACCCAGTGCGTACTTTAACTGCAGTTTTGTTCAGTTAGTTACACAAGTTGTGTTACATTTGTTTTCAGCATGTTGCTGTAAATGGTTCATGCCTGTTGGCGTGTGTTATGTTGAATGCCATGTTGTGCGGCATGGTTGAGGTGTGAGCTGGTATGATTCTCACCGTTAGTATAAATGTAAATCCTTTCCTCGAAATGTCCGTCTCCCTGGGCACAGTTCCTATAACTGAGGTCTGGAGGAGGGGCATAGAGGGAGGAGCCAGTTCACACCCTTGAAAAGTCTTAAAGTGCCCATGGCTCCTGTGGAACCGTCTATACCCCCATGGTTATGAAATGGACCCCAGCATCCTCTACGGACTAGGAGAAAAGGATTTACTGGTAGGTATTAAAATCCTGTTTTCTCTTACGTCCTAGAGGATACTGGGGTTCCATTTAGTACCATGGGTAAGTACCAAAGCTCTCAAACTGGGTGGGAGAATGCTGAGGTTCCTGCAGAACTGATTGCCCACACTGAAGGTCCTCAGAGGCCAAAGTATCGAACTTGTAGAACTTAGCCAACGTGTTCGAACCCGACCAAGTAGCTGCTCGGCAGAGCTGTAAAGCCGAGACACCACGGGCAGCCACCCAAGAAGAACCCACCGACCTAGTAGAGTGGGCCTGTACAGATCTTGGAACCGGCAAGCCTGCCGTGGGAAAAGCATGCTGGATAGCGAGCCTGATCCAGCATGCAATTGACTGCTTAGAAGCAGGACACCCAATCTTATTGGGATCATAAAGAACAAACAGTGCGTCCAATTTTCTGTGATGAGCTGTTCCCTTTACAGACACCTTCAAAGCCCTTCCAGAGTAGCAGTGGTGTCGGTAACCACCGGAACCACAATAGGTTGGTTGTTTTGAAACGCCGATACCACTTTAGGAAGAAATTGCGAGTTCTGAGTTAAGCTCTATCCTCATAGAAAATTGAATAGGGGCTCTTGTGAGACAACACCCCCAAGCTCTGACACACGCCTCGCCGAAGCCAAGGCCAACAGTGTGACGGTCTTCCATGTAAGATATTTTATGTCAATCTTTGGTAATGGTCCAAACCAGTCTGGAGGAATTGCAGCACCAAATTGAGATCCCAAGGTGCCGTGGGAGGCACCAAGGGTGGTTGGATGTGCAGAACACATTTCAAGAACATCTGGACCTCGCAGAGAAGCCAATTGTTTCTGAAAGAAAATGGACAAGGCTAAAATCTGGACTTTTATGGAGCCCAGCCGGAGGCCCACATCCATACCTGCCTGCAGAAAAGAAGGAAACGTCTCAGATTAAAATTCCACCGCAGAATAATGTCTGCTCTCACACCAACAGATGGATTTATTCCAAATACGGTGGTAATGTTTAGACGTTACCCCCTTCCTGGCTTGGATCAGAGTCAGAATAACCTTGTCAGGGATCTCTCTCCTGGCTAGAAACAACCATTCAACTTCCATACAGTCAAACGTAACTGCTGTAAGTCTTGATAGACGAACGGGCCCTGTTGTAGACGATCCTCGCGAAGAGGTAGAGGCCACAGATCTTCAAGAAGCATCTCCAGAAGGTCCGCGTACCAGGCCCTTCTTGGCCAGTCCAGAGCAATGAGTATTGCTGGAACCTTTTCCCTTTTTATTCTTTTGAGAATTCTTGGGATCAGAGGAAGTGGAGGAAACACGTACACCATCTGATAGACCCATGGAGTCGTCAGAGCGTCTACCGACACTGCCTGTGGGTCTCTCGACCTGGAACAATACCGCTAGAGCTTCTTGTTGAGGTGAGAGGCCATCATGTCGATTTGTGGATATCGCCACCAACTAGTCAAGTACCTGAACACATCCGGGTGAAGGCCCCGGGTGCAGTTCGTGTCTGCTGAGGAAGTCTGCTTCCCAGTTGTGTACTCCCGGAATGAAGACCGCTGACAATGCTATAGCATGTTTTTCTGCCCAGAGGAGAATTCTTCACACCTCTGACATTGCTGCTCTGCTTTTCTTCCACCCTGTCGGTTTATGTACGTTACTGCCGTCACATTGTCCGAATGGACCTGAATGGCCTGATCTTCAAGAAGATATGAGGCCTGCAGAAGGGCGTTGTATATGGCCCTGAGTTCCAGAATGTTGATTGGAAGGACGACTTTCTGACTCAACCATCTTCCTTGAAACTGCACCCCCTGGGTGACTGCTCCCCAACCTCTGAAGCTTGCGTCTGTGGTTAACAGAATTCTCTCGACGAGGTGAGAAGTCTGTAGCCAAAACAGAATGGAGATCCTGACTTTTGGCGACAGATGGATCCTCTGGTGCATGCGAAGATGCAATCCAGACCATTTGTCCAACAGATCGAGCTGGAAGGTTCTTGCGTAAAACTTTCGTATTGAAGCACCTCGTAAGAGGCCATTTTCCCCAGAAGACAATGCATAGATTCATCGATATCCGGGTGGGCATCAAGACATCCCGAACCATTGACTGGTTTACTAATGCCTTTTCCAACGGAAGGAACACCTTCTGTGACTCCGTGTCCAGTATCATTCCCATGAATGGAAGCCGCCGTGTCGGCTCTAGGTGAGATTTCCAAAGGTTCAAAATCCACCCGTTATTCCGGTCAGAAGATCGTCCAGGTACGGAATTATGTTCACTCCCTGTTTGTGGAGTAGAAACATCATCTCTGCCATCACCTTTGTAAATACCCTCGGGGCCGTGGAGAGATCAAATGGCAGGGCCTGGAACTGGTAGTGACAGTCCTGCAGTGCAAACCGTAGATAAGCCTGATGAGGCGGGCCAGATCGGAATGTGAAGGTACGCATACTTGATATCCAGAGACACTAGGACTTCCCCATCCTCCAGACCTGAGATCACCTCTCTCAGAGACTCCATCTTGAATTTGAAGACTCTTAAGTATGGGTTCAACGACTTGAGGTTTAGAATCGGCCTTACCGAACCATCCGCTTTCGGTACTACAAACAAGTTGGAATAGTACCCCGTGTTTTGCTAATGAGGTGGAACTGGGACAATGAGTCACTACCAGTTTTTGAATGGCGTCCTGTAAAGTTTTACTTGCCTCTTGTGAAACTGGTAGCCTGATTTGAAGAATCTGTGAGGTGGGAGCTCTTGGAACTCCAGTCTGTAGCCCTGGGAAATTAGATCTATGACCCAGGGCTCCTGGCACGAACTTGTCCAGATGTGACTGAATAATTTAAGCCGGGCTCCCACCTGCCAGTCTTCCAGGCATCGCGGTCCACCGTCATGCTGAAGGCTTTGAGGAAGCAGAGCCTGAGCTCTGTTCCTGAGAACCGGCAGTTGCTGGTTTGCGTGGTTTACCTCTTGCGCCTCTGGTAGCTGTAGAAGAACCTCTTGATTTGCCCTTAAACTTGGCTGTCCAAAAGGACTGTAAATTTGAAGCTGAGTAAGCTTTCCTGGCTGGGGGAGCTGCGGAAGGAAGATATGTAGACTTACCCGCAGTAGCTTTGGAGATCCATTTGTCTAGTTCGTCTCCAAATAAGCCCTCTCCTGTGAATGGTAGACCTTCCACACCCTTCGTGGAGTCCGCATCAGCAGTCCACTGGCGTAGCCACAAGCCCCTGCGTGCTGACACTGCCATAGCAGTGGTGCGTGCATTAAGCAAGCCTATGGTGGTCATTCCAAGTTGATCGCGCGCTAGCAGTTTTTAGCAGCCGTGCAATCGCTATGCCGCCTCCCACTGGGAGTGTATTTTAGCTTAGTGTGAACGAAAGGATCGCAGAGCGGCTACAAAGTTTTTTCTGCTGCGGGGTACACTGGGCTCCACAAGGAAAGACATAGGGGTGT
The DNA here is from genome assembly GCF_028390025.1 of Pseudophryne corroboree. NCBI lineage: Eukaryota > Metazoa > Chordata > Amphibia > Anura > Myobatrachidae > Pseudophryne > Pseudophryne corroboree. The sequence continues at coordinate 206,535,319 of NC_086445.1, read as the reverse complement.
AGAGTAGGATCTTGATCCGAGGCACCAACAGGGTGAAAAGCTTTGACTGTTCCCAGAATGCATAGCGCCGCCTCCTCTATAACCCCGCCTCCCTGCACAGGAGCTCAGTTTTGTAGTTGGTGCCGCAGATAGCAGGCACATAACAGAGGGGCTGCGCTGGGCAGCCCTGAGAAGAGCTTTTTAGAAGAAAAGTGAAGACTTCAAGGGCAGCAGCAGTGTGTATATGTCTTTTTTACATTCACTGCTGCAGCTCCATCTCTCCCCAGCGGCGCTGTACACTCCCGAGCCCTGGTTGCCGGGTAACTACAGCAGGAGGCTCCGGTTTTCTTCCATGGTCAGGCACACACAACGGGGGCTCTCCGGGATCGCGTGGCCATGCTTCGGGAGGTGGTGAGTGGGTCCCGCTTGCGGGACCCGTACTTTATCGCGATCCGGCGTGGTCAGTGGTAGGCGGGCCGCGCGCGCTGGCGGTGGACACTGTGGCAGTACAGGCGATCCCACTAGATCACCAGGGCATGGGTGCAGGTCAGGTTTTCTCTTAAAACCATTTTAATAGTAGCCCACAGTACCCTGTGGTTTTGCCAGCAGGGGGATAAGGCTTAGACCTGGAGCCCCTCCCCCAGCCCCAGGGCGCCATTTCCCGCAAATGTTCCCGCCCTGGATCTGCATATCTGTCTCTTCCTCACTCCCTGTCAGTGTCTGGGCGCCATTTCTCTCAGCTACACTGTTCCTGGGACTGCTTGGGCAAATCCTCCAGTGTAAAGCCGCCTGGTTGTCAGCGCTGTGACTTTACATGACACTTAAGTATTCTACCTGCCTATTAGACAGTGTTAGTTAAGAAAGAGTGCATTTAGTCAGGGTTTTCTAGTACAATTACCCTGTGATATACATCCAGTTCTTACTGTGCAGTGTTATATCTATTGACTACATAGCTATATAAGCTGGTCCAGTGCAGTATTATTGTTAGTAATAACCTCTGCATTGTACAACTGTGACTGTGCATTAGCTTGCTGAGTAGTTTCCATTCGTGTCTCTCACTGAACTTGCTATCCCTATATTCTATAACCTGAGGGGGCTTGGTGCGTCAGGTTTTATAATAATATAGGATATTCACAAGATATACTCTGATACGTATTTTTCTCTGTGATTTTAGTCACCATATCTCTCTTATATCTCTGCTAGTGCTGACTACACTGCGCAGGGGTTTGGGTAAGAGGTATTGTGCTGCTGCCAATTGTACTGTGTTACCTGATACTGCCAGTTATATCATGTCTGCTTCTGAAGGTAACGGTTCTGGGGCTGAACACACTGCCGGTGTTGCTGAAGCCACAGATCCATATGAGAATATAGCAGCTGTGGGCTCTGGTTCTGGGGGCTCCTTGCCCCCCAGTGGGACTGTGGAAACGGAGGTCCATAATGACCCACCGTGGGCTGCTTTTTCCACGCTTCTATATACGCTAGTTAATAAACTAACACCCCCTATTGGACCCCCTATGCCGGTGCAACTGTATGTGGTCCCTGCAGCTAATCCGTCGTGGGCGGACGATTTATTTGCTCAATTGAAGAAGTTGAACCAGTCCCTGACTTCTAAAAAGTCTGACCCTCGCTCGCCTAAGTCCAAGGGGTCCTCTAAGCGATCTCTTATCTCCTCACAATCCACTGCTGTCACTGACACCTCGTCTGATGAAGATGGCACTTACACTGACCCCACAGATTCTGACTCAGATACTGCTGACGGGGAGGGTAGTTCACATGTTGATGTTCCTGATCTTTTGGAGGCTATTAAATTAATTTTACAGATTACGGATGATCCCGAGCCATCCGTCCCTCCTAAGAAACCAGATAGGTTCAAGCGTCAGAAGGTGGTTAAACAAGTTTTACCTCACTCTGACCACCTAGTGGATATTCCTCAGGAACCCTGGAGAAACCCGGGTAAGAAGTTTGCGCCTCAAAAGAAGATGCTGGCTCGCTATCCCCTCGCGCCAGAGCTATCTAAAAATTGGGAAACGCCTCCTCCAGTAGACTCACACGTGGCTAGGATGGTGGTTTCCTCAGCTCTACCTGTCACTACCGTCACGTCTCTAAAAGAGCCTACAGATAAACGTGTGGAGGGTTGTCTGAAAGCGATTTATACCCTCATGGGTGCTGCACAAAGGCCCACTATTGCAGCAACAGGGGCTGCAGAGGCTATTGAAGCATGGGCCTTGGAGTTGGAAGCTGAAATCTCTTCTGACCATGCTAGACAATGCTTGTCATATATTGTCACAGCTTCTCGCTTCTCGGCTTCTGATGCCGGTATCCTAGCAGCCAAGGCCTCTACTACATCAGTCCTTGCTCGCCGGATTTTGTGGCTGAGATCCTCGTCTGTGGATCTGGACTCTAGAAAAACCCTGGAGGTACTCCCTTTCAAGGGAGATATTCTGTTTGGGGAGGACTTAAATAAGATTGTGGCTGACTTGGCTACTGCCAAAACTGCCTGTCTGCCAAGTACCGCTCCTTCTGTGTCGAAGGCTAAAGGTACTTCCTTTCGCCCCTTTCGTCCTTCAGGTAAAGCAAAAGGTCAGGCGTACAACAAGCAGGCCCGCACTTCCAAACCTGGTAAGCCAAAACCCAAAAGAGCCTGGACGGCCCGTCAGCCAGCTTCCAAGACTGATAAGCCTACCGCATGACGGGGCGGACCTCCACCTATGGGATCCCAGGGTGGGGGGCCGGCTTCTAGGGTATACCCAGGAATGGTTGACCACTTCAGATGCCTGGGTATGGGAAGTCGTCACTCGAGGTTACGCCATAGCCTTCAAAAACCGACCCCCTCATCGATTTTGCCAAACAGACGTCCCGTCGGACCAGATAAAGGCAAACTCTACATTCGGTGGTACAGACCCTCCTGGATACAGGAGTCGTAGTACAGGTGCCTCTTGCTCAGAGAGGCCGGGGGTACTATTCTCCGCTGTTTCTAGTCCCGAAACCGAATGGGTCCTCCCGGCCCATTCTCAACCTGAAGGCACTGGACAGGTTTGTGAAGGTACCCAAGTTCCATATGGAAACCCTTCGCTCTATAGTTCTGGCCTTGGAACCTGGGGACTACATGGTCTCCCTGGATATACAGGATGCTTACCTGCATATTCCTATAGCAGCGTCACATCAGCAATACCTGAGGTTCGCTATTGGCAACCTCCATTACCAGTTTCGGGCGTTACCTTTTGGTTTAACTACGGCTCCGCGAGTCTTCACCAAAGTTATGGCGGTGATGACGGTGGTACTCCGCCGTCAAGGGGTCAGGATACTGCCGTATCTGGACGACTTGTTAATCCTGGCAAATTCCCCAGAAGTACTCCTACTTCATCTGGATATGACTGTCCGGTTTCTACAAGCCCACTTGTGGCTCATCAAGTGGAAGAAATCCTCCCTGGTCCCTGCTCAGAGCATGGTGCACCTGGGAGCGCTATTGGACACTCACAACCAGAGGTTGTTCTTGTCTCAGGAGAAAGTCCTGAAGCTTCAGGACAGGATTCGTTGCTTCCTTTCTCGTCCGCAAGTGTCGATACATTCGGCGATGCAGGTGCTGGGCCTCATGGTATCAGCATTTGACGTGGTGGAGTATGCTCAATTCCATTCTCGCCCCCTCCAGAAGCTGATTCTAGCCAAGTGGGACGGCCTGCCTCACCGGATCAGGTCTCACATGATCTCATTGACTCCGGAGGTCTGTCTGACGCTGCTCTGGTGGCTCCAGGACCGACAATTGTGCAGGGGCCGTCCATTCTGGATATCCAACTGGGTCCTGTTGACGACAGATGCCAGTCTAAGAGTTTGGGGCGCAGTGCTGGAGCAACACTCCCTTCAGGGTCGGTGGATCAAGGATGAATCTCTCCTCTCGATCAACATTCTGAAATTGCGGGCGGTCTTCAATGTGTTGAACCTGGCCCAGCATTTAATTCAGAACCGTCCTGTTCAAGTACAGTCAGACAACGCCACCACAGTGGCTTACATAAATCATCAAGGTGGTACTCGAAGCCGCTTGGCAATGAAGGAAGTTTCACGGATTCTTCAATGGGTGGAACGCCATCTACTGGCAATATCGGCAATATTCATTCCGGGAGTCCTGAATTGGGAAGCAGACTTTCTCAGTTGTCAGGACGTACATGCCGGCAAGTGGGGCCTCCATCCAGAAGTGTTTCAACTCCTCGTGGAAAAGTGGGGCCTTCCAGACGTAGATCTGCTGGCGTCTCGACACAATCACAAGGTTCCGGTCTTCGGAGCAAGGACAAGGGATTCTCAAACAGCATTCGTGGATGTGCTGGCGGTGCCGTGGAGGTTTCGGCTGCCGTATGTGTTCCCTCCGGTGTCACTCCTGCCCAGGGTAATTCAAAAGTACAAGAAAAAAAAGGAAATCTGCTTCTCATAGCTCCAGCGTGGCCCAGACGGCACTGGTTCTCAGACCTGCAAGGCCTATCGTCAGAGCGTCCAATTCTACTTCCACAACGCCAAGACCTCCTCGTTCAGGGCCCCTGTGTCTACCAGGACCTAGCCCAGCTGTCTTTGACGGCGTGGCTCACGAAGCTTCCGTCTTAAGGGCTAAAGGGTTTTCTGAGGCGGTCATTCAAACTATGTTGCGGGCCCGGAAACCGGCTTCGGCTCGGATTTACTATAGGGTCTGGCATTCTTACTTTGGTGCGCATCTAACGATTATGACGCTTCCAAGTTTAGTATAGCCAAGTTGTTGGCTTTTCTTCAGCAGGGCCTGGACTTAGGCCTGTGTCTGGCCTCCCTCAAGGTTCAAATATCTGCCTTGTCGGTGTGGTTTCAGAGAAAAATTGCGACCTTACCTGATGTGCATACCTTTACTCAGGGTGTGTTGCGTATCCAACCTCCCTATGTCCCGCCTGTGGCTCCTTGGCACTTGTCGGTGGTTTTGGAGGCGCTCCAAGAGTCTCCGTTTCAACCTCTTGGTTCAGCTGACCTTAAGTGGCTTTCCCTTAAGGTGGTGTTTCTGCTGGCTATTGCTTCAGCTAGAAAAGTGTCGGATTTGGGTGCCTTGTCCTGTAGTTCCCCATATCTGATATTTCACCGTGACCGGGCGGTTCTTAGGACTCGACCCGGATATTTACCTAAGGTGGTTTCTTCGTTCCACCTTAACCAGGAGATTGTGGTTCCGGCACTTGTTTCTCCTGATCTGTCTCCCAAAGTGCGGTCTTTGGATGTGGTACAGGCTCTCCGTATCTATGTGAAGAGAACTGCTTCTATTAGGAAATCTGGTTCTCTCTTTGTGCTGTTTGGATTTCACAAACGGGGCTGGCCAGCTCACAAGCAAACTTTGGTCAGATGGATTAGAATGGTGATTGCACATGCTTATGTGAGGGCTGGTCTCTCAGCTCCTGCTCACATTACGGCCCATTCTACTCGGTCTGTTGGACCTTCTTGGGCGGCCCGCCGTGGTGCGACTCTTGAACAATTGTGCAAGGCGGCTACGTGGTCCTCCGTGAACACGTTCATAAGGTTCTATGCCTTCGATACTGCCGCTTCCCAGGATGCTTCCTTTGGACGCCGGGTTCTTGTGCCCACTACAGTGCGTCCCCTCCCATAAGGAACTGCTTTAGGACATCCCCTATGTCTTTAATTGTGGAGCCCAGTGTACCCCGCAGCAGAAAACGAGTTTTATGGTAAGAACTTACCTTTGTTAAAACTCTTTCTGCGAGGTACACTGGGCTCCACAAGACGCCCACCCTGACGCACTTAGCTTCTTTGGGTTGGTGTGGCATTAGCAGCTGACACTTCTCCTGTCGTGAGAGTGTGGTGTATGTGGCTACTAACCGTTGTCGTCTCTTTTCCTGCTACTGCATTGGGCTGGTTAACTAAAAACGGAGTTCCTGTGCAGGGAGGCGGGGTTATAGAGGAGGCGGCGCTATGCATTCTGGGAACAGGCAAAGCTTTTCAGCCTGTTGGTGCCTCGGATCAAGATCCTACTCTACACCCCTATGTCTTTCCTCGCAGAAAGAGTTTTAACAAAAGTAAGTTCTTACCATAAAACTCGTTTTTGTGCAGTTTTAGAGTAGCTCAAAACCTACTCAGCGCTTGCGATCATTGTAGACTGTTCAGTTCCTGTTTTGACGTCACAAACCCGCCCAGCGTTCACCCAACCACGCCTGCGTTTATCCTGGCACGCCTGCGTTTTTTCGAACACTCCCAGAAAACGGTCAGTTGACACCCAGGAACGCCCATTTCATGTCAATCACTCTGCGGCTACCAGTGCGACTGAAATGCATTGCTAGACCCTGTGTGAAACTACATAGTTCGTTGTACTTGTACGTCGCATGTGCGCATTGCGCCGCATACGCATGCGCAGAAGTGCCATTTTTTTGCCTCATCACTGCACAGCGAACGAATGCAGCTAGCGAACAACTCGGAATGACCACCAATGTCCTTTATGGCTTCCACCATGAAGTTCGCAGAGTCCTGTATATATTGCAGGAGTAAAACAATGTCCCCCCTAGGTAAGGAATCTAACCCCTCAATTAGGTTACCTGACCATTTAGCAATGGCTTTTGTAATCCACGCACATGCAATAGTGGGTCTCTGGGCCACCTCAGCAGCTGTGTACAAGGGTTTGAGTGTAGTCTCAATGTTACGATTAGCCACATCTTTTAGGGAGACTGCACCAGGGACAGGCAATACTATTTTCCGTGACAGCCTGGACACTGATGCATCCACCATCAGTGGATGTTCCCATTTTTTTCCTATCATCAGGAGGAAAAGGAAAAGATGAAGGGATTTGAAATTTCCTATCAGGAATAACCCATTGTTTTTCAAATGGGATGCGGTCAAGATCCCGCCGGACGGAATACCGACACCGGGATCCCGACCGGCACAATCCTGGCATATTCTCCCTCTGTGGGTGTCCATGACACCCATAGAGGGAGAATAAATTAGTGTGCCGAGCATAGCGAGGCACCGTGCCCGCAGCGTGGCGAGCGCAGCGAGCCCGCAAGGGGCTGCGTTGCACTCGCTCCCCTGTCAGGATTGTGGCGGCGGGGATCCCGGTGTTGGTATTCCAACCGCCGGGATCCTGTCCGGCGGGATCTCGTACTGATCCTTTTCAAACAGGGTATTCAATTCCTCTGACACAGGAAAAGTGACTGAGGACTTATTTTTTACATTAAAATAAGATTCCTCACACTCCTCTGTCATCTTATCAGGAATTTACAGGACATCTCTGATAGTTTCTATAAGAGCTGGTATTCCCTGTGATAGAGCAGCATCTTCCCCCTTCTGTATCCACCTCCCCCTCCTCCATGTCTGACCTTTTAGCGTCAGAGTCAGACTGCAGGACATGGGCCAGAGTTTGCTTTTGTGGACAAATGGTAGGGGACTGAGACGCTGGTTTGGGGACTAAGGGGTATATTCAATTGAAGTCGGATCCATTCCGACATTCATTTGTCGGAATGGATCCGACTTGGGCTATTCAATGTCATCTCAATTCGACTTAAAAAGTCGAATTGAGATGCAGGAGCTAGACGGGGGAGAGCAGCGCTACAGCAGCGGCTGTATAGCCACTGCTGTAGCGCTGCTCTCCCCAGTCTGCCCGTGGCTCTCCCCTGTCTCTCTGCCTCACACATCCCTCCGCTCCCCATCCCCGCATCAAAGCCGCCGCTCACTGCAGCATCCACCCGGCTCCAGCAAGCGAGGTCTCGCTTGCTGGAGCAGGGTGGACGCTGCTGTGAGCAGCAGCTGTGACATTCTTCAGCACTGCTCTCCCCCGTCTGGCTGCTCGTGGCTCTCCCCGTCTGGCTGCCCGTGGCTTTCCCCCATCTTCCCGCGACTCTCCCCCTCTCCTCCACAGTCCCTCATCTCAATCCGACATTTTTTTATGTCGGACTGAGATGGTTGGATACGGGGCCAAATCCTGTTGAATTTGGCCCTGTTTCCCTCAAAAGTACGTGAATCGGCAGCTATACCGCCGATTCGCGTACTATTCGACAAGTTGAATTCCCAGACTTGGGGCAGGGATTGAATAGGTCAAATGACGATTCGACCTTAAAAAGTTGAAAACTGACGTCTTTTCAACAGACGGCAGCTTTCGACCCTAATTGAATATACCCCTAAGTCTCTCTTGCGTCGCTTTCTCATTGCGGGACAATTGTTTAGAAATATTGGAAATGATTTCTTTAAATGTAATCCAGCCACGCTGGTTCAGGCCCGCTAGCCTGAGAAGGTGCACTACACTGAGGGGGTAATTCCAAGTTGATCGCAGCAGGAATTTAGTTAGCAATTGGGCAAAACCATGTGCACTGCAGGGGAGACAGATATAACATGTGCAGAGAGAGTTAGATTTGGGTGTGGTGTGTTCAATCTGCAATCTAATTTGCAGTGTAAAAATAAAGCAGCCAGTATTTACCCTGCACAGAAATAAAATAACCCACCCAAATCTAACTCTCTCTGCAAATGTTACATCTGCCTCCCCTGCAGTGCACATGGTTTTGCCCAATTGCTAACTAAATTCCTGCTGCGATCAACTTGGAATTACCCCCTTAGTACATAGTAGTGAGCTTCCTGGGGAAGAGGAACACTCCACCATACATGAAACACACTCTTTGCCTGACATAATGTAATGTGACAGCACACACACACAAGAAAGGTTAAAAGCACAATTAACCCACAAAGAGCCCTTCCAGGGAGACGCAGAGTATTTTGGAGCTAGCGCCCAGTGCCCTTATCGCTAATGCCAAGCTTAGCAGGGTCGCAGACCAAGTACCCAGAATGGGGACTTAGTACACTAATATCGGTCCCCCCCTGCTATGACCTCCTGGTACCGCTGAGGTAATCTGGAGTCACACCGGAGGAGCTGCGCGTCCCTGTCAGTCAGCGTCTGTGTCCACTGCAGAGGGAAAATGGCGCTGGGGAGCTGCTGGATCCTCTTATAATGAAGCCCCGCCCCTTCAATGACGCGCGGTCTTCCTGCTTTTTTTGTACTGGCTGAGGACATTTTTGTGCTTAAATGGAGCAGAACTGTTTTAAGGCTGTTTGCCAGTTTGGGTACAGTGTACTGAGACACAGTTGTGTACTGTGTCTGGAGACGCAATCCGCCTCGGTTAGAATTTGTGCGTCTCCATACCCTTGTGCCGCCAAAATGGCTGGAGACCCGCTAGCCGGGACGCCGGTTTAGTACTCACCGCTCTTTCTTCTGGCTCTGTTGGGGGTGGCGGCGTGCTGTGGGAATGTACGCTCGCCGTGGTGGGGCTTGCAAATAGTTCCCTCAGGAGCTAGTGTTTTGTCGGCGGGGAACGGGACCATTAACCTTTTGGGAGGTTGGACCGTTCTTCCCCCCCCTAAGTCCCACGAACAGAAAAATAAATGCAGAAAACTCTTCAGGAGCTTCCATAAGCGTGACCGGCTCCTCCGGGCACATTTTCTAAACTGAGTCTGGTAGGGGCATAGAGGGAGGAGCCAGCCCACACTATCAAGCTCTTAAAGTGCCCATTGCTCCTAGTGGATCCGTCTATACCCCATGGTACAAAATGGAACCCCAGTATCCTCTAGGACGCAAGAAAAATATTTACCATAGTGCTGACTAATGGCATTGTTCTTACTGCTATAGGTTTCTTTTTGTTATAAGCATCGCTCACCCGGCCCCCTTCACCTGTGTGCTGCTAACGTCCCGGCGCGCTCCCGAATCCACCAACCTCCTCCTCTCCCAGCAATAAAGCCAGCTGGCCTTTCGGCTGCAGGGAGGAGGAGGAGCCCGGGATTCCCTGCAAACGTCCCCTTCCGGTGCTAGGGGGTGGAGGAGACCAGCACACACCCTCTCACCCTGCAGCGCAGGCTATGCAGGGGGCAGCTCTATTCGCATTACAATACTAATCGCATATGTTAGTACATATATGATTAGTATCAATGCGAATTGCTGCAGAATGTATTCCGCCTTCTTATTACAGCCCGCCCTCCAAGCTTTGATAAATACCCCCCTTAGGACCTAGCTGCCTTTTGCAGTACAAATACTGTAATTACATGGTTCAGGCTGAGTCTCCCATATCCAGAATGCTTGGGACCAGCAGTATTTTGGATATCAGATTTTTCCATATTGTAGAATATTTGCAAACCATAATGAGATATCTTGAGGATGGGACCCGAGTCTAAACACAAAATACATTTATGTTTCATATACACCTTATCACCGTTCACCAGCGTTCAATCGAAGTGAAAAAGAAGGAACACAGAAGCACAACAATCAAACAAAACCAAAAAAAACTGAAGAACTAATAACAAATGTGAGTCACTTACTCCTCAGATCACTTACCTCCTGATTGTTGCATCTGATTAAATAGCACGGAAATACCTTACTTGGACATTTCAAAAACCGTCCATTTCACCTACAAATGCTTGTATCTGCATTGTAATTTTGTTTTTTAAGCACAGCTGCACCAATGCAATTTAACCTGCAAACACTTAAAAAAATTTAAACATAATTACCATTGCTTCTTAAACCTCTCACAATCCTTTCATTTCTTACACTCCAAATACATTTCTGCAACCACTTTATCTACGCTTTTGACTCTTTTCATACTAAATCTACACCCCTTGAGCCTACACTGCTTTTCTCACCTGCATTTCAGCAAATCTTCTGCTTGGATTCACTTGCAGTCTCCTCTCCTACTTCCACTTTCCCTCAACCTATTTACCTACTTAACACTATGTCAAGGCTTTCCTATACTCCCCACATCACTCAGTGTCTACCTAATAATGTATCTTTATCCTTCCCCCCTAGTCTCCTACACCTCCTCCTCTCTACCCTCCTCTGTCTCCCCTCCATCCCTCTGTTTCCTACCCCCACCTTTCCTGTTACCCCACTTTCATTCACCTCTGCCCCATGGTCCTGCTACCCCACAACTCAGCCCTGCTCCCTCTCTCCCTTCCCTGTCACCTGCCCACACCCCCATCCACATCACACTGACCTCCCTCCCTGCCCACCTCCTGCAGTTTCCCCTCCTAGCTCAGGCACCCGTACCATCACTACTCTCTCATCATCCCTGCCCTCAAAGTTAATCCCACCTCATCGCTACAGCAACCCTGAAAATCTCATTCACATCTCTCCCACAAACTCATACCCCCTATCCTGTGCACTCTGGAATGCCAGATCTGTTTGTAACAAACTGGTCCCCACTCATGACCTTTTCATTTCCAACTCCCTACACCTACTAGCCATTACTGAAACTTGGATTACACCCTCTGACACTACTTCTGCTGCTGCTCTCTCTGCTGGGGGCCTCACATTCACACACACACCCCGACCTGGGGGTCGCCATGGGGGTGGTGTTGGGGTCCTTTTACCTTCTAGTTACTCCTACCAACTCATACCACCAGAACCATCCCTTATATTCTCTACATTTGAGGTCCACGCCATACGCCTCTTCCAACCAGTCCATCTTAGAGTAGCTGTCATTTACCGCCCCCCTGGCACTGCTTCCAAATTCATCGACAACTTTGCTTCCTGGCTTCCTCACTTCCTCTCTTCTGACATTCCCACCATTATTCTAGGCGATTTCAACATCCCTATTGACATCCCCACACAATCCCCTGCCTCTAAACTCCTTAACCTCACCTCTTCACTTGGTCTCTCCCAGTGGACCTCCTCACCCTCCCATGTGAATGGGAGCTCACTGGATCTGGTCTTCACTCACCGCTGTGATATTTCTGATTTTTCCAACTCCCCATTTCCCCTCTCTGACCACCACCTGCTCTCCTTTAACCTATCTCTCTCGACTTCCCCATTTCTACCTCCTAAGGCTACCATCACTAAGCGTAACATTGAAGCTATTGACACCACATTCCTTTCCTCCCTGTTTGACTCACTTCTCTCTCCTATTCTCTCTCTCTCTCATGCCCTGAACAAGCCACTTCCACATACAATGCTTCCCTTACTTCTGCTCTTGACTCTGTTGCTCCACCAACCACTATTCACCCTCGCAAATTAACACCTCAACCCTGGCACACCAAATGCACCAGATATCTGCAAAAATGCTCACGTACTGCTGAGCGACACTGGAGGAAATCACGCTCTAAGGCAGACTTCCTCCATTTCAAACTTATGCTTTCATCCTTCAGTGCTGCCCTTTCTCTTGCTAAACAGTCATACTTCAAGAACCTCATCTCCTCCCAGTCTTCCAACCCCCGGCGCCTCTTTGCCACTCTCAACTCACTCCTCTGCCCACCTCCACCTCGTCTCCCTTCCTCACTCTCTGCTCTTGACTTTGCCACTTACTTCACATCCAAAATTGACTCCATACGTCAGGACATCACATCACACCAGACCATCAGTAACCAGCCTTCTCCCATCCCTTACCAACCCTCCCCATCCCTCGCACCAACTCTGTCATCTTTCTCCCATGCATCTGGAGAGGAAGTCATGGCCCTCATTCGTTCCTGTCCCCTCACCACCTCTCCACTTGACCCTATCCCCTCCCGCCTCCTCCGCTACCTCTCTTCTTCTGCTTGTTCCCATCTTTCCCACCTTCTCAATCTCTCCCTATCATCAGGCACTGTCCCCTCTGCCTTCAAGCATGCACTCATCTCTCCTATTCTTAAAAAACCTACCCTTGATCCAAACACTCTCTCCAACTACCGACCCATCTCTCTCCTCCCTTTTGCCTACAAACTCCTTGAGCGTATTGTCTACAACCGCCTTACTTTCTTTCTTTCCTCACACTCACTGCTTGACCCATTCCAATCTGGCTTCCGTCCTCTCCACTCCACTGAAACTGCCCTTACAAAAGTATGCAATGACCTCCATGCTGCTAAATCTAAGGGACACTACTCTCTACTTATTCTACTTGATCTCTCTGCTGCTTTTGACACTGTGGACCATCCTCTCCTACTGCAAATCCTTCACTCCATTGGTCTGCGTGACACTGCCCTCTCTTGGTTGTCGTCCTACCTTTCTAACCGTTCATTCTCTGTCTCCTCTCATGACTCCACCTCCCCCTCACTTCCACTAACTGTAGTGGTACCCCAAGGTTCTGTCCTTGGTCCTCTTCTCTTCTCTCTCTATACGTCCTCACTAGGTAAGCTCATTAGTTCTTTTGGTTTCCAATATCATCTTTATGCTGATGACACTCAAATCTATCTTTCCTCTCCAGACCTCTCCCCTACTCTCCTCACTCGTATCTCCAACTGTTTCTCTGCTATCTCTTCCTGGATGTCCCAGCGCTTTCTTAAACTTAACATGTCTAAGACCGAGCTGATCATCTTCCCTCCCTCCCGCATAACCTCACCTCCTACAATCTCATTATCTATTGATGGCACTACTATCTCCTCTACCCCCCAAGTGCGCTGTCTTGGAGTAATCCTTGACTTCTCCCTCTCCTTCAAACCTCACATTCAGCACCTCTCACAAACCTGCCGTTTTCATCTAAAAAATATTTCCAGGATCAGACCCTTTCTGACCCAGGATGCTACTAAGACTCTTATCCACTCACTAGTCATCTCCAGACTGGACTACTGTAATCTCCTCCTGACTGGCATTCCTGACAAATACCTCTCTCCACTCCAATCTATCCTCAATGCTGCTGCCCGGCTCATTTTCCTCACCAAACGCACTACGTCCACCTCTCCTCTCTTACTAGACCTTCACTGGCTCCCCTTCCCTTTCAGAATCCATTTCAAGCTTCTCACACTTGCTTACAAAGCCCTCACCCACTCCTCTCCCATCTACATCTCTGATCTTATCTCGCTTTACACTCCCACCCGTCCTCTTCGCTCTGCTAATGCTCGCCGACTCTCCTGCCTACGGATTACTTCCTCCCACTCCTACCTCCAAGATTTTTCACGCGCTGCACCACTTCTCTGGAATTCCCTACCTCTCCCCCTCAGACTCTCCACCTCTCTACAAAACTTCAAACGGGCTCTCAAGACCCACTTCTACACCAAACCCAGCCAAATCTCATCCTAAACCTCTGTTCCACGCTCTCTATGTACCCCATCTGTCTCACCCCTGTCTGTCTACCCCTCCCCGTTAGAATGTAAGCTCTCACGAGCAGGGCCCTCTTCCCTCATGTGCTTACCCTTTTCTTACTTTAATAATCTTCAACTGCACCAAATCCAGCAGTCTTCTGCCACCTGATACTTATTCCAGTGTCATCTGCTGATGTAGCTATGTTTATTTACCCTGTACTTGTCCTATATTGTCGTCAACTGTAAGTTGCTGTTTTCTTGTTTGATTATTTGTTTATGTACTCTGTAATTGGGCGCTGCGGAACCCTTGTGGCGCCATATAAATAAAGGATAATAATAATAATAAATATACATAGACCAGTGGTTCTCAAACTGTGTGCCGTAGCACCCTGGGGTGCCTCAGGAAACTTGCAGGGGTGCCTTGGATTGGTGGTCCAGAACAAATGAAAAAATTTTATGGCCAAGTAATAGTCAAAACCATTGCTGGTGGCTGCCAATCATAAAATATGTGGACAAACAGTACCAAATCTTGTTCCTTGCCACATAACTGAACCTAAGGATGACAACTAAAATCAATTTACTTCATTTAATATTTTTTTCTAAATTTCCCAATAAGAAACTTTTGGCCTAGTGAAAACAATTCTGATACTTAAAGGCGCCGTGATTCAGAAAAGTTTGGGCCGACTGACATAGAGTGAAGGTCATTTTTTAAGACAAAAGTTTTAAAAATTTTAATTGGCCTTAAACAAAGGTACAATATAAAGGGTAAGCACAGTACCCAAACAAAAAATTGTACAAACAGAAAAAGATTAATAAACCCATAGAACTATAGAGTTGTTGGCCCAAAGCCTATACAATATTTTTAATAATGTCCTGCATTAAACAAAGTTTGGGTACATTGAACTATCAGAAAGCAAAGGTGTCACTATCTCAGTTGTGCAAAAAAAAATATCTGTATTTCAGAATATTCTGTATTTCGGGACTATGGATATAGGAGACTGAACCTGTATAGTTATTATAGTCTGCTCATACTCTGATGCTATTTTTTTTTCTAATTTTTCAGTTTGTGGACAACGTCCACTGGTAGATACATTTGGATCCCGTATTATTGGTGGTCATGATGCACTTCCAGGAGCTTGGCCATGGCAAGCCAGCTTGCAATATTTCAGTTCCGATTATAGCTATAGACACTTGTGTGGGGGATCACTTATTCACAACACATGGGTAATTACTGCTGCCCACTGCGTCGTGAAAAAGAGGTATGTATTATAGAAATTAAAGAAATATTCACATTATTGAGGTTAAACAACAGTATGACATTTTATATGCTTGTGTCCCTGTTCAGTTGTATGAACCGAAGCAGCTAGCTATTGTTACATATGGGGGCTAATTCTGAGTCACACACTTCTGTGGTCACTGTAGCGTCTTTGCCATAGTCACATCTTTGACTTTATGATAATGCTGGTATCAGGCCTTGCCTAGTGTACATCAATGTGTCTCAAAGTGCAAGGAATGGGACGCCCACTTTGTGCCTCTTTAGTGGCTACAATCCGACACACCATTGAAGCATGTACCTTCCCCATGCTAGGTGCAGAATCTCTGTCAGAGACTCAGAGTATGGAGTCCAGTGTAAGCAATTAAGTGCCTGAGTTCACAACCAGTTATGACACACTCCCATAACACGCCCTTAAAACAGTGGATATCCATGCATCTGAATAGCCACCTCCCAGCCACCGCCCAACAAATTTCCAGTATATTTTGCACAACGTGCGTCTCAGTTGCTACTGTGACTCTGGGACGCATGCGCTGTGCAATTTTTTTGCTACTTAGGCGCTTGCGCAGTTGAAGAACATCAGCCATTTGTGTGGCTATCGGATTTGAGTCTGATACAGCTCATGATAAGAGTGTATTTATATATTGTATAAACAGCTGTGAAAGACTTCCACTGAATGAAACACAATAAAGGCCAGGCACTATACAGATGTTAAAGTTAACCCATGACATACTAGAAGCAGTGATCTGAATACAGAAATTGTGCAAGTACAAAAAACATGAGAAAAATACACTGCCGAATCAGGGAAGGAGAGTGGGAGGAGCTTCAGCCCCTTGCATGGACTGATAGGACGAGGCTCCTTCTGTGCCTGCATATATGTATATACACTGCTCAAAAAAATAAAGGGAACACTAAAATAACACATCCTAGATCTGAATTAATGAAATATTCTTATTAAATACTTTGTTCTTTACATAGTTGAATGTGCTGACAACAAAATCACACAAAAATTATCAATGGAAATCAAATTTATTAACCCATGGAGGTCTGGATTTGGAGTCACCCTCAAAATTAAAGTGGAAAAACACACTACAGGCTGATCCAACTTTGATGTAATGTCCTTAAAACAAGTCAAAATGAGGCTCAGTAGTGTGTGTGGCCTCCACGTGCCTGTATGAACTCCCTACAACGCCTGGGCATGCTCCTGATGAGGTGGCGGATGGTCTCCTGAGGGATCTCCTCCCAGACCTGGACTAAAGCATCCACCAACTCCTGGACAGTCTGTGGTGCAACGTAGCATTGGTGGATGGAGCGAGACATGATGTCCCAGATGTGCTCAATTGGATTCAGGTCTGGGGAACGGGCGGGCCAGTCCATAGCATCAATGCCTTCGTCTTGCAGGAACTGTTGACACACTCCAGCCACATGAGGTCTAGCATTGTCTTGCATTAGGAGGAACCCAGGGCCAACCGCACCAGCATATGGTCTCACAAGGGGTCTGAGGATCTCATCTCGGTACCTAATGGCAGTCAGGCTACCTCTGGCGAGCACATGGAGGGCTGTGCGGCCCCCCAAAGAAATGCCACCCCACACCATTACTGACCCACTGCCAAACCGGTCATGCTGGAGGATGTTGCAGGCAGCAGAACGTTCTCCTTGGCATCTCCAGACTCTGTCACGTCTCACATGTGCTCAATGAGAACCTGCTTTCATCTGTGAAGAGCACAGGGCGCCAGTGGCGAATTTGCCAATCTTGGTGTTCTCTGGCAAATGCCAAACGTCCTGCACGGTGTTGGGCTGTAAGCACAACCCCCACCTGTGGACGTCAGGCCCTCATACCACCCTCATGGAGTCTGTTTCTGATCGTTTGAGTAGAACAATGCACATTTGTGGCTTGCTAGAGGTCATTTTGCAGGGCTCTGGCAGTGCTCCTCCTGTTCCTCCTTGCACAAAGGTGGACATAGCGGTCCTGCTGCTGGGTTGTTGCCCTCCTACGGCCTCCTCCACGTCTCCTGATGTACTGGCCTGTCGCCTGGTAGCGCCTCCATGCTCTGGACACTACGCTGACAGACACAGCAAACCTTCTTGCCACAGCTCGCATTGATGTGCCATCCTGGATGAGCTGCACTACCTGAGCTAGTTGTGTGGGTTGTAGGGAAGTCATACAGGCACGTGGAGGCCACACACACTACTGAGCCTCATTTTGACTTGTTTTAAGGACATTACATCAAAGTTGGATCAGCCTGTAGTGTGTTTTTCCACTTTAATTTTGAGGGTGACTCCAAATCTAGACCTCCATGGGTTAATAAATTTGATTTCCATTGATAATTTTTGTGTGATTTTGTTGTCAGCACATTCAACTATGTAAAGAACAAAGTATTTAATAAGAATATTTCATTCATTCAGATCTAGGATATGTTATTTTAGTGTTCCCTTTATTTTTTTGAGCAGTGTATATGGTGTGGTGCCTCTGGACTGGCTGAGCTGGATGGCTTAAGTGTGGCATACCTTTACATTTTATTAACACTTTTCACACACTAATTTCTTTAACACTATTTCTCCATTTTAATTACATCTAATTTTTCTATCACCTTCTTTATAGCTTCGGCTTCCTAACACTAATTTATTAACACTATAGTTTTTTCACTGGTATGCTGCCCTGGGCATTCTGGCTTATGCTGGTGTTTTGGGGTGCCAAACCCTGCACCTAGATATAGCGCTAGGGACCCCAAATATACAGAGATGCCTTGATGCGGCTTTGGGGCTTATTCATACATTTGCGCAAATATATGTAACCGAGATCTCTGAATTCTAATATTGTGTGGGATTTACATCTGGTTACTGTTATCATTCAGTGTGCTGGGAGAAACAAAATGCCTTTTTTTCTCATATATATATATTTCTGCTGCGAGATACACTGGGCTCCACAAGGTTTGGACAATGGGGTGTAGAGTAGGATCTTGATCCGAGGCACCAACAGGCTCAAAGCTTTGACTGTTCCCAGAATGCACAGCGCCGCCTCCTCTATAACCCCGCCTCCCTGCACAGGAGCTCAGTTTTGTAAGTTGGTGCTGCACTAAGCAGGCACTGAACAGAGGGGCTGCTCCAGGCAGCCCTAAGAAAAGCTTTTTATGAGGTAAAAAGTGAAGACTTCAAGGGCAGCAGCGGTGGTAAATGTCTTGTGACATTCACTGCTGCAGCTCCAGCTCTCCCCAGCGGCGCTGTACACTCCCGAGCCCTGGTTGCCGGGTACCTACAGCGGAGGCTCTGGTCTTCTTCACGTTAGACACACACGTGGCCGCGCTTCGGGAGGTGGTAAGTGGGTCCCGCTTGCGGTCAGTGGGAGGCGGGCCACGTGCGCTGGCGGTGGACACTGTGGATACAGGCAATCCCACTAGATCACCAAGGTATGGGTGCAGGTCAGGTTTTCTCTCTAAACTAATTCTTATATCGCCCACAGTACCCGGTGGTTTTGCCAGCAGAGGGGATAAGGCTTAGACCTGAAGCCCCTCTCCCAGCCCCAGGGCGCCAGTTCTAGCAAGTGTTCCCGCCCTGGAGCTGTATATCTGTCTTTTCCTCACTCCCTGTCAGTGTCTGCGGCGCCATTATCCCTCAGCTCACTGTTCCTGGGACTGCTTGGGCAAATCCACCTATGTAAAGCCGCCTGGTTGTCAGTGCTGTGACTTTACATGACACTTAAGTATTCTACCTGCCTTTTTTAGTCAGTGTTAGTAAGAAAGAGTGCATTTAGTCAGGGTTTTCTAGTACAATTACCCTGTGATATACATCCAGTTCTTACTGTGTACTGTTATATCATTTGTTATATAGCTGTGTAAGCTAGTCCAGTGCAGTATTATTGTCAGTAATAACCTCTGCATTGTACAAACTGTGACTATCTGTGTGTGCATTTGATAGCTGAGTGGTGTCCATTTCGTGTCTTTCACTCAACCTGCTATCCCTATATTCTATAACCTGAGGGGGCTTGGTGCGTCAGGTTTTATCTAATATAGGATTTTCACAAAGATATACTGTATTACGTATTTTTCTCTGTGATTTAGTCACCATATCTCTCCTTTATCTCTGCTAGTGCTGACTACACTGCGCAGGGGTTTGGGTTTAGAGATATAGTGCTGCTGATAATTGTACTGTGTTACCTCATACTGCAAGTTATATCATGTCTGCTTCTGATGGTAACGGTTCTGGTACTGAACACACTGCCGGTGTTGCTGAAGCCACAGACCCATATGAGGAGAATATAGCAGCTGTGGGCTCTGGTTCTGGGGGCTCCTTGCCCCCCAGTGGGACTGTGGCAACGGAGGCACATACTGACCCACCGTGGGTCGCTTTTTCCACGCTTCTGCATACGCTAGTTCATAAACTAACACCCCCTATGGGACCCCAATGCCGGTACTACATTATGTGGTCCCTGCAGCTAACCCGCCGTGGGCGGACGATTTATCTGCTCAATTAAAGAAGTTGAACCATTCCCTGACTTCTAAAAAGTCTGACCATCGCTCGCCTAAGTCCAAGGGGTCCTCTAAGCGAGCGCTTGTCTCCTCACAATCCACTACTGTCACTGACACCTCGTCTGATGAAGACGGCACGTATACTGACCCCACAGGTTCTGACTCAGATACGGCTGATGGGGAGGGTAGTTCACACGTGGATGTTCCTGATCTTTTGGAGGCTATTAAGTTAATTGTGCAGATTACGGATGATCCCGAGCCATCCGTTCCTCCTAAGAAACCAGATAGGTTCAAGCGTCAGAAGGTGGTTAAACAAGTTTTACCTCACTCTGACCACCTAGTGGATATACGTCATGAACCCTGGGAAAACCCGGGTACGAAGTTTGTGCCTCACAAGAAGATGCTGGCTCGCTATCCCCTCGCGCCAGAGCTGTCTAAGAATTGGGAAACGCCTCCTCCAGTGGACTCACATGTGGCGATGATGGTGGTTTCCTCAGCTCTGCCTGTCTCTATCGTCACGTCTCTAAAAGAGCCTACGAATAAGCGTGTGGAGGGTTGTCTGAAAGCGATTTACACCCTCACGGGTGCTGCACAAAGGCCCACTATTGCAGATACATGGGCTGCCGAGGATATTGAAGCGTGGGCCTTGGAGTTAGATACTGAAATCTCCTCTGACCATGCTAGACAATGCTTGTCATATATTGTCACAGCTTCTCGCTATATTAAAGAGGTGGCTTCGGATGCCGGTATCCTAGCAGCCAAGGCCTCTACTACGTCAGTCCTGGCTCGCCGGATATTGTGGCTGAGATCCTGGTCTGTGGATCTGGACTCTAGGAAAACCCTGGAGGTACTCCATTTCAAGGGAGATATTCTGTTTGGGGAGGACTTAAATAAGATAGTGGCTGACTTGGCTACTGCCAAAACTGCCTGTCTACCAAATACCGCTCCTTCTGTGTCGAAGGTTAAAGGTACGTCCTTTCGCCCCTTTCGCCCTTCAGGTAAAGCAAAAGGTCAGGCGTACCACAAGCAGGCCCGCACTTCCAAACCTGGTAAGCCAAAGCCCAAAAGAGCCTGGGCTGCCCGTCAGCCAGCTTCCAAGACTGATAAGCCTGCCGCATGATGGGGCGGGCCTCCCCCTGAGGGATCCCAGGGTGGGGGGCCGGCTTCTAGGGTATACCCAGGAATGGTTGAAGACCACTTCAGATGCCTGGGTACGGGAAGTTGTCACTCGAGGTTACGCCATAGCCTTCAAAAACCGACCCCCTCATCGATTTTGCCAGACAGACGTCAGTAGATAAAGACCACCTTTCTGTCAAGGTGACAGGTACCACACCCCCTTTCTCCTGGCTAACGCCCCCTTTAATATTAAATTATAGTGTTTGATATCGCTTTTATATCAAATTTAATATAAAATTTATAGAGCTCGATATTAAACTGTAATAAAAGATAATTGCTTTGAATAGAACGTCACATATGACAAAAAAAAAAAGATATATTTTAAAGTAACACCAAATGTTCTCACATTCAAGCAGCTGAAACTTCATGCCATGTCACATATGGTACTATTTAAAAATCATACCATGTCACACATGGTACTGATTTAAAAAGCGTATTGATTTCAATGACCATATAACAAAAGCATCTGGTTATTATTAATGTAAACATGCAAAATAACAAACACAGTTTCAAAATGACCATATAACAAAAGCATCTGGTTATTATTAATGTAAACATGCAAAATAACAAACACAGTTTCAAAAGTTTTTCAAGCCCATGTGGAATATTTAATAGCAATACTACATAGCCTTTTTCTTTTTTATTATGAATTAAAGAGCATTTAGAAAATTCTAATTTATATTATACAACAGTGCTGGGACATGTTCAGACATGATTCATATATGCATACATATATATGTGCAAAACAAGCTGTACTTAAGACATTTTCGCACGTTATTTTTTACAAACCGTTGACCACAATGAGCCATGAGGCACTACATGCCTCTGTGGCATAACTAGTTAACAAATTGATAGGCGAGTATTAGAATTCTGCCTTTCCGTTATCTAGGAACTAATGACCTCAATGAGCCATGAGGCACTACATGCCTCTGTGGCATAACTAGTTAACAAATTGTTGGGCCGAATATTAGTTTCTGTTGATAACGATTAAAACACAATTATTATACAACAGTGCTGGAACATGTTCAGACACGATTCATATATGCATACATATATATGTGCAAAACTAGCTGTACTTACACATTCTCGCACATAATTTTTGCAGACGGTTGACCACAATGATCCATGAGGCACTACATGCCTCTGTGGCATAACTAGTTAACAAATTATTGGGCGAATTGGAAATGATCTAGGAACTAATGATCACAATGAGCCATGAGGCACTACATGCCTCTGTGGCATAACTAGTTAACAATTTAATGGGTGAATATTAGAATTCTGCCTTTCCATTATCTAGGAACTAATGACCTCAATGAGCCATGAGGCACTACATGCATCTGTGGCATAACTAGTTAACAAATTGATGGGCCGAATATTAGTTACTGTTTATTACAATTAAAACATATCATTTAGAGGGTTTATCTGCTGTAACCTTTTGGTAAATTGGGTTGAACAGGGTTATCCATGCTTAGTGAATACATACCAAAATGCATAGACAATGAGGCAAAACTGTTGCAGGGCATACTGGTATGTGTAGTTCAACAACAGCCGGAGGTCTGATGGTTCCCCACCCCATGTTTTAAAGTTATTTCAATGTATATAGCCAGACACGCTGTGTATACACATACATTGTGTATATATATACCTTGAATTGACTTACCTTAAGCTTTAATGCTGAAAAATCACAAATGACATATTTAAAATAAGGTAATGTGCAGACATGTTTCCTATATGTATACATATATATGTACAAAACAAGTTGAACTGTAATGTGCAGACATGTTTCCTATATGTATACATATATATGTACAAAACAAGTTGAACTTTTTTACATTCTCACGCATAAAATCACAAATGACATGTTTAAAATTAGATCATGTTCAGACATGTGTCCTATATGTATACATTATATACATAGATATATATGTACAAAACAAGTTGTAATTTATTTTTATTTATTTTTTTGCATTCTCATACATAATTTACTTGTTAAAAATGTCAAGCTGCATTTGTTTGATCTTAAAATGCAACAAAAACATTCTTCATTCTAGAATAAAGCATTGCTTAATACATTGGTTGTTTCAATTAAATGTTATCTATTTTTACTTTACATTTTTTATTTTTTCCCCACATTAGTTAAACAGAAACGTTGGCTTTTAGTTCCACTCTCAGAGCATGTGGCTAGTGTCGCTGCTCTTCTTTGGCAAAATATTTTGGTTAAATTGCATCTTCTCCCCATGACTGGGGATATTTTTTAATGAGTTTTTAAGCCCGCAGTTCAGAGTCTTGGCAAGATATTTCCTTGCAAACTTGGTGTTTTTTAAAAGTTTATTACATTTTCTTTATTATTAAAATTTAAATTTTGGCTGCTCACGGCAGCTGCCGTTATCTCTGATCTACCAATATTGATAAGAATTCAGCCTTTCCATTATCTAGGAACTAATGACCTCAATGCTCCATGAGGCACTACATGCCTCTGTAGCATAACTAGTTAACAAATGAATTGGTCAAATATTAGTTCAACACACATTATAGCTACCAACTCTGTGCAAGTGATAAGTGTACATATACAGTAGTTTTGTTTGATAATATTCTGGGTCTTGTGTAACTTTTCACCCAACCAGCAGGTTATTAGGAGACTCCAATGCTGGCTGAAGTGATTTTCTTCCCCATATAGAAAATGTTTTTGAAGTCCCAATACAATGACATGCATCGCTCACCTTAACCTGTCGGTTCCAATGCGGTTGCATCTTGCCTGTATTTTTCCTCTCCGCAGAAATTTTTGTGTAAAATTAAACCAGTGCAGGATTAATACATTTGTAAAGTGGCAGAAGGCCTTGGCCATACAAAGATTTCTTAAAATGGTATTTAGCAGCATATCAGACTGATAGTCAACACATTGCTGGGCTTAAAAAAAACAAACCTATGGGGTTGTATTGTTTTGTGAAGCTGATTGCACTCGCAATTTTTAAAGGATTAATAACTGAAGCTTTATGTGCATGTGTATTATTTCACATGTGTTTGTACAACTTAGTGTTTGAGTCCCATAGCGATGGAACATGTGATGATATGGACGGGAACCTATATTAAGCACGGGTCAGGGTGGATAAGGATGGTTACTGGCTTTGGGCTGTGCACTAGTGCTAACAATAATAATATTCCGTTTTACATATTGATAAGCGCACCACTATGCATTTGTCAGGAAGATTAAACTGTTCCCGGCTTCATAGGATTGGTGTCCCTGGCATCCTCTAGGCTGGAGAATAGGCTGCTGGTAGAACGCTCTCATCATTGATTGTCTCAATGCAGAGGAAGGGCACAGCCTTGGTAGCTTTTGATAACCAATTCCAGCATTCAGCAGGCGTAGTTATTAGTCATGCATCTTAGTCTACCCATATTTACTTTCAAAACACTTAATAAAATTAATAAAAGATTAGGTGTAAAATGAAATATATGTTTTCTACACAGGGCCGTGGTACAGTATCTGCAGCTCCTACACACCGCTGTTGTTTAGCCTTCTGGGATCTTCCATGTTGATAGACCCATTTGAATTTGCTGCCGGTCTTAGCATTGGAAGCCCTGTAAAAAATAGGATTTTTTTTTATTATCAAATGCTTTAAATTAAATAGTGTAAGCTGTTGGCCTTGTCAGCATGTCATTAAATAATTCTACAATCGTCCTTTCTGAGAATATAGATAACCGCATAAAGACAAATAGATCGCTTTTTACCACTATTAGAATACACAAGCCAAGTTAACCTATAAACTGCGAATTATATCTGCATGTTATCCATTGTAATTGTTGATGTCTGGTAGATATAACGCCCACCATCATACATTGTTATGGATGGTAGAAGTAACTTTGGATCACCATCCTGCCCCCTCATAGACTTTCATTCAGTGCTTAGAGAAAAGGTCCCAGTACTCTAATAACTTAAGGCTACAAGTTAGTGCAAGATTTACAGACGTTTCCACTCTGGACAAGACTTAAAACACTTTTTTTTCTTCATTTCTGAAATTATTACACTGATCGCGTCATGTATCCAGAACTAAGTATAAGAATTAAAAATTACCACAATAAAAAAAGGCGCTCATACTGCATCCCACTGAGTACCAACTGACCCGGGCTTGGTTAATTAGTACCCTCTGCCTCACGCTCCATGCCACTGTTCAAACTGCGGCCCACTGAGTGACATCAGAAACAGCATTGCTTTTACTATTCTTGTAATTTGCAATAGCGGTTAAATAGACTTTAATCTGTGTTTCCCCGTGGATATTCACACAGGTATGGTTAATGTTGTTTATAGCACTATAATTGACAGTTATTGATTTATGATTATTTGTATATCTACATCTACTGTAAGTTATAAATGATAAATCCGTGTTCTCCACCTGGAATTAGTAAACTTTTCTTACAACTGTTATCAAAGGATATATAATGTAGAGTGCCTAACAAATCATCACTTAGTATTTGCATTTAGTAATAACACAGGACTTTGCTGTGACAGTATGAAAATATATCACCCCTACACTGTGAAAGCAAAGTTTAAACAGTTATAAAATTAGATTGCATACCTAACTAAAAATAAATAATTTGTGAATGAATCATCTCAATCATGGTCATGTTGTGTTTCATTTATGCATAATGTTATTTTACAAGTTTTTCCAGTAAAACTTAATGTTAGCATTGTAAACATGTGCTTCTAACTACCAAACACATTAAAGATTAACATCTGACTACATACGTTATGTTAAATGCATCATTAAAGCAATCATATCAAATGGCATTTTATTGCATAGTGCAAAAGTCCCCAGCAGGGCAGAAAAATTGTGATGTTTATTTCACAATGTTTCTATATATTGCTTAGTGCACAGCTGTAACCAAACCATGGTTGCAAATTACAAGAATAGTAAAAGCAATGCTGTTTCTGATGTCACTCAGTGGGCCGCAGTTTGAACAGTGGCATGGAGCGTGAGGGAGAGGGTACTAATTACCCAAGCCCGGGTCAGTTGGTACTCAGTGGGATGCAGTATGAGCGCCTTTTTTATTGTGGTAATTTTTAATTCTTATACTTAGTTCTGGATACATGACGCGATCAGTGTAATAATTTCAGAAATGAAGAAAATAAGTGTTTTAAGTCTTGTCCAGAGTGGAAACGTCTGTAAATCTTGCACCAACTTGTAGCCTTAAGTTATTAGAGTACTGGGACCTTTTCTCTAAGCACTGAATGAAAGTCTATGAGGGGGCAGGATGGTGATCCAAAGTTACTTCTACCATCCATAACAATGTATGATGGTGGGCGTTATTTCTACCAGACATCAACAATTACAATGGATAACATGCAGATATAATTCGCAGTTTATAGGTTAACTTGGCTTGTGTATTCTAATAGTGGTAAAAAGCGACCTATTTGTCTTTATGCGGTTATCTATATTCTCAGAAAGGACGATTGTAGAATTATTTAATGACATGCTGACAAGGCCGACAGCTTACACTATTTCATTTAAAGCATTTGATAATAAAAAAATCCTATTTTTTACAGGGCTTTCAATGCTAATACCGGCAGCAAATTCAAATGGGTCTATCAACATGGAAGATCCCAGAAGGCTAAACAACAGCGGTGTGTAGGAGCTGCAGATACTGTACCACGGCCCTGTGTAGAAAACATATATTTCATTTTACACCTAATCTTTTATTAATTTTATTAAGTGTTTTGAAAGTAAATATGGGTAGACTAAGATGCATGACTAATAACTACGCCTGCTGAATGCTGGAATTGGTTATCAAAAGCTACCAAGGCTGTGCCCTTCCTCTGCATTGAGATAATCAATGATGAGAGCGTTCTACCAGCAGCCTATTCTCCAGCCTAGAGGATGCCAGGGACACCAATCCTATGAAGCCGGGAACAGTTTATTCTTCCTGACAAATGCATAGTGGTGCGCTTATCAATATGTAAAGCGGAATATTATTATTGTTAGCACTAGTGCACAGCCTAAAGCCAGTAACCATCCTTATCCACCCTGACCCGTGCTTAATATAGGTTCCCGCCCATATCATCACATGTTCCATCGCTATGGGAAACAAACACTAAGTTGTACAAACACATGTGAAATAATACACGTGCACATAAAGCTTCAGTTATTAATCCTTTAAAAATTGCGAGTGCAATCAGCTTCACAAAACAATACAACCCCATAGGTTTTTTTTTAAGCCCAGCAATGTGTTGACTATCAGTCTGATATGCTGCTAAATACCATTTTAAGAAATCTTTGTATGGCCAAGGCCTTCTGCCACTTTACACATGTAT
The DNA here is from genome assembly GCF_028390025.1 of Pseudophryne corroboree. Taxonomy (NCBI): domain Eukaryota; kingdom Metazoa; phylum Chordata; class Amphibia; order Anura; family Myobatrachidae; genus Pseudophryne; species Pseudophryne corroboree. The sequence continues at coordinate 206,508,159 of NC_086445.1, read as the reverse complement.
TAATCCTGCACTGGTTTAATTTTGCACAAAAATTTCTGCGGAGAGGAAAAATACAGGCAAGATGCAACCGCATTGGAACCGACAGGTTAAGGTGAGCGATGCATGTCATTGTATTGGGACTTCAAAAACATTTTCTATATGGGGAAGAAAATCACTTCAGCCAGCATTGGAGTCTCCTAATAACCTGCTGGTTGGGTGAAAAGTTACACAAGACCCAGAGTATTATCAAACAAAACTACTGTATATGTACACTTGTCACTTGCACAGTGTTGGTAGCTATAATGTGTGTTGAACTAATATTTGACCAATTCATTTGTTAACTAGTTATGCCACAGAGGCATGTAGTGCCTCATGTAGCATTGAGGTCATTAGTTCCTAGATAATGGAAAGGCTGAATTCTTATCAATATTGGTAGATCAGAGATAACGGCAGCTGCCGTGAGCAGCCAAAATTTAAATTTTAATAATAAAGAAAATGTAATAAACTTTTAAAAAACACCAAGTTTGCAAGGAAATATCTTGCCAAGACTCTGAACTGCGGGCTTAAAAACTCATTAAAACATATCCCCAGTCATGGGGAGAAGATGCAATTTAACCAAAATATTTTGCCAAAGAAGAGCAGCGACACTAGCCACATGCTCTGAGAGTGGAACTAAAAGCCAACGTTTCTGTTTAACTAATGTGGGGAAAAAATAAAAAATGTAAAGTAAAAATAGATAACATTTAGTTAAAACAACCAAAGCATTATTAAGCAATGCTTTATTCTAGAATGAAGAATGTTTTTGTTGCATTTTAAGATCAAACAAATGCAGCTTGACATTTTGAACAAGAAAATTATGCATGAGAATGCAAAAAAAAAGAAATAAAAATAAATTACAATTTGTTTTGTACATATATATCTATGTATATAATGTATACATATAGGACACATGTCTGAACATGATCTAATTTTAAACATGTCATTTGTGATTTTATGCGTGAGAATGTAAAAAGTTCAACTTGTTTTGTACATATATATGTATACATATAGGAAACATATCTGCACATTACAGTTCAACTTGTTTTGTACATATATATGTGTACATATAGGAAACATATCTGCACATTACCTTATTTTAAATATGTCATTTGTGATTTTTCAGCATCAAAGCTTAAGGTAAGTCAATTCAAGGTATATATATATATATATATATATATATACAATGTATGTGTTTACACAGCGTGTCTGGCTATATACATTGAAATAACTTTAAAACATGGGGTGGGGAACCATCAGACCTCCGGCTGTTGTTGAACTACACATACCAGTATGCCCTGCAACAGTTTTGCCTCATTGTCTAAGTATTTTGGTATGTATTCACTAAGCAGGGATAACCCTGTTCAACCCAATTTACCAAACGGTTACAGCAGAGAAACCCTCTTAATGATATGTTTTAATTGTAATAAACAGTAACTAATATTCGGCCCATCAATTTGTTAACTAGTTATGCCACAGAGGCATGTAGTGCCTCATGGCTCCTTGTGGTCATTAGTTCCTAGATCATCTTTAAAACATGGGGAGGTGAACCTTCAGTCCTCTGTCTGTTGTTGAACTACACATACCAGTATGCCCTGCAACAGTTTTGCCTCATTGTCTATGCATTTTGGTATGTATTCACTAAGCATGGATAACCCTGTTCAACCCAATTTACCAAAAGGTTACAGCAGATAAACCCTCTAAATGATATGTTTTAATTGTAATAAACAGTAACTAATATTCGGCTCATCAATTTGTTAACTAGTTATGCCACAGAGGCATGTAGTGCCTCATGGCTCATTGTGGTCATTAGTTCCTAGATCATCTTTAAAACATGGGGAGGTGAACCTTCAGTCCTCGAGCTGTTGTTGAACTACGCATACTAGCATGCCCTGCAACAGTTTTGCTTCATTGTTGATGTAAGCATTTTGCTATATCAAATTGTTAACTAGTTATGCCACAGATGCATGTAGTGCCTCATGGCTCATTGAGGTCATTAGTTCCTAGATAATGGAAAGGCAGAATTCTAATATTCACCCATTAAATTGTTAACTAGTTATGCCACAGAGCATACCTCCCAACTGTCCCGATTTTCGCAGGACAGTCCCGTTTTTTGGGGACTGTCCCGATGTCCCACCCGCGGGCCACAGTGTCCCGCGGTGGGGGGGCAGTTGGGAGGCTCTGTCTGTCGCTGCCCTGCTTAGCATGCGCACAGCGTCTATTCAGGGGAGTCAGAGGGAGAGGGGGCATGCCAGCGGCTCACAGAGCGCTGGGCATGCCCCCTCAGGGACAAAAATGGGGCGTGGCTCGCAATTGCGGGTCCTCCGTGAAGCCACGCCCCTTTCTTAGGCCACACCCCTTTTCTGGAGCGTGCGGCAAAGCCGTGCGTGTGTTCCTCTTTGGGGAAACACAAAGTTGGGAGGTATGCACAGAGGAATATAGTACCTCATGGCTCATTGTGGTCATTAGTTCCTAGATTATTTCCAATTCGCCCAACAATTTGTTAACTAGTTATGCCACAGAGGCATGTAGTGCCTCATGGCTCATTGTGGTCAACCGTTTGCAAAAAATAACATGCGAGAATGTCTTAAGTACAGCTTGTTTTGCACATATATATGTATGCATATATGAATCATGTCTGAACATGTCCCAGCACTGTTGTATAATATAAATTAGAATTTTCTAAATGCTCTTTAATTCATAATAAAAAAGAAAAAGGCTATGTAGTATTGCTATTAAATATTCCACATGGGCTTGAAAAACTTTTGAAACTGTGTTTGTTATTTTGCATGTTTACATTAATAATAACCAGATGCTTTTGTTATATGGTCATTTTGAAACTGTGTTTGTTATTTTGCATGTTTACATTAATAATAACCAGATGCTTTTGTTATATGGTCATTAAAATCAATACGCTTTTTAAATCAGTACCATGTGTGACATGGTATGATTTTTAAATAGTACCATATGTGACATGGCATGAAGTTTCAGCTGCTGGAATGTGAGAACATTTGGTGTTACTTTAATATATATATATATATTTTTTTTTTTTGTCATATGTGACATTCTTTTCAAAGCAATTGTCTTTTAATACAGTTTAATATCGAGCTCTATAAATTTTATATTAAATTTTATATAAAAGCGATATCAAACACTATAATTTAATATTAAAGGGGGCGTTAGCCAGGAGAAAGGGGGTGTGGTACCTGTCACTTTGACAGAAAGGTGGTCTTTATCTACTGACGTCCCGTCAGACCAGATAAAGGCAATCACTCTGCATATGGTGGTACAGACCCTCCTGGATACAGGAGTTGTAGTACAGGTGCCTCTTGCTCAGAGGGGCCGGGGGTACTATTCTCCGCTGTTTCTAGTCCCGAAACCGAATGGGTCCTCCCGGCCCATTCTCAACCTCAAGGCATTGAACAAGTTTGTGAAGGTTTCCAAGTTACGTATGGAAACCCTTCGCTCTATAGTTCTGGCCTTGGAGCCTGGGGACTACATGGTCTCCCTGGATATACAGGATGCTTACCTGCATATTTCTATAGCAGCGTCACATCAGCAATACCTGAGGTTCGCTATTGGCAACCTTCATTACCAGTTTCGGGCATTACCTTTTGGTTTAACAACGGCTCCGCGAGTTTTCACCAAAGTAATGGCGGTGATGACGGTAGTACTCCGCCGTCAAGGGGTGAGGATACTGCCGTACCTGGACGACTTGTTAATCCTGGCAAATTCCCCAGAACTTCTCCTGTGTCATCTAGATGTGATGGTCCGGTTTCTACAAGCCCACGGGTGGCTCATCAACTGGAAGAAATCCTCCCTGGTCCCTGCTCAGAGCATGGTGCACCTGGGAGCGCTATTGGACACTCACAACCAGCTGTTGTTCTTGTCTCAGGAGAAAGTCCTGAAGCTTCAGGACAGGATTCATTGCTTCCTTTCTCGTCCGCAAGTGTCGATACATTCGGCGATACAGGTGCTGGGCCTCATGGTCTCAGCATTCGACATGGTGGAGTATGCTCAATTCCATTCTCGCCCCCTCCAGAGGCTGATTCTAGCCAAGTGGGACGGCCTGCCTCACCGGATCAGGTCTCGCATGATCTCATTGACTCCGGAGGTCCGTCTGTCGCTACTTTGGTGGCTCCGAGACCAACAGTTGTGTAGGGGCCGTCCCTTTTGGATATCCAACTGGGTCCTGTTGACGATAGATGCCAGTCTAGGAGGTTGGGGCGCTGTGCTGGAGCAACACTCCCTTCACGGTCGGTGGACCAAGGAGGAATCTCTCCTCTCGATCAACATTCTGGAATTGCGGGCGGTCTTCAATGCGTTGAACCTGGCCCAGCATTTAATTCAGAACCGTCCTGTTCAAATACAGTCGGACAACGCCACCACAGTGGCTTACATAAATCATCAAGGCTGCACTCAAAGCTGTTTGGAAATGAAGGAAGTCTCACGGATTCTACGTTGGGCGGAACGCCATCTACCGGCCATATCGGCAATATTCATTCCAGGAGTCCTGAATTGGGAAGTGGACTTTCTCAGTCGTCAGGACGTGCATGCCGGCGAGTGGAGCCTCCATCCAGAAGTGTTTCAACTCCTAGTGGAAAAGTGGGGTCTTCCAGATGTAGATCTGATGGCGTCTCGACACAATCACAAGGTTACGGTCTTCGGAGCAAGAACAAGGGATCCTCAAGCAGCATTCGTGGATGCGCTGGCGGTGCCGTGGAGGTTTCGGCTGCCGTACGTGTTTCCTCTGATGTCACTCCTGCCCAGGGTAATTCGGAAGTTAAAGCAAGAAAAAGGAATTCTCATAGCTCCGGCGTGGCCCAGACGGCCCTGGTTCTTAGACCTGCAAGGCCTATCGTCAGAGCGTCCACTTCTGCTTCCACAACGCCCAGACCTCCTCGTTCAGGGCCCCTGTGTCTACAAGGACCTAGCCCGGCTGTCTTTGACGGCGTGGCTCTTGAAGCTTCCGTCTTGAGGGCTAAGGGTTTTTCTGAAGAGGTCATTAAAACTATGTTGCGGGCCCGGAAACCGGCTTCTGCTTTCTGCTCGGATTTACTAAAGGCTCTGGCTTTCCTACTTTGTTTGGTGCGCATCTAATAATTATGACGCTTCCAAGTTTAGTACAGCCAAACTTTTGGCTTTTCTGCAGCAGGGCCTAGATATAGGCCTGCGTCTGGCCTCCCTCAAGGTTCATATTTCGGCCTTGTCGGTGTGGTTTCAGAGAAAAATTGAGAATTTACCTGATGTTCATACTTTCACTCAGGGTGTGTTGCGTATCCAACCTCCCTATGTCCCGCCTGTGGCTACTTGGGACCTGTCAGTGGTTTTGGAGGCATTGCAGGAGCCTCCGTTTGAACCCCTGGGTTCAAATGACCTTAAGTGGCTTTCCCTTAAGGTGGTGTTCTTGCTGGCTATTGCCTCTGCTAGAAGAGTTTCGGATCTGGGTGCCTTGTCTTGTAGTTCCCCATATCTGATTTTTCACCGTGTCCGGCGGTTCTTAGGACCCGTCCCGTATATTTACCACCTTAATCAGGAGATTGTGGTTCGGGCCTTTGTCTCTCCTGATTTGTCTCCCAAAGAGCGGTCTTTGGATGTGGTACGGGCTCTCCGTATCTACGTGAAGAGAACTGCTTCTATTCGAAAATCTGATTCTCTTTTTGTTTTGTTTGGATTTCACAAACGTGGCTGGCCTGCTCACAAGCAGACCCTGGCCAGAGGGATTAGAATGGTGATTGCACATGCTTATGTGAAGGCTGGTCTGTCAGCTCCTGCTCACATTACGGCCCATTCTACTCGGTCTGTTGGACCTTCTTGGGCGGCCCAACGTGGTGCGACCCTTGAACAATTGTGCAAGGCGGCTACGTGGTCCTCCGGGAACACATTCATAAGGTTCTATGCCTTCGATACTGCCGCTTCCCAGGATGCTTCCTTTGGACGCCGGTTTCTTGCGCCCGCTACAGTGCGTCCCCTCCCATAAGGAACTGCTTTAGGACATCCCCATTGTCCAATCCTTGTGGAGCCCAGTGTATCCCGCAGCAGAAAACGAGATTTATGGTAAGAACTTACCTTTGTTAAATCTCTTTCTGCAAGGTACACTGGGCTCCACAAGGCACCCACCCTGACGCACTTAGCTTCTTTGGGTTGGTATGGCATTAGCCGCTGACACTTCTCTTGTCGTGAGAGTGTGGTGTATGTGGCTACTAACCGTTGTCGTCTCTTTTCCTGCTACTGCATTGGGCTGGTTAACTAAAAACTGGGCTCCTGTGCAGGGAGGCGGGGTTATAGAGGAGGCGGCGCTGTGCATTCTGGGAACAGTCAAAACTTTGAGCCTGTTGGTGCCTCGGATCAAGATCCTACTCTACGCCCCATTGTCCAATCCTTGTGGAGCCCAGTGTACCTTGCAGAAAGAGATTTAACAAAGGTAAGTTTTTACCATAAATCTCGTTACTTATATACTGTATATTACAGGAAATGGCCCATCAGGATGCGCAAGGCTGACCTAAAGTCGAAGCGTGCACACAATCAAATAGATGAAGTCCGTCTTTTTGAACCAACGATTGCAAACCGGTAGCCTGTGGGGAGTTTGAAGAACTTGCAGGGACAATTAGAAAATGCTAACAATCTCATGGTCCCATGGTCCCATGGTACCAGTGATGTGCTGCTAGTCCTGGGATCTCAGCATTGCTTCTGGTCCTGCAGAAAGCCTGTAGAATTATGCAATGACGGTAATCCCTAGAGCTGGGTACACACTAGACAATATGTCGCCTGATCACGTGGATTGGAGCAACATATAGGGTACATCGTCTAGTGTGTGCCCATGATATGCTAGTTCCTGCGGGTCACTAGCGACATCCCTCATTGGCCCTGCATCAGCAAGTGTGTGTGTGTACTTGCCGCATGCAGGGTCCCATTGGCGGCAATGTCTGGCTGTATACCTAGCTTTAGATGTCAGTATCTATGGGGTTTAATCATTATGCTAGTCCAGTATATATATATATATATATATATATATATATACTTAATCCAAAATACCACAATAATATTAATAGCAACTGCAATATATCAATAGCCCCACCAACCCCACATTTAGCCTCCATTTTTATTAGACAACCATATGTAACATTGATTCCCCTTCATTTGGATAAATACTATCAGACTTTACTGTGTATATGTTACATTTAAACACAGTGCCACTAGTACTGAAAATAAACTTCCAACAAAGTAGAAGGTTAATTTGAGAATTTGGAGTTTTAGATAACAGTCTCTCTCTCTCTCTCTCTCTCTCTCTCTCTCTCTCTCTCTCTCTCTCTCTCTCCCTCTCTCCCTCTCTCCCTCTCTCCCTCTCTCCCTCTCTCCCTCTCTCCCTCTCTCTCTCTCTCTCTCTCTCTCTCCCTCCCAGAAATCCTAGGTACTGGAGAGCAGTTTTTGGAATAAATAGCATCTTACATCCAGCCAAAACAAGAAAAATATCAGGAATTAAACAAATCAGTGTTCATGCAAGTTTTGATGGTACAACCATGGATAATGATATTGCATTATTAGAATTAGCAAATTCAGTAACATATACTGACTACATTCTACCAGTCTGTCTAGCTACAAGCAAACTGCCTACAGACCCTTTGGCACAATGCTTTATAAGTGGCTGGGGCACAACTACAGCAAAAGGTAATATTACTTTTAGCATTTTATACAATGAAAACCATATATATATATATATATATATATATATATATACACTGCTCAAAAAAATAAAGGGAAAACTAAAATAACACATCCTAGATATGAATGAATGAAATATTCTTATTAAATACTTTGTTCTTTACATAGTTGAATGTGCTGACAACAAAATCACACAACAATCATCAATGGAAATCAAATTTATTAACCCATGGAGGTCTGGATTTGGAGTCACACCCAAAATTAAAGTGGAAAAACACACTACAGGCTGATCCAACTTTGATGTAATGTCCTTAAAACAAGTCAAAATGAGGCTCAGTAGTGTGTGTGGCCTCCACGTGCCTGTATGACCTCCCTACAACGCCTGGGCATGCTCCTGATGAGGTGGCGAATGGTCTCCTGAGGGATCTCCTCCCAGACCTGGACTAAAGCATCCGCCAACTCCTGGACAGTCTGTGGTGCAACGTGGCGTTGATGGATGGAGAGAGACATGATGTCCCAGATGTGCTCAATTGGATTCAGGTCTGGGGAACGGGCGGGCCAGTCCATAGCATCAATGGCTTCGTCTTGCAGGAACTGCTGACACACTCCAGCCACATGAGGTCTAGCATTGTCTTGCATTAGGAGGAACCCAGGGCCAACCGCACCAGCATATGGTCTCACAAGGGGTCTGAGGATCTCATCTCGGTACCTAATGGCAGTCAGGCTACCTCTGGCGAGCACATGGAGGGCTGTGCGGCCCCCCAAAGAAATGCCACCCCACACCATTACTGACCCACTGCCAAACCGGTCATGCTGAAGGATGTTGCAGGCAGCAGAACGTTCTCCTTGGCGTCTCCAGACTCTGTCGCGTCTGTCACATGTGCTCAGTGAGAACCTGTTTTCATCTGTGAAGAGCACTGGGCGCCAGTGGCGAATTTGCCAATCTTGGTGTTCTCTGGCAAATGCCAAACGTCCTGCACGGTGTTGGGCTGTAAGCACAACCCCCACCTGTGGACATCGGGCCCTCATACTACCCTCATGGAGTCTGTTTCTGATCGTTTGAGTAGACACATGCACATTTGTGGCTTGCTGGAGGTCATTTTGCAGGGCTCTGGCAGTGCTCCTCCTGTTCCTCCTTGCACAAAGGCGGAGGTAGCGGTCTTGCTGCTGGGTTGTTGCCCTCCTACGGCCTCCTCCATTTCTCCTGATGTACTGGCCTGTCTCCTGGTAGCGCCTCCATCCTCTGGACACTACGCTGACAGACACAGAAAACCTTCTTGCCACAGCTCGCATTGATGTGCCATCCTGGATGAGCTGCACTACCTGAGCCACTTGTGTGGGTTGTAGACTCCGTCTCATGCTACCACTAGAGTGAAAGCACCGCCAGCTTCCAAAAGTGACCAAAACATCAGCCAGAAAGCATAGGAGCTGAGAAGTGGTCTGCAGAACAACTCCTTTATTGGGGGTGTCTTGCTAATTGCCTATAATTCCCACCTGTTGTCTATTCCATTTGTACAACAGCATATGAAATTGATTGTCAATCAGTGTTGCTTCCTAAGTGGACAGTTTGATTTCACAGAAGTGTGATTGACTTGGCGTTACATTGTGTTGTTTAAGTGTTCCCTTTATTTTTTTGAGCAGTGTATATATATATATATATATATATATATATATACATATAGTAGCAGATATCCGGCACTAGTAAAGGTGAAGTAGGGTGTAATGCTTCGGTGCCCTCCAAGGGAATTGCGTCCCCATGTATAGGTGCAGGTTGGCGGCACTCAAAGACTGTCGTTGATGCTGCAAAAAGTGCTTTATTCAACGTTTCGGGTATCAACCCGTCGTCAGGAAATAGCAAACAGAGTGTATAACAGACTACAGATATTTATACAAACACATACAGACACTAAATTACCTGATCCGGTGCAGGTGAGTGTGCGCTCCGGGCGCCGGCCTCCACGAGTCTCGCCGCATCTGTGCTGACGCGTCCCCCTGGTGCCGTCATCCAGGAGCGTCCACTCCCCGCAGCCAATCAGGGTGCATACCGTCCCGTTGCCACAGCAACCGGGCAACAATACAAGTGCACTAAACTGTAGATAAAAACAAAATAAAAACAGGAGCCTGAGTGACAATGTTAGCAAAGGCAGCTAGTTAACAGATATAATATATCAATTAGTCAGCTAATACTAAAAAATTATGTTAGAGCTATATTGTTTAAATAGACTATTATCACGGACTATAGAAAACATTGCAATCCCAGGGAGTCGTTCAAGCCTCTTGGGGACACAGTTCCCAAAGTGTGGATCCATTTACTTTCTAATTGTAATAATTGCTTCTTTCTATTGCCTCCTCTGATGTTAGCCGGCCCATGATCTATTAGCTTAGTCCTAATACTAGCTATGCTGTGTTTCGCGGCTGCACAGTGTCGGGCCACTGGCTGCTCGCTAGTACCTGATTCCAGCGCTGCTCTAATGGCCTACCTGTGTCCAGCCATCCTGTCTCTGAATTGTCGTTCCGTCTTGCCCACATAGCATAAGCCACATGGGCAAGACAGAACGTACACAACAAACCTGGTGGTACAGGTGAGGGCATGCCTAATCTTATATTTTTTCCCCGAATGTGTTTGTATAAATATCTGTAGTCTGTTATACACTCTGTTTGCTATTTCCTGACGACGGGTTGATACCCGAAACGTTGAATAAAGCACTTTTTGCAGCATCAACGACAGTCTTTGAGTGCCGCCAACCTGCACCTATATATATATACATATATATATATATATATATATATATATATATATATGTATGTATGTATGTATGTGTATATATATATATATGTGTGTGTGTGTGTGTGTGTGTGTGTGTGTGTATATATATATATATATATATATATATATACACAAACAGAAAGTTCAGCACTCACCAAAGCAAGCTCACTTATTTTCACAACATCAATAAATAAACGATGGGGGTTTAGTTAGTGAATTGGCCAATGCACGGAAGCCTGCAAACCGCTCGCCAAGGTACCCCATCTTCATGCAGGTCCTACACTATCACAGAGTCTCAAAAATTAAAACCTAGCAACTGTATCACATAATATAACTGCAAATATGCCCACTTGGTTTACTGTGTATCTGCCAAATACTCCATGGCTTTTAAAGGTACACTAGTCACCTGACACTGGCTGATAAATTACTAAAGAACAGCTGACTCAGGTTTAAGATAATTGGGCCTGCATAGGGGTGCATGAACAAAGCTTGTGGCCACAGTTAATATGAGTTAACCAAAGATTAACACTTCAATATACCAACAAATATAAAACCACAGCATCCACCACCCCAGTGCTGTGGTTTTATATTTGTTGGTATATTGAAGGGTTAATCTTTTATATTATGTGATACAGTTGCTAGGTTTTCATTTTTGAGACCTGTGATAGTGTAGGACCTGCATGAAGATGGGGTACCTTGGCGAGCGGTTTGCAGGCTTCCGTGCATTGGCCAATTCACTAACTAAACCCCTATCGTTTATTTATTGATGTTGTGAAAATAAGTGAGCTTGCTTTGGTGAGTGCTGAACTTTCTGTTTGTATATTTTTAAGTAGGTGGCCATGGGCTACATGCACCCCACCCTATGAGTGGTGAGTGCAGACACTGCACCCCGCTTCTGGGGTGGTGAGTGCTGTGGTTTTATATTTGTTGGTATATATATATATATATATATATATATATATACACATATACTAACCGGCGCAGCTACCAGTGTGTAATAATCATAAAAACTTACTCCATAACCAGTGTTGTGCATAGGAAAATCCACTTATGACAGACGGACGGCTTCTTGTCTTGATACACATCAACTCCTCCAATCTGAAATATAAAAATTGACAGAAGTGCCTCCTAGTGCAATATTATATGAACACCACCAATGTGTAATAAAAAGATGTGAGCGGACCCCTACCATATATCAAATATAAGGCAGCTTATCTCAAAACTTGTATTGGTCCCTACTCAATTCAGGATCACATGGATGTATACTTGCCAGTGCCGTAACTAGGCATTTTAGCGCTGTGTGCAAGAAACGACAGTGGCGCGCCCCCCCCCATGTAAGATAGGGGAAGTGCGAAAAATTCTAGGGGCGTGGCTTCACGGGGAAGGGGCGTGGCCACAAAATAATAGCAATTCATACTACGGTGCACAGTAGTCTACATTATTCAAATTACGCTGCACAGTAGCGCCACTACACCAGGTAGAGCCCCTTTTATACATTACAGCAGACAGTGTCCCCCTTTTTACACATTGCGGCAGCCAGTCCCCCTTTTTACACATTGCGGCAGCCAGTCTCCCTTTTTACACATTGCGGCAGCCAGGGCCCTTTCTTACACATTGCGGCAGCCAGGCCCCCTTTTTACACATTGTGGCAGATAGACCCTTTTTTTACACATTGCGGCAGCCAGTCCCCCTTTTTATACATTGCGGCAGATAGACCCTTTTTACACATTGCGGCAGCCAGTCCCCCTTTTTACACATTACAGCAGCCACTCCCCCTTTTAACACATTGCGGCAGCCGGTCCTTCTTTTTACACATTGCGGCAGACAGCGTCCCCTTTTTACAATTACAGCAGACAGCGTCCCCGTTTTTATACATTACGGCAGACGGTGTCCCCCTTTATACACATTGCGGGAGCCAGTCCCCCTTTTTACACATTACGGCAGCCAGTCCCCCTTTTCACACATTGCGGCAGATAGACCCTTTTTACACATTGCGGCAGCCAGCCCCATTTTACACATTGCGGCAGCCAGTCCCCATTTTTTACACATTGCGGCAGCCAGTCCCATTTTACACATTGCGGCAGCCAGTCCCATTTTACACATTGCGGCAGCCATCCCCCTTTTTTACACATTGCGGCAGCCAGTCCCATTTTTTACACATTGCGGCAGCCAGTCCCATTTTACACATTGCGGCAGCCAGTCCCATTTTTTACACATTGCGGCAGGCGGTGTCCGAGAGAGAGACAGAGAGAGAGAGAGAGAGAGAGAGACAGAGAGAGAGAGAGAGAGAGAGGGGGGGGGGGAATATACTTACCTTCTCCCCGCTGACAGGCTCCTCGTGCTGCTCCCTCGGTGCAGGCAGTGAGATGAGAAGGAGGAGTAGGGAGGGGGAGCAGGGAGCCGCAGCAGCGCTATGTTATTGGTAGTAAGCGCCGCTGCAGCATCCCCCTCTCCTTCTGTGCCGAGCAGCCAATACGGAAGGAGAGGGGGATGCTGCAGCGGCGCTTACTACCAATAACATAGCGCTGCTGCGGCTCCCTGCTCCCCCTCCCTCCTCCTTCTCCGCTGCCTCCGGCGCTGATGTCTTCTAGCTTCACAGCGCGGCGCACGGCGCAGAGACTTAGAGGCGGCATGTAATGAGTCAATTTGACTCATTACATGCCGCTGGCCGTGCGCCCCCAGGGCAACTGCGCTGTGTGCCAAGCCCCCTTGGCACGCACGTAGTTACGGCTCTGATACTTGTTGTTTGCTGCCATTCAGATAAGCTGTCTTTTTCTATTTTTAATGTACGGGCATTTATTTATTTATTTATTACCAGTTATTTATATAGCGCACACTTATTTATGGTTGTGTGTCCTCATGTTTTATGTAAACTCGATTACACCATGGCCGGTATCCTATTACCCACGGTAAAACATTGGGTATGAAAAACAGATGTTTTTCATGATTTCCCCCCGATGTTTCACCGATTGTTTTTTTACAGGCTAGCCTATTAGATCGTCTGTAAAGAAAAAATTTCCTTTCTCCCGACAACACACAGGTTCAGTGAAAGCAGGGCTGTTTCCGGGGATTTGGTTTTGCCTGCCCGAGGCAGATGAAACAAAATCCCAGATAAATGCGGCGACCTGCTGTGTGACATGCCCGCTGCAGCAGCAGGCTGGGACTGCATTAAGAAACTGATATATATGTTTCTGTATTTAATTTGCACTATAATATTATATCTTTCTTCTGGAGTGTGTGTGTGTGTGTGTGTGCATGGATGAACTAGGGCTGTGATTCGGCCCCGGAATCCCTCTCTGTACGTATTGGCGCTGCTGCTTCCTGCTTTGCCTCGATAAAGAGTATTGTGCGGGTATAATACATTTACCCCAGAGTGTGTTACTTCAGTAATAGTCACAAGCCAGGGATTAGCAAATAGCTAGATCATTAGTATTAAATCCAGGCAAAGTGATAGGCTGGGTCGAAAGGTGGTTACTCTGGGATTGGTGCAATGAGTGCGTGTTGTAAGGAGGATATCATTGTATCAGTGGAGAGATTGGTTGAGAAGATGAGCTAGAGGAGGACAAGCAGTGGGGTAGAGGGAGCTCAAGTAAATGATTCATTTCATAGTGCAGGCATTGCTCTTTGTTTACAAAATTATTGCATGTTTGCAGATTTATTTCTTTTTGTACGTCTGGTATGAGTATAATTGGTAATATATAAACATTATTACACAATTTTTTTTACTTTCTGCCCCTGTCAGTACCTCGTGTTGTGATTGTTTGTAGGTAGGCCCATTGCAAATGGCTCTGTATTAAAAACACATTGATATTATTAAATGCTCTGTTGTTGTAAACAAAGTAGGATAATTTTGTTTTCCATTTTTGTGTTATTAAAATTCAGGTGAAAAATCTGTTATTTTGCAAGAAGCACAAATAGAAATAATTCCCACTTCACTTTGTAACAGCCCTGGATGGTACAATGGTATTATTACTGGCAATATGCTTTGTGCAGGATATGAGAGTGGAGGAATAGACACATGCCAGGTAAAAAGAATGCTCTAATAAAATACCTAGTACTATCTATAAATAATAATAAATAATATCAGCCTTGGTACAATGGAATTAAGATGTTTGACATGGGTGGTACAGGGGTTTGGATATGGGATCCCGGCGCTTTGGATGCCGGCTGTCAAAATACCGACAGTGACAACCCGGAGTTTAAGATCCTGACAGCTAGTAATAACTTTTTTTTTTTTAGTTTAATTATTTTTATTAAAGTTTCTGCACGAAAAAACGTGTGTTAACGTTCTATTTCTGCGTAGAGATTATGGTTGAATGTTAATCCCTGAGTACAGTATGTGCTATTCCCCTATTTTTAAGCACATCATATTGCCCCTTAAGTTTTCTTATCTTTTAATATTATCTATAAAGTTTTTTTTATAACTAAGTGAATTGTAATGAACATTTTTTAATTTGTGCTTTTGGTCATGTGTTTAAATTTTAATTATCACAGTGATTATTGACTATATCTACAATAAAGAGAAAAAACTTCTATTAGATCAATTAAATCCCTATTCTTAATATAATCTAATATCCATAAATATATATTCGTGGAAGTACGGCGGCACTCAGAAATAAATGGTCAGAAGACAGGATAAACTTAAATGTTTCGATGGTTTAATCCATGATCATCAGGAATAACAATACAGTACAAACGTACCAACTTCATCCCCTTCACCACACCATGTGAACCGCCGAGGTCCCGGGACGGGAAGCACGGCGCACACTGATGTCATATTCAGGGCCGGTGCAAGGTTTCTCGGCACCCTAGGCTAAATTTCTGCCTACACCCCCCCGTGGCAGTGACGTGCGGTGAGGTCATTGGCTATATATATATATATATATATATATATATATATATATAATGTTCATTCTAGCACCCTGCACCTTTCAAATACTGTGCAGTTCCTCTTTCCTGCCTGGGGTGTCGCTCTCTGCTGTGGTGCTTCTCCGCACACTCTGATCTGTTACTCAGTGCTGTGATACAGACCTGTGTGTGCTGAGAAACACCAGAGCAGAGAGTGACACCCCAGGCAGGAAAGGGGAACTGCATGGATTTTGAAAGGTGCAGGGTGCTAGAATGAATACTATATATATATATATATATATATATACACACACACATACATATACAGTGGTCGAAGTAGACATTTTGAAGTGGGGGTATGGAAAAGTGAAGGTTGCAATTATGCGCGCGCCTCCGGAAGAGGGGGTGTGGCCACTCAAATGGGGGCGTGTCCTTCAGTGTATTAGGACCCCTTATACTATCTAGAAATTCTTATACTATCTAGAAATTCACATTACAGCACACGGAATGAGCCGAAATTCACACTACAGCACATGGTATGAGCCAAAATTCACACTACAGCACATGGTATGAGCCAAAATTCATATTTTACCACACAGTATGAGCCGAAATTCACATTACAGCACACCGTATGAGCCGAAATTCATATTACAGCACACCGTATGAGCCGAAATTCACATTACAGCACACCGTATGATCCGAAATTCATATTTTACCACACAGTATGAGCCGAAATTCACATTACAGCACACGGTATGAGCCGAAATTCACATTACAGCACACGGTATGAGCCGAAATTCACATTATAGCACACGGTATGAGCCGAAATTCACGTTACAGAACACGCTATGACCCAAAATTTCAGATTTTACCACACTGTATGAGCCGAAATTCACATTATAGCACACGGTATGACCCGAAATTCACATTACAGCATACTGTATGAGCCAAAATTCTGATTTTACCATATGGTATGAGACGAAATTCACATTATAGCAAACGGTATGACCCACAATTCAGGGACAGGGAGAGAGAGTGACAGCAAGGACTGAGAGAGTGACAGCAGGGACTGAGAGAGTGACAGCAGGGACTGAGAGCGTGACAGCAGGGACATAGGGTAACATTACCTGATATGTGCAGCGGAGGTGCGGAAGGGACTGTGGTTGTTGGTGGCGTATGAGCCCATGGTCTGCGGGGGATGCGGCGGTACTAAGCTGTCCTTCTTCGCTGCGGCGTTGATGTCCCTCTGACCACCGCCAGTTGTGGTCTGCGGTGGTCAGCTTTCAATGGCGGTGCAGCGTGCAGAAGTGAGCGCTGGTCAGCGGTGGGAGGCAGGCAGCTGTGATATAAATATATAATTTTTTTACATTTATTTTATTTATTTTTCCCTGTCCCTGCGTCCAAGTGATCTGGGGGTGTGCTGCAGTCCAAGTGATCTTGCCCAGATCACTTGGACTGCAGCTCACCCCCAGATCACTTGGACTGCAGCTCACCCCCAGATCACAAGGCGGGGAGCTGCAGTCCAAGTGATCTGGGGGTGAGCTGCCCAGACACTTGCCACCAAGCACAACTCCCCCCACCCCTCGCCTTAGTGGTCCTGGTTCCTCAGTCCCGGAGGAAGCAGATGCTGCCGGAGATGCTGAGGGCACGGAAATAGAGGTAACAGCGCTGCCTGTTGTCTCCGGAGCTGCCGCTGCTGTAGGCAACTCCAACATCGGGAGGTGCGGGGCGGCAGGGAGGGAGGGGATAGGGAGACGTGGAGTGGGAGGGAGAGGATAGGGAGACGCAGGGCGGCAGGGAGGGAGGGGATAGGGAGACGTGGGGTGGGAGGGAGGGGATAGGGAGACGCGGGATGGAAGGGAGGGGATAGGGAGATGCGGGGTGGGAGGGAGGAGATAGGAAGGCGCGGGGCGGCAGGGAGGGAGGGAGGGGATGGCGAGATGTGGGGCGGCAGGGAGGGGATAGTGAGACGCGGGGTGCGAGGGAGGGGATAGGGAGACGCGGGGCGGCAGGGAGTGAGGGGATAGGGAGGCGCGGGGCAGCAGGGAGGGAGGCGCGGGGAGGGAGGGGATAGCGAGACGCGGGGCGGCAGTGAGGGGACAGTGAGACGCGGGTGGGAGGGAGAGGATAGGGAGACGCGGGGCGGCAGGGAGTGAGGGGATAGGGAGACGTGGGGTGGAAGGGAGGGGATAGGGAGATGCGGGGTGGGAGGGAGGAGATAGGGAGGCGCGGGGCGGCAGGGAGGGAGGAGATAGCGAGACGCGGGGCGGCAGTGAGGGGATAGTGAGACACGGGTGGGAGGGGGAGGATAGGGAGACGCGGGGCGGCAGGGAGGGAGGGGATAGGGAGACGTGGGGTGGGAGGGAGGGGATAGGGAGATGCGGGGTGGAAGGGAGGGGATAGGGAGATGCGGGGTGGGAGGGAGGAGATATGGAGGCGCGGGGCGGCAGGGAGGGAGGGGATAGCGAGACGCGGGGCGGCAGTGAGGGGATAGTGAGACGCGGGGTGGGAGGGAGAGGATAGGGAGACGCGGGGCGGCAGGGAGGGAGGGGATAGGGAGACGTGGGGTGGGAGGGAGGGGATAGGGAGACGTGGGGTGGGAGGGAGGGGATAGCGAGACGCGGGCGGCAGTGAGGGGATAGTGAGACGCAGGTGGGAGGGAGAGGATAGGGAGACGCGGGGCGGCAGGGAGGGAGGGGATAGGGAGACGTGGGGTGGAAGGGAGGGGATAGCGAGACGCGGGCGGCAGTGAGGGGATAGTGAGACGCAGGTGGGAGGAAGAGGATAGGGAGACGCGGGGCGGCAGGGAGTGAGGGGATAGGGAGACGTGGGGTGGAAGGGAGGGGATAGGGAGATGCGGGGTGGGAGGGAGGAGATAGGGAGGCGCGGGGCGGCAAGGAGGGAGGGGATAGCGAGACGCGGGGCGGCAGTGAGGGGATAGTGAGACGCGAGTGGGAGAAAGAGGATAGGGAGACGCGGGGCGGCAGGGAGGGAGGGGATAGGGAGACGTGGGGTGGGAGGGAGGGGATAGGGAGATGCGGGGTGGAAGGGAGGGGATAGGGAGATGCGGGGTGGGAGGGAGGAGATAGGGAGGCGCGGGGCGGCAGGGAGGGAGGGGATAGCGAGACGCGGGGCGGCAGTGAGGGGATAGTGAGACGCGGGGTGGGAGGGAGAGGATAGGGAGACGCGGGGCGGCAGGGAGGGAGGGGATAGGGAGACGTTTGGTGGGAGGGAGGGGATAGGGAGACGTGGGGTGGGAGGGAGGGGATAGCGAGACGCGGGGCGGCAGTGAGGGGATAGTGAGACGCAGGTGGGAGGGAGAGGATAGGGAGACGCAGGGCGGCAGGCAGGGAGGGAGGGGATAGGGAGACGTGGGGTGGGAGGGAGGGGATAGGGAGACGTGGGGTGGGAGGGAGGGGATAGGGAGACGCGGGGTGGGAGGGAGGGGATAGGGAGACGCGGGGTGGGAGGGAGGAGATAGGGAGGCGCGGGGCGGCAGGGAGGGGATAGCGAGACGCGGGGCGGCAGTGAGGGGATAGTGAGTCGCGGGGTGGGAGGGAGGGGATAGGGAGACGTGGGGTGGGAGGGGATAGCGAGACGCGGGGCGGCAGTGAGGGGATAGTGAGACGTGGGAGGGAGAGGATAGGGAGACGCGGGGCGGCAGGGAGGGAGGGGATAGGGAGACGTGGGGTGGGAGGGAGGGGATAGGGAGACGCGGGGTGGAAGGGAGGGGATAGGGAGATGCGGGGGTGGGAGGGAGGAGATAGGGAGGCGCGGGGCGGCAGGGAGGGAGGGGATAGCGAGACGCGGGGCGGCAGTGAGGGGATAGTGAGACGCGGGGTGGGAGGGAGAGGATAGGGAGACGCGGGGCGGCAGGGAGGGAGGGGATAGGGAGACGTGGGGTGGGAGGGAGGGGATAGCGAGACGCGGGCGGCAGTGAGGGGATAGTGAGACGCAGGTGGGAGGGAGAGGATAGGGAGACGCGGGGTGGCAGGGAGTGAGGGGATAGGGAGACGTGGGGTGGAAGGGAGGGGATAGGGAGATGCGGGGTGGGAGGGAGGAGATAGGGAGGCGCGGGGCGGGAGGGAGGGGATAGCGAGACGCGGGGCGGCAGTGAGGGGATAGTGAGACGCGGGTGGGAGGAAGAGGATAGGGAGACGCGGGGCGGCAGGGAGGGAGGGGATAGGGAGACGTGGGGTGGGAGGGAGGGGATAGGGAGACGCGGGGTGGAAGGGAGGGGATAGGGAGATGCGGGGTGGGAGGGAGGAGATAGGGAGGCGCGGGGCGGCAGGGAGGGAGGGGATAGCGAGACGCGGGGCGGCAGTGAGGGGATAGTGAGACGCGGGGTGGGAGGGAGAGGATAGGGAGACGCGGGGCGGCAGGGAGGGAGGGGATAGGGAGACGTGGGGTGGGAGGGAGGGGATAGGGAGACGTGGGGTGGGAGGGAGGGGATAGCGAGACGCGGGGCGGCAGTGAGGGGATAGTGAGACGCAGGTGGGAGGGAGAGGATAGGGAGACGCGGGGCGGCAGGCAGGGAGGGAGGGGATAGGGAGACGTGGGGTGGGAGGGAGGGGATAGGGAGACGTGGGGTGGGAGGGAGGGGATAGGGAGACGCGGGGTGGAAGGGAGGGGATAGGGAGATGCGGGGTGGGAGGGAGGAGATAGGGAGGCGCGGGGCGGCAGGGAGGGGATAGCAAGACGCGGGGCGGCAGTGAGGGGATAGTGAGTCGCGGGGTGGGAGGGAGGGGATAGGGAGACGTGGGGTGGGAGGGGATAGCGAGACGCGGGGCGGCAGTGAGGGGATAGTGAGACGCGGGTGGGAGGGAGAGGATAGGGAGACGCGGGGCGGCAGGGAGGGAGGGGATAGGGAGACGTGGGGTGGGAGGGAGGGGATAGGGAGACGCGGGGTGGAAGGGAGGGGATAGGGAGATGCGGGGTGGGAGGGAGGAGATAGGGAGGCGCGGGGCGGCAGGGAGGGAGGGGATAGCGAGACGCGGGGCGGCAGTTAGGGGATAGTGAGACGCTGGGTGGGAGAGAGAGGATAGGGAGACGCGGGGCGGCAGGGAGGGGATAGGGGGGCGGCGGGGAGGGAGGGGATAGAGAGACTTCTCTTGTCTTTCAGATGCTCCAATTAAATATATTTTACACAAAAAAAAATATATTTTGATAAGTAAGCCCAGACCAGGGGCGGCCGCGGCGAGGGTCTAGCCTGCCACAGCCATCAGTCACCTCACCTACGCCAGTGTGATTTCCCCGCGGCTGCTCCATGTCTCTAACAGAAATAGACGGAGCCGCGCGTATGAGAGAGCAGGTCAGGAGACGGGCGCCACACAAGCGCTGACGTTCGTGCTGACGGCGCCTAGCAGGATGCGTGTTAGGCTGTCAGTGTGGGCGGCGCCCGTCTCCTGACCTGCTCTCTCATACGCGCGGCTCCGTCTATTTCTGTTAGAAACATGGAGCAGCCGCAGGCCCGCAGGGAAAGCAATACACTGGGCCGGTGAGGTGACTGACGGCTGTGGCAGGCTAGACCCTCGGCGCGGCCGCCCCTGGTCTGGGCTTACTTATCAAAATATATATATTTTTTGTAAAATATATTTAATTGGAGCCTGCCGCCCTCCAGTGGCCAGCGCCCATAGGCAGCTGCCTAAAGCTGCCTAATGGTAGCGCCGGCCCTGGTCATATTCCCCGACCCGTCACTGCTCAGCTGGACAATGATAAAACATGGAACAGGGCTTCAGTGACTGTTGATACAAAATATAAACAGCAAAAATGTAGCTAACATCTATGATAACAATCTATTAATATACTACATATAAACAGATAATCGACCCATGAAAGTGTAGAAGCAAAACGAACAGCAAAGCTAATCATATCTATCAAAGAAGAGGGGATTCCCTATACACCATTAATTATAAAATAGCGTGTATAGCCTAAATCCACCAGTATATCCAAAAGTCATTTGAAGAGATATTTTGAAAAGATATTTAGAAAAACAATCACAAGCAAGCAAGACATATGTTTAAAAGAAACAGTGTAACCCTAGATTCTCATTGAGCCCCTTAGGAGAAAGGGTACCCAAATCGAAGATCCATTTAGCTTTACATCTGAGGAGTTTCAAAGCCCGATCACCAACCCTAGGATCTTGGGGAATGTGATCAATTATTTTATATCTAAGGGAAGAGAGATTATGTCCAGCTTGATGGAAGTGCCGCTCAACTGGATGGTCACTTCTACCCGTTTCTAATGCAGCCCTAATGGCTGAGCCATGTGCTGCCATACGCTCTCTAAGGGTCCTTTCGGTCTTGCCTACATAACTTAACCCACATGGACAGGTAAGTAGGTAGACGATAAACCTACCTATACGCCATGTCACTACATGGCGTATAGGAAACCGTTTCCCACTATGTGGATGGGGGAAGCTATTACCAGCAATTAGGGATCTGCAGGTGGTACAATTAATGCACTTGTAGCAACTGTTTTTCTTAGAAAGATAATGCTGAGATGTAGGACTACTGATCTTAGATACATCAGTCTTCACTACCCAATCCCTGATGTTCCATCCTCTAGTATAAAAAAGGCATGATATTTGAATCTGTCAAATTAAGCTCAGGGTCTGTTTTAACTATTGGCCATAGGGATTTAGAAATTGAATTTATCTGTTTACTCAAGGGGTTAAAATGGTTCACCCATGGCATATGATTGACTGATTTGGTTTTTTTGTTACTGAAAGTAAATGGTTCCGGGATATAGACATAGCCCGTGCCTTGGCTTGCCATAGTGAATCCCAGTGATATCCTCTCTCAGCAAATTTGGACATCATAATGTTAATGTGACCCTCAGCTGTCGTATCATTGTCAAAAATCCTCCTTGCCCTTATAAACTAAGAATAAGGTAACCCATATTTGAGACCCTTAGGGTGAAAACTTTGGGTATGCAATAAATAATTTCTGTCAGTATTTTTAGTATACAAATTGGTGCTAATTCTACCCTCAGTCTTGCATACCTCAACATCCAAAAAATTTACTTAATTAGCATCAATGACATATGAAAATTTGATGGGGCTATCAGAACCATTGTGTCTGTCAATCACAGAAATAAACTCTTCTTTGTCACCACACCAAATGAGGAAGATATCGTCTATATACCTACAAAAAAATCTGATGTTACCAAAAATCTCAGGATCTGTAAAGAAAATATCATGTGCAGCACTGAACATGTATGCATTTGCGTATGATGGGGCCACACTGGACCCCATCGCACACCCAGACACCTGTAGAAAAAAAACGACCATCGTACATAAAGTAATTCTTTGTAAGCAAAAAATGTAGCAAGTCAATGACCAAATTAATGTCTGGACCATTATACAGAGCATTATCAGTGATTAAATCACGTGTTGCTCGTAGTCCCTCTGTATTAGGTATAATGGTATAGAGACTTGACACATCAATGCTGCAAAGAAAACTGTTAACAGGAATGTCACCAATCTCAGCTAACTTTTTTTTTTTTTAAAGGGACTTTGTAAATATATATTCGTGTATACTGTGTGTGTATGATATTTACCTCCAGTTTAACTATATATAATAGGTAGTGCCTTTAAATAATCAAATGAATTATTATCAGTAAATATATGTATCTTTTACAAACAATTAAGTGTTTTTTTTGTGAGTTTCCTATATCCAATCGCAACTAAGCGTATTTATTTGTGTGATTTCTGACATATTATTTTACCCATAAATTAATTTAACATACCCAGACCTTATCAGAACACATATCTTTCCTACTATCTAAACCTTCCTCCTTCAACACATCTAACATCACAACTAAGGTCGGATCCATTCCAACATTTATTTGTCGGAATGGATCCGACAAGGGCTATTCAATGAACGGCCAAATCTGACTGTTGGATTTTACCATTTCCGATTTCCTGTCCTGCTGGTGCTGTCAGCGCTGCCGGGTGCGCTGACAGCGGCGGCTGTGGGAGCTGGCAGCGGGGGATCTGGCAGCAGCAGCGGGGGGAGCTGGTGGCGGGAGGACATGTCTACAATGACAGGGTGATGTCTGCGGCGGCGGCGCTGCCTAAAGTGAGGAGCCTGGCCGGGGGGGACGCTCTGCTCAATCCGACTTTTTCAATAGTCGTGTTGAGATGTCGAAAAGGGGACCAAAACCTGTTGGATTTGGCCCCGTCTCCGACAGAAGCACGCGGATCTGCGCCTATTCTGCCGATCCACTTGTTTTCCGACAAGTCGGGAATTCCCAACTTATCAGAAAAAAAACTGCCCAAATTGAATAGGTCGGAACCCCTTCCAACAGAAATCTGTCGGAAGCTGCTGTCTTTCTGACAAGACGGCAGCTTCCAACAGCTGTTGACTACGGCCCTAAGACCGCATAGCGTCAGAACAAGAACACTTATTTTATAGAATCTATTACTTGTGCTTGACCATATTCTACTAAAATAAAGCTAACACTTGGCAATTAGCCTCCATATATTATTCCTCGTACACTCATATATACATTATCGAAGTTAATAACCTGAGGAATCAAAATATACAAGCGTAGGCAACCGATATATCTTAAAAGAGATATCCATACTTATATATGCAAGTGAGATAACGAAATAAAGTAGAATAAAGATATAGTAATGTAATATAATATATTATAGTATATGATATAATATAATTAGAGATGATTATATTTATTGGACATGCAGTGAAATGAATATCTGTATTGTATTATGGAGAAGTAGATTTAAGGGTTCTTTATAAAAGAGGGCTTACACTTAGAGATAAGCGGGTTCAGTTCTCAGAGAACCGAACCCTACCGAACATCACGTCCCGAGCCCGGATCCGAGTCAGGCTCAGGTTTTCCCACCAGTCTCGGAAACCAGAACGAGGCAAAACATCATCCCGCTGTCGGATTCTCGCGGGTGTTGGATTCCATATAAGGAGCTGCGCGTCGCCGCCATTTTCACTCCAGTCCTGGAGAGTATAGCGAGAGGACATGTCTCCTCAGTGTCTGTGCGGGAAAGTGGTGTGGTGCATGGGGTGGCGACCTGCTCTTATGTGTTATTCCAGTGATGTATTGTGCTGCATCAGTCCAGTGGTGGTGTCTTGTGCTGCATCAGTCCAGTCACAGTGGTGGTGTCCTGTGCTACCATAAGTCCAGTGCTGCTGTATAAGTCCAGTCGAGTGCAGTGGTGCTGTGTTGTGCTGCATCAGTCCAGTGGTGGTGTCCTGTGCTGCCATAAGTCCAGTGCTGCTGTATAAGTCTAGTCCAGTGCAGTGGTGCTGTTTTGTGCTGCATCAGTCCAGTGGTGGTGTCCTGTGCTGCCATAAGTCGAGGGGTGCTGCCGTATAAGTCCAGGGGTACTGCCATATAAGTCCAGAGGTACTGCCGTATAAGTCCGGGGCTACTGCCGTATAAGTCCAGTGGTACGGCTGTATAAGTCCAGTGGTACTGCTGCATAAGTCCAGGGGTACTGCCGTATAAGTTCAGTCCAGTGGTACTGCCGTACAAGTCCAGTCCAGTGGTGCAGCCATATAAGTTATGGGGTACTGCCATATAAGTCATGGGGTACTGCCGTATAAGTCCACTTCAGTGGTGCAGCCGTATAAGTTCAGGAGTACTGCAGTATAAGTCCAGGAGTACTGCCATATAAGTCCAGTCTAGTGGTGCAGCCGTATAAGTCCAGGGGTACTGCTGTATAAGTCATGGGGTACTGCTGCATAAGTCCACTGGTACTGCCGTATAAGTCCAGGGGTACTACCGTATAAGTCCATTGGTACTGCTGTATAAGTCCAGTCCAGTGGTGAAGCCATATAAGTTCAGGGATACTGCCGTATACATCCAGGGGTACTGCCATATAAGTCCAGTCCAGTGGTTCAGCCATATAAGTTCAGGGGTACTGCCGTGTAAGTCCACCAATATTGTGCGTGCATTATATCTGGGCAAATTCCAGCACGTCCCATGTTTTGCACATACAATTAATTTGGTGGTGCATCATTTTTTGAAAAATGACAGGGATGTGCAGGAGATGTTGTCGATGGCCCGAAAAATTGAGGGCCACTTTCGACATTCAGCCACTGCGTGCCACTCCTAGGTGGGCCAAATGTTTGTGCCGCACACTTGTTTCACTTAGCTTAGTCATCCAGCTACCTCATTGCACCTTTTTTTCTTCTTTGCATGATGTGCTGTTTGGGGCTTAGTTTTTAAATCTGCCATCCTGTCTGCCACTGCAGTGCCACTCCGAGATGGGCCAGGTGTTTGTGCCGCACACTTGTGTCGCTTAGCTTAGTCATCCACCTACCTCATTGCACCTCTTTTTCTTCTTTGCATGATGTGCTGTTTGGGGCCTATTTTTTAAATCTGCCATCCTGTCTGACACTGCAGTGCCACTCCTAGATGGACCAGGTGTTTGTGCCACACACTTGTGTCACTTAGCTTAGCCATCCAGCTACCTCATTGCACCTCTTTTTCTTCTTTGCATGATGTGCTGTTTTGGGCCTACTTTTTAAAAGTGCCATCCTGTCTGCCACTGCAGTGCCACTCCTAGATGGGCCAGGTATTTGTGCTGCACACTTGTGTCGCTTAGCTTAGTCATCCAGCTACATCATTGCACCTCTTTTTCTTCTTTGCATGTAGTGCTGTTTGGGGCCTAGTTTTTAAATCTGCCATCCTGTCTGACACTGCAGTGCCACTCATAGATGGGCCAGGTGTTTATGCCGCACACTTATGTTGCTTAGCTTAGTCACCCAGCTACCTCATTACACCTCTTTTTCTTCTTTGCATGATGTGCTGTTTGGGGTCTAGTTTTTAAAAGTGCCATCCTGTCTGACACTGCATTGCCACTCCTACATGGGCCAGGTGTTTGTGCCGCACATTTGTGTTGCTTAGCAAAGTCATCCAGCTACCTCGGGGCAACCCTTTGGCCTAAAAACAATATTGTGAGGTGTTCAGAATAGACTGGAAATGAGTGGAAATTAATATTATTGAGGTTAATAATACCGTATGATCAAAATTACCCACAAATTCTGTGATTTTAGCTGTTTTTGTGTGTTTTTTCAAAAATCATCCAGATCCAAAACCATAACCCAAAAGGGTGGTTTTGGCAAAACCAATCCAGATCCAAAACACGAGTGAGGATCCAGATCCAAAACACAAAACACGAAAAGTGCCCGCCGCACATCTCTAAATATAATTTGTGGCTGGCCCCGGGTCGTCACCTCCATAACTCTTATAAAACGCTCCCCGGATAGAGACAAGTCAATCAGCATATGGAGAAGCAAGACATTTACCCCACAAATTATAGTATTTATTTCTCGCCTTCCTAGCCAAATATACAATTTTTTTGTGTGCCGTAGTCTCATTAATTAGTGCAATCTATGACTGTAATTCTGGGGCTTCCCTGTCAAGCCATAGTCTAGCAATACATACTTTAGCTAATGCACAAGTATTAATTGTATAGCGCCTGCTAAAAGTATCTAATATATCTCCCTGTATTGCTGACAGACACATACCGCCGGACTAAAAACAGATACTGGAATACCAGCTGTCGCCAATATACTAATCAACCCACTCCAAAATTCTGCTACCATGGAACACAGCCAAACTAGATGCCAAAAATTGGCATCTATATTCCCACATTTAGGGCACTTCGTTGAGTGTGTACTTCCAAACTGAGACATTCTCATTGGTGTCATGTATACTCTATGGATAATAAAGAATTGAACGTGCTGGTATCTAATGGCAGTAGAAGAAATAGCAGGAGAGTTTAAAGCACATTTCCATGCCTCATCCGTAATTGGACCCAGATATACTTTCCATTTATTTCTAAGATTGGTCATTGGATCTGAGTAATAGGTTTGTATTATGGTGGCATAGATACCAGATAAAAAATGCCCATTCCCCCGATTCTGCAACAGCAGCTTGAGAGGAGGGTTAATAATTGGAGAAACTCCAGTAAACTGTGTATTTTTCGCATGTCTCAATAGCAAGTAGCGATAGAAGTAGTGAGAGGGCACACCATATTCTTGCTGCAATTGCTGGAAAGATTTAAATACATTGCCAATATACAGCTGCGCAACAGGAAGAAAAAAGAAAGACTCTGTGTTGGGGCACACTTAGAAATTTGAAATAAATTTATTAAAACTTAACATTTAATTAATGAAAGTAATAAAGAGTTTGATACAAAAAAATGTTCAAAAGCACAAAGTATACATATAATATTGACAGAGGTTGCAACAAAAGGTTTTGGTACTAAAATGAAATCAGGATAAGCCTGATACAAGATTAAGAGCACCTGTGGTGAAAAATATAATGAAAAACACAAAAAAGGTGGTGCCTAAGTAGATCAGAAATCAAAAAACGGGGTAGAGGTAGACGACATGTGCATATAATCACCGCAGTGATAATTGTAGGTAGACACCTAGTCTGAATACCTCATAGAAATAAATAAAGGGCACAAAGGTTCATAATTGGGATGTCAAATGACTAAGGGTAATCGCCTGGTAGAGATTCTGTTTGCTAAGAAGTGGATCCTTAAAGATAACAAAGCATTTGAGAGAAAAATATAATGAGTTATGATACCAAAAGGAGCATTGATAAATAAACACAAGGGCAAAGCCAATTGTTGATAAATTGAAGGTTTGCAGGAAAGTTGGATAAAGAATAGGAAGGTTCAGAAGTTGCTCTAACACTTCTGCTGTTTGAGATCAGAGGTCACAACCTTACTGCACCTGATATTCCCAAGAGGTCACCCTACTAGGTACTGATCAGGCTTGTCAGCGCTTGGCTTCCAAGATCGGATGAGATTGGGTGTTGCTGCTGAAATATGGCAGTAATAGAAACACTAAGACACAAATGAGAGAGTGTAATGAGTAGTGAGCAACAAGGTACTTCTGCTGTCCAGTTTCTAGCGCAGATTCTCTGTTGCTGTGGGCATTGCAGAGAGTGGTCTCGCATCTGGATGAGAGGGTACTAAAAATAGAGGTGAGATATGCTCAGAATAGGGAGGGAACCCTGCCTTCTGCTGTCCACTGTCTTGTAAATTTATAGCGGACAGTGGATGAGAGAGGTGGGTTAAGCTCACCTATTGAAAAAAAGGAAGGAAAAAGGAAAGAGAAGAAGGTGTAGTGAGATCACAAAGTTTCAGAAATAAGTAGATTGTAAAATAAAACAATCATGGGAATAACAGTTAAATGGAGAAAGGAAAATAAACACAGGCTGCATGGTAATGGGATACAAATTTACCAAATAGGTACAAAGCCCTGTTATGCAGAAGAGATTTCTGCAAAATAGTATTACATTCAAAGGAAGAAACAAAAAATGGTTTTGAAACAGTAGTTAAGGATCAAGTTTGCAAACATTAGTTATATGTCAATATCAGTTAAATAACATGATAATTGGAGTCCCAATGGGCACATACAATACCAGGGAGTACCAAGAAGTGATCTGAACTATAAAGAGTTCAGCATCACTGAGCACAGACGGACCGTTTCACCAGGGTGGCTTGTTCACTGTGTCTTTGCATAAGGGGAAGGCTGCCGTATTTAAGGTAGAGGATGGGGGGAGGGAGCAGGGAGGGCTTAGCATCATTAAGGATCCAGATTGGTGGAGGTCCATAGTGACATCATCCTCGTTTTAAAAGGATTGTGCTGATAAACAAAGACATCAAAACAACAAGAGGCTGGCATCTGTTCTTACTCCTAAAATGTAAGGTCATGAGGAGGTGGCTGCCATAAGAATAATTCACTCAGATGTTCTGTATATCGGGATCCCGTGGTCGCGTCCGACCGGAAGTGTCATTCTTGGCCGGAAGTCACGTGGTCGCGTGTGTTCCGGAGTTTGCGTTTCACCCGAAGTGACGTCAGGCCGGAAGTAGATTCATTCGATTACGCTGTGAGGCTGGAGTTGCTAAGTAACCGTTGTTAGGTGGCCGGGTACACGGAAAAGGTTCTTAACACGGCTGGTAGTGTTGCAATGCATTCGTGCATATTAGTAGCTCATCTGATTGCCATGGTGTGCATTAGTGTAGCGAATCTTCAGGGCTTAAATCAAATGGGAAGCATAGAAAAAATATAATACCTCATATTTATTTCTATGAGGTATTCAGACTAGGTGTCTGCCTACAATTATCACTGCGGTGATTATATGCACATGTCGTCTACCTCTACCCCGTTTTTTGATTTCTGATCTACTTAGGCACCACCTTTTTTGTGTTTTTCATTATATTTTTCACCACAGGTGCTCTTAATCTTGTATCAGGCTTATCCTGATTTCATTTTAGTACCAAAACCTTTTGTTGCAACCTCTGTCAATATTATATGTATATTTTGTGCTTTTGAACATTTTTTTGTATCAAACTCTTTATTACTTTCATTAATTAAATGTTAAGTTTTAATAAATTTATTTCAAATTTCTAAGTGTGCCCCAACACAGAGTCTTTCTTTTTTCTTCCTGTTGCTCAACCATTACTGACTCTGGGAGCACCACCAACTTAAATAATTGTTTAGATATCTTCATCAAGAATCTTTAAACTTAGTATCGTTGGTCATTTTCTGAACAGTTTTCTACAATCTGTGTATTAATCTATGTTCTTCATTACCATTTTTCTCCTGTGCGGAACCAAACCAAATCTCTGTGAATTCAATATACAGCTGCCCCAGGGATATTATATCCCACCTCCCCAATACCTCATTAATTTGTGTTGAAGATAATTCTAGAAATCTATACTTGTTATCTATTGGGGTATCTGGGTCTAATCCCTGACCTTGTAAAATAGAATGTACCAACTTCCAAGTAAGCAATGCTTGCTTTATTAAGGGCACCTTAGATATGTTGGTATTTCCACAAAGAAGCATTTGAAGAGGTGTGCCCCCTGGAGACTTCTGCAATATCATTTGTGAATGTAGGGATACCGTATCCAAGTTATTAACCCATTCCCAGATATGAGCCGATTGAGCTGTGTAGTAATAGAATTTAAAAGCAGGAAGGGCTAAACCTCCTATCAATTTGGGTCGAGATAAAGTTTACATTTTTATTCAAGCTCTCTTATTTGCCCATATCAAGGACGGCATTAAGCTGTCTATTTGTTTAAAAATTTTCAATGCTTGCTGAAGAACATAAAGGAGTTTGGGCTGGTAAACCATTTTTAACAAATTAACCCACCCTGTAACAGTTAATGGCAGTTTACCCAAGGACTTAATTTTGGAGCGAAGATAGACTATCCGTGGTGTAATATTGAGAGAAATAGAATTCCCGGAGTCATTGGACACCCATATACCCAAGTACTTAAACAAATCTATCCATCTAAGTAAAAGGGATATTAGAGGAGTCCTTGGAATTTTACCCTTGAGTGGAATAATACAGGACTTGTCCCAGTTGATCTTAAGCCCAGAGTATCTCTCACAAGTGTTTATCATCTTCAAAATTCTAGGCATTGATGTTGCATAATCATTGACAAATAATAGTAAATCGTCCGCATACAACGCAATTCAGTCTTCCCTTTCTCCTACTTTTATTCCCGAAATATTATGACTTGCCTGTATCAAGCACGCCAAAGGCTCGATTGCAATGGCGAATAGAATTGGAGACAGGGGGCAACCCTGTCTAGTTCCTCTAGAAAGCGAGAAGGGATATGAAACATAACCGTTCACTGACACTCTAACCATAGGCATAGAATACAACAACTTGACATATTTAATACTGTATAATTCAGACCAATACCGAATCTATCCATAGTTTCCCATAGGAAGGCCTATTCCACTGAATCAAAGGCTTTTGCTGCGTCCAATGAAACTATAATAGATGAGGTAGCCCCACTATGAGAAATCTGAAAATGAGTAAATAATCGTCTCAAGTTAATTGAGGTAGACTTGCTGGGCATAAAACCTGTTTGATCCGGGTGAATGATTTGGGTTATCACTTGATTTAGTCGGGCGCTAAAATTTTAATATCAGTATATAAGAGAGAGATCGGATGATATGACACAACATACCTAGAATCTTTATCTGATTTTGGAGTTCTAATGATTAATGCCTCTGCCATAGACGGGAGAAGTGTATTCTGCTCAAAAATTAACCTGTACAAATGAAGTAGTTGAGGTACAAAGAATGCCATATGACTTTTATATAGCTCTATTGGGATACCATCTAATCCCGAAGCTTTACAGCTTGGAAACATCTTGATTGCGGCTTCAGTGTCAGCCGATGTTAATGGAGCCTCTAAAAGGTCATGGGCATCCTTAGACAGACACGGCAATTGTATATTAATTTCCCCTGTATTACAATCCAATTTTGAACAATACAGCTGTTGATAATTTATAAATTCTGCCACAATTTGAGCTATCCAGACTAAACTAATTCCACCTGGCTCTATAATTTCCAATACTGTAATAGTAATAACTAAGGTAACCCTGACCCCTTAACCCCCTAACCCTGTCATCTTATTTGCAGCCTAACCCTAACCTACCCCCCCACCAACACCGCTGCCTAAACCTAACTTCTCCTACCCGCAACATAAACTTAACCCTCCCTCCCCTACAGCCTAACCCTGCACCAACCTTGCCCATCTGCAGCCTAAATCTACCTCCCCCGCAGCCTAAACCTAACAATTCCCCCCCCCCCCCCCCTCCCCACGGCTTACAAGTGCGGCATCCCTGCAGTCTGCGTTCGGGATTCCAGTGGTCGAGATCCCTGCGTCGGCATTTCAATCAATGTCAGGAACTAGCGTCGGCATTCTGACTGCCGGGATCCTGACTGCACCCCAGTGCGGGAAGTACTTTAAAAACACCATAGAAATTTGTTCAATATGTTTGTTTCGTTCACTAGTGGGACTACTGCACTTCTGTTGTTACTGAAAATAGCAACATTTGCTGTTAAAAGTTGAAGGTACTATGGGCCTAATTCAGATCTTATCGCTGGGCTGCGTTTTTTGCTGCCCTGCGATCACATAGTCGCTGCCTACAGGGGGAGGGGAAAACGCTGTGCAAGTGTGCGATCGCTTCAAACATCAGTTTGTGCAGTCTCTGCACAGCCCAGGACTTACTCAGCCGCTGCGATTGTTTCCTGCTGGTCGGGGCTGGAGCTGACATCAGACACCCTCCCACAAAACGCCTGATCCTGCCTGCTTTTTTCCAGACATTCCTGGAAAACGGTCAGTTGCCACCCACAAACGGCCTCTTCCTGTCAATCTTTTTGCATGTGTTCAGATTTTTCGCACCATCCCGTCGCTAGGCACCAATGCCCGGTGCTGTTGTGCGACGTGCGCTGGTGCATTGCGGCTCACACGCATATGTAGTTCAGATCTGTTCGCACGCTGTATGAAAACACACAGCAGCGATCAGATCTGAATTACTCCCTATTATTTATGACAGGATGGTGCAAAAAATCCGATTGCACGGACATTCGTAAGGTGATTGACAGGAAGAGGCCGTTTGTGGGTGGTAACTGACCGTTTATTGAGAGTGTCCGGAAAAGGAGTAAGTCCTGGGCTGCGCAGAGACTGCACACAGTGGATTTTTGCATCTTGGCGTACACATGGGATCGCACACTAGCGCGGCGAATATACACTGCCTCTGGGGGCAGCGACAATCTGAACGCAGGACAGCAAAGTTAGCAGCCCAATGATCAGGTCTGAATCACCCCCTTAGTAGTAACATTCTGCTTTGAGTATCAGTTTCATAATTAATGCATGGTGAAAGCAGCATAAACTGCACATTTATTAGGAATATATTCATGTTACACAGGATCCTTCGTGAACACTGGATGAAGCATGTATGCAAACTACACTATGTAGACATAAGTGATTGGACACCCCTGCGTAAGCAAAATTATGTGCTCCTGCAGCAGACACGTGTTCCTGAAGGCACAATGATCTAATCAGTGCCCAACGAAATGGCGTACCGGAAGAAGCTGACAAAGGGGATCATCATAGACTGCTCGATCGGAGGTATGAGCGTGAGAAGCATTGTGGATGTTAGGAAGGTTCTTAAATCCACTGTGCCTTTTGTCATTAATGCGTGGAAGATGAATGGTCCTTGCAGGAATGCACCTCGTCCTGGTTTACCCCCAAAACAGCAATGCAGGAACCGGAGAGTGTTAAGCAGGGAGCTGTGAAAGAACAGGGGTCATCCCATGCATACCATTGCACACTAGTTCCAAATGGCCACTAATGTGCCAATTTCGACAGTAACACTTCGTAGGGAGGCCCATGCACTTGGATATTATGGGTGAGCAGCTGCTCATAAACCTCTAATCACAAAGAAAAATGCAGCCCAGTGCTTATGATTGTGTGAAGAGCACAAAAACTGGACAGTTGAACAATGGCAGCGAGTGTTACAGAGTTACGATTTACACTTTTCAGATCACATGTGTTTGGGTTTGGAAATCGCCAGGAGAACGTCTGATACCCGAGTGTACACTATCGACAGTAAAGCATGGAGATGGTTGTGTTATGCTGTGACGGTGTGCCAACTGGTTTGGCATGGGTCCACTAGCTGTAATGCATGGTCATATTAGCTCAGAGAAGTATAGAGATGTCTTCGGTAACTCTGTTCTCCCTACATTGTTGCAATTCTACGGAAATGACAAATGTTTTTATCAGGACGACAATACCACCTGTCATGTTTCCAGGGTGACTGCTGTACTGGTATGCAGAAAATTTGGTAACCCAGATGGAGTTGCCAGCTCAGAGTCCAGATCTTAACCCCACTGGTAACCTCTGGGACGAATTGGAGCTACGGATGCGTTCTAGGGCAACTCAACCTTCTTCAGTGTCACAGATGGTCACCCTGCTTAAGGCAGAATGGCAAAACATACTTCCTACTGTTGTCCAGGAACTTGTGGACAATTCGCCAAGAAGGATTTCTGCAGTAATCACTGCACGTGGTGGACCTGCAAAGTACCAACGTCAATAAATTCTCGCTGATCAATTTGCTGTCAGTGTCCAATCACTTTTGTCTACATAGTTTAAGACTTGCTGCATCCACAGCTATTCATCATGAACACTTTGTTACACAAAAATTCCCTGGGATCAATCATCCCATGAGATCAGTTAATTCTGCACTTACAGTGGGCTTCATTTAGAATTGATTAGCGATTGTGCACACACAGAGGATTCATTTGCAAAGTAAGTGTCAAGTAGTCAGTGTTTGGGGGAGAAAACTTGGGGTGGCTACAAAAATATGGGTGTGGATCACTAGGTCGACACTGTCTAGGTCGACAATGTTTAGATCGACCACTATAGGTCGACAGTCACTATATTGACAGGGTTGGAAGGTTTTCTAGGGTTTCTAGGTCGACAGGTCAAAAGGTCGACATGATGTTTCTTTTTCTTTTTTTGGGTGTCGTTTTCTTTGTAGAGTGACCGGGAACCCCAATTAGTGCCCCGTGTCCCCTTGCATGGCTCGTTTTGCTCGCCATGCTTCGGGCAAGGTGCCTCGCTGCGCTACCGCTTCGCACGGCACAGATTACCATTCCAGTCCTAGTCCACTTGGATCGTTAAGTATGAAAAAGTTCAAAAAAAGAAAAAAAAATGTGAAAAACTCATGTTGACCTTTTGACCTGTCGACCTAGCACATGTCGATCTAGAAACCCTCTCGACCTAGTGATTGTCGACCTATAGTGGTCGACCTAGACAGTGTCGATCTTCAGACCGGATCCCAAAAATATGTCCAGACAGTTTTATAGGCATGCCAAATTTGTACGCAGCTGGATAGGCTACGGCCTCTTAGGAGAGCCACGCAGTTTGAGACAGCATAGGCTGCTGAGGTCAAAAGCACACTAATAGGCAAAACCATGTTGTACTGCAGGTGAGGCAGATGTAACAGGCAGAGAGAGTTAGATTTGGGTGTGGTGTGTTTAAACTGAAATCTACAATAAACTGCAGTGTAAAAATAAAGCAGCCAGTATTTACCCTGCACAGAAACAATATAACCCACCCAAATCTAACTCTCTCTGCACGTTACATCTCCCCTACCTGCAGTGCAACATGGTTTTGCCCATTAGTGTGCTTTTTGGTTTGCTAACAAACCTGAATAACCCCCAATGTGCGTGAACAGCTTGTGTACTGTATGTGAGCGGTGGATGCGAGATGCCGGCAGTGAGCATCTATGCGCACAAGACATTAGCATATTTTCACAAGTCCGCTGCAAGCAAAATTGCAGCTGCACATGCCACTGCACGTAACACTGTGAGAATTGAATGCATCTCCAGATACTATATGCTTCTTAGGAGGCCTGGTGTAAATATACATGGTGATGATGACACCATTAGCTGCTTCTGATTAACTTGGGTATTGAACCATATAAAGTAGTGGTTTCACAAACTCTAGGGCAGATGTATTAAGCCTGGAGTGTAATGCACCAGCCAATCATTACGGGTTTGAAAAATGACAGTTAGGAGCTGATTGGCTGGTGCGTTATCACCTTCAACTTATCACTGCTTTATCACTTCTCCAGGCTTAATACATCTGCTCCTCTGTCCTCAAGGTGCCCTAACAGTCCAGGTTTTGAAGATATCTGTGCTTCTGCACAGGTGGTATACACAAACTGACTGAGGTATTAAATCTTCTGTGCTTAAGCATAGATATCTTTTAAAACCTTTACTGGTAGGGTATATGAATGCCATTTTTTTAGATTTCTCACAAATATTTAAGATGCCCGCTCTAATATATATATATTGTAAATGCCTGCACATCTTATTACCAAATCCCATAAATGTGCGCTTACATCGCACAACACCTCATAAGCATACCACAGCATCCCATAAGAGAAAACGATACACCCACACATTATCTGAGTTCCAAAGCTCAATGAAGTATATATTTCTTGTTAAAAGGATATGGATACAATATATATTACAAAGTACAGTATACCTATAGTTACATGGTTACACTCACACAGAAAACAGTTAGAACATAGTTAAAACACAGTTACATATAGTTATAGTTAAATGCCAGCGATACAATTACCAGATCTTTCTCATTATTAGTTTGTCCCTCCATATGACTCTGTCTTTCTCTCTTTCCTCTGTAAAATCATGTAAGACCTCCATCTCCCTCTGAGACCACAAGCAACTGAACTCTGAACCCCCCCTAGCCAGGAACTACTTTCCTGTGTGACTAGCTCCTGGGGGAGGGGTCTCTCTCTCCTTCACGATTGAGTCACTATTTTCTTTGTATATGCTGATCAGGTTGTCCATGAAAACTGCAAAAAGGGTTGGCTTGAGTTCCCTGTTCACTGTATCATTCATTGTTCTAACAAAGTGATTTTAGCTTTTATACATATAATCATAACTATCTGCTG
Organism: Pseudophryne corroboree; assembly: GCF_028390025.1. Taxonomy (NCBI): domain Eukaryota; kingdom Metazoa; phylum Chordata; class Amphibia; order Anura; family Myobatrachidae; genus Pseudophryne; species Pseudophryne corroboree. The sequence continues at coordinate 206,471,569 of NC_086445.1, read as the reverse complement.
CAATGTCCCACAACTTCACAACAAGTATCAAATTAATCTACACACCAATCTGCTTGTTTTAATAGTAAACATGACAGGTGTATCTGGTTCCGTTCAAATAATACACATTCATGACATTAATTCATTAGGTAATCTTAAATCACCATGATGTCTGGTGCTTGATATTATTATAATTATGTACTGTATGAAATAAGTGTCGAATCCATCTCTGTGGCATATCCGTGTAAATGCGTGAGTTACCATATATTGCTGTGCTCGCTGCGCATATTTGCAAGTAAAGCAACCTATATGTGTGTAGTTTGTATGTTCTCTTTATGTAATATTTTTGACTTTGACAGTCCACCCTTTGGCAGTCAACAATAACTGCCACTATCTAAATAATCCAAACAGAAAAATATATGTTATCATGAAATACCTCATTATGATTGGGAGTAGGGAGGAGAGGAGAAGGTGGGAAAGATATGACCTAGTGAGATAGTAAAAGCATGTGTGTATGGAATCCATGTCTGAGGGGTCATGTATCATCATGCCGTACGTGTTTTAAATCAAGCTTCGAGGTATTGTGAAGTATACATTGAATCCTTCTTATCCCGTATCAAGGGTCTGTGGATGGGCTGTCAAACTCTACCGAGCTCTTTTCGGCTTTTGGTTACAACAAATGGGGTGCACATTAGTTGATGATACATGAAGGGGGAGAATATGTGAGTGCTGATATATGGGTCTATATTCCCTGTCGCCTATGTGTGTCATTACCTGAAGATAGTAGAGATGAAGATAAGAAACATGCGTTATAAATGCATTCGTATAATTTTATGTGAGATTTAGTATACAGTCGCCGATTGGGGTCTTGTTGATGTCTTGTCTGATGTCTTGTCGGGATCGTCGTGTCTTTACTGTAGCTTTGAGGTTTATTAGCAAACAAAAAGCTTCTTCAAGTGTCCATAAAAAGAATTACAGTCTCTAAAAGCTCATCAGGTGTCAAAAAGAAATGTCAGTCTCTAGAAAGCTCATCAGGTGTTTGTGACACAGTTCATCATTGGTCTTGTATAAATGGTCATCAAATTCTTCTTCCAGGTGAATCTCTTGGTACCTCGGAGAAAATCAAAGGAGAAACGGGTGAAAGAAACACTTTTCCAATGTAACACAATCCCTCTGAGTTTGGGGCAAGGAACCTATACGCCTTTCTCCCACATATGAAATATGCGTCATCGGGGAGAACATATGGGATGGAAAATGACATAACCATATTACAAACCTTCCATGAAAACAGTCCTATCCCTAACTCTCTCATCTGTCTAGTACACGTATCAGGCTGTATGACATGTGCACAGTATCCTGGTGATACTTCTCCAACTCGCATGATCCTACTTCCTAGGGTGTACCTATACTGGAAATATTTTCCACTGTTGGCTATTTGGCGTATAAGTTCTGAGTCTAGGGGCATTCTGTCGGCTCTGTGTAAGAATGTCATGGTTTGGTTGTTCCATGACACTTCCCAATTTCCCGGCTTTCGGGGATTGGAAATGTTAAAACATATTAGGGACCTATCTAAATGGTATTGGTGGAGCTTCAAACTAGGAGGACTAGAAATATTAAATCTCTTGTCCACCGGTCTCCCACCCTTTAACTCAAGTACCTCATCTACCGTTAAAGGATATGGCACTAGTCCTGACTTACTATGACCTTGAGGTACTTGTGAGCACACCCAACAGTCTGTCTGGTTTAACACTTTACCCACCAATGAGTGATAGTCACTCAATGGATGACGGTCCATATTGATATTGAAACTGGACTGACATTCCTTGACGCAACCGTCCTCAACTATGTTGTCACAATTCCTACAGATACAATTCTCTTCAGCTAACAATCCTTCACAATGTCTATTAATAACATGGCTTCCAGATCGTTTTCTGATACTCGCCTTTTCTCGGTGATTGTGTTGCTCTTGGAATTCTACGCCTCCATCCTGATCATCAGAATCCATTCCAGATCCTTTCTCGACCTCACTGGTACTCTCACCGAAACAGACTGCTCTGGTCAACAACAGGGTCAACAGGAAAACACGGACTGCAGTCTCTTGGGGCAAGTCCATCTTGCAGGAGGAGAAAGAGATAGTTGTAATGGGGGTACAGAAAATAATTGAAGGGGGAAAAACTTGTTACGATATTTTGTCCTCTGGTCTTGTTGTTCTTCTTGCTCAGATGTCATCTCAAAGGTGCTGTCTCTCAGTCTTCCCAAAACGAACACTCCGGTGATACAATATTCTTTCCAAATCAGCGATCTTTCTGTAAGGAGCATAAATCTTGCATTACCATTTGTATAACTTTTGTGTGACATACCATCCGTAAAACATGAAAGAATAAAAAGAGAGAGAACAATTTGAAAAGGAAAAACATTATCAGATTTTCATCAACAGGCTGTCACATCAACATGTCCACCAGTATCTCTGCATAATCTCCCCCCACCAGTATTTCCCCTCTCCACCCTTTGTGTCTGGCCAAACACATCGATGTTGGTAAGACAAACTGGGGTTAGGTAGACCTCTGAAAAAGACCAAGTAGTCATGTGACGTTTGAGTTCTGTTGGTGAAAGTTACAGATGAGAAGAAAACATTTAAAGGTAAATTACAAAGTTTACCCGGCCGTCCCTGTGTCTTACAAGGAACTGACCTCCCAATTACATTAACTGTAACCTCAGGCTTACTGTCAAGGCTAATGATCAACTTTACTGGCTGCAAATTACAGGTGCGGCCCAAAATTCTTCCTATATGATCCCTGATTACAATTTCGTGTGTCATAACTTTGCTCGTGTTCTTGTCTAGGGGGTCTGACTTTGTGGGATGTTACAGTTGCTGGCATAATGCCCTTCTCTTTTACAAAGATAACAAACCCTTGGCTTTCTCCATGTGCCAGGGGCCTGGGGTTTTGGTCGATTTGATGCCTCCTATAGTGCTTGGATGCTCATCACCATCAACCGCTCTCCCTGTGCTTCCCTGGTTCTTTGGATATTACGGTCATGCTAGATAGCGGACTCTCTTAATGCAGCCACCGAGATACCTCTCCAGTGAGGTAGAGAGGTTTGTACCCTGATTCTTAGTGTGTCTTTTAAGCCGTCCATTAATATGGACACAGCTACCTCCCTATGATGTACATTATCCTCAATGTCCGTGATCCCAGTGTATCTAGATATTTCCTGCAGTGCTCGATGGAAATATTCAGCTGCCATTTCACCTTCTTTTTGTCTAATGGAGAAAATTTTGTTCCACTCGACAATAGTTGGGAAAATAAGATTTTACTCACCGGTAAATCTATTTCTCGTAGTCCGTAGTGGATGCTGGGAACTCCGTAAGGACCATGGGGAATAGACGGGCTCCGCAGGAGACTGGGCACTCTAAAAGAAAGATTAGGTACTATCTGGTGTGCACTGGCTCCTCCCTCTATGCCCCTCCTCCAGACCTCAGTTAGGATACTGTGCCCGGAAGAGCTGACACAATAAGGAAGGATTTTGAATCCCGGGTAAGACTCATACCAGCCACACCAATCACACCGTATAACTCTTGATACTATACCCAGTTAACAGTATGAAATATAACTGAGTCTCTCAACAGATGGCTCAACAATAACCCTTTAGTTAGGCAATAACTATATACAAGTATTGCAGACAATCCGCACTTGGGATGGGCGCCCAGCATCCACTACGGACTACGAGAAATAGATTTACCGGTGAGTAAAATCTTATTTTCTCTGACGTCCTAGTGGATGCTGGGAACTCCGTAAGGACCATGGGGATTATACCAAAGCTCCCAAACGGGTGGGAGAGTGCGGATGACTCTGCAGCACCGAATGAGAGAACTCAAGGTCCTCCTCAGCCAGGGTATCAAATTTGTAGAATTTAGCAAACGTGTTTGCCCCTGACCAAGTTGCAGCTCGGCAAAGTTGTAAAGCCGAGACCCCTCGGGCAGCCGCCCAAGATGAGCCCACTTTCCTCGTGGAATGGGCTGTTACTGATTTAGGATGCGGCAATCCAGCCGCAGAATGCTCCAGCTGAATTGTGCTACAAATTCAGCGAGCAATAGTCTGCTTAGAAGCAGGAGCACCTATTTTGTTGGGTGCCTACAGGATAAAAAACGAGTCAGTTTTCCTGACTCCAGCCGTCCTGGAAATATAAATTTTTAAGGCCCTGACTACGTCCAGTAACCTGGAATCTTCCAAGTCCCTAGTAGCCGCAGGCACTACAATAGGTTGGTTCAAGTGAAAAGCTGATACCACCTTAGGGAGAAACTGGGGACGAGTCCTCAATTCTGCCCTATCCATATGGAAAATCAGATAAGGGCTTTTACATGACAAAGCCGCCAATTCTGACACACGCCTGGCCGAAGCCAAGGCCAATAACATGACCACTTTCCACGTGAGATATTTCAAATCCACAGTTTTAAGTGGCTCAAACCAATGTGATTTTAAGAAACTCAACACCACGTTGAGATCCCAAGGTGCCACAGAAGGCACAAAAAAGGGGCTGAATATGTAGCACTCCCTTTACAAATGTCTGAACTCCAGGCAGTGAAGCCAGTTCTTTCTAGAAGAAAATCGACAGAGCCGAAATCTGGACCTTAATGGAACCCAAATTTAGGCCCATAGTCACTCCTAACTGTAGGAAGTGCAGAAAACGACCCAGCTGAAATTCCTCTGTTGGGGCCTTCCTGGCCTCACACCAAGCAACATATTTTCGCCAAATACGGTGATAACGGTTACTTCTTTCCTGGCTTTTATCAGCGTAGGAATGACTTCCTCCGGAATGCCCTTTTGCTTTAGGATCCGGAATTCAACCGCCATGCCGTCCAATGCAGCCGCGGTAAGTCTTGGAACAGACAGGGCCCCTGCTGTAGCAGATCCTGTCTGAGCGGTAGAGGCCATGGGTCCTCTGATATTATTTCTTGAAGTTCTGGGTTCCAAGCTCTTCTTGGCCCATCCGGAACCACGAGTATCGTTCTTACTCCTCGTTTTCTTATTATTCTCAGTACCTTTGGTATGAGAGGCAGAGGAGGGAATACATAAACCGACTGGTACACCCACGGTGTCACTAGAGCGTCCACAGCTATTGCCTGAGGGTCCCTTGACCTGGCGCCATATCTAGTTTTTTGTTTAGGCGGGACGCCATCATGTCCACCTGTGGCCTTTCCCAACAGTTTACCAACAGTTGGAAGACTTCTGGATGAAGTCCCCACTCTCCCGGGTGTCGGTCGTGTCTGCTGAGGAAGTCTGCTTCCCAGTTGTCCACTCCCGGAATGAACACTGCTGACAGTGCTAAGACGTGATTTTCCGCCCATCGGAGAATCCTTGTGGCTTCTGCCATCGCCATCCTGCTTCTTGTGCCGCCCTGTCGGTTTACATGGGCGACTGCCGTGATGTTGTCTGATTGGATCAGTACCGGCTGGTTTTGAAGCAGAGGCCTTGCCAGACTTAGGGCATTGTAAATGGCCCTCAGTTCCAGAATATATATGTGTAGGGACGACTCCTGACTTGACCAAAGTCCTTGGAAAGTTCTTCCCTGTGTGACTGCCCCCCAGCCTCGAATGCTGGCATCCGTGGTTATGCCGAATCTGCGGCCCTCTTGAAGATGAGCACTCTGCAGCCACCACAGTAGAGATACCCTGGTCCTTGGAGACAGGGTTATCAGCCGATGCATCTGAAGATGCGATTCCGACCACTTGTCCAAGAGGTCCCACTGAAAAGTTCTTGCATGGAACCTGCCAAATGGAATTTTGCTTCGTAAGAAGCTACCATTTTTCCCAGGACTCGTGTGCAGTGATGCACCGATACCTGTTTTGGTTTCAGGAGGTCTCTGACTAGAGATGACAGCTCCTTGGCTTTCTCCTGCGGGAGAAACACTTTTTTCTGTTCTGTGTCCAGAACCATCCCCAGGAACAGCAGGCGTGTGGTAGGGACCAGCTGTGACTTTGGACTGTATAGAATCCATCCGTGCTGTTGTAGCACTTCCCGAGATAGTGCTACTCCGACCAACAACTGCTCCATGGACCTCGCCTTTATAAGGAGATCGTCCAATGTACGGGATAATTAAAAACTCCCTTTTTTCGAAGGAGTATCATCATTTCTGCCATTACCTTGGTAAAGACCCTCGGTGCCGTGGACAGTCCAAACGGCAGTGTTTGGAATTGGTAATGGCAATCCTGTACCACAAATCTGAGGTACTCCTGGTGAGGATGGTAATGGGGACATGTAGGTAAGCATCCTTGATGTCCAGGGATACCATGTAATCCCCCTCCTCCAGGCTTGCAATAACCGCCCTGAGCGATTCCATCTTGAACTTGAATTTTTTTATGTATGTGTTCAAGGACTTCAAATTTAAAATGGGTCTCACCGAACCGTCCGGTTTCGGTACCACAAACAGTGTGAAATAGTAACCCCGTCCTTGTTGAAGTAGGGGCACCTTGACTATCACCTGCTGGGAATACAGCTTGTGAATTGCCTCTAGCACAGCCTCCCTGCCTGAGGGAGTTGTCGGCAAGGCAGATTTGAGGAAACGGCGGGGGGGGAGACGCCTCAAATTCCAGCCTGTACCCCTGAGATACTACTTGAAGGATCCAGGGATCCACCTGTGAGCGAGCCCACTGATCGCTGAAATTTTTGAGGCGGCCCCCCACCGTACCTGGCTACGCCTGTGGAGCCCCCGCGCCATGCGGTGGACTCAGAGGAAGCGGGGGAAGAATTTTGATTCTGGGAACTGGCTGACTGGTGCAGCTTTTTCCCTCTTCCCTCGTCTCTGTGCAGAAAGGAAGCGCCTTTGACCCGCTTGCTTTTCTGAAGCCGAAAGGACTGTACCTGATAATACAGTGCTTTCTTAGGCTGTGAGGAAACCTGAGGTAAAAATTTTTCTTCCCAGCTGTTGCTGTGGATACGAGGTCCCAGAGACCATCCCCAAACAATTCCTCACCCTTATAAGGCTCTATGTGCCTTTTAAAGTCAGCATCACCTGTCCAGTGTCGGGTCTCTAATACCCTCCTGACAGAATGGACATTGCATTAATTCTGGATGCCAGCCGGCAAAATATCCCTCTGTGCATCCCTCATATATAAGACGACGACTTATGTTCGCAAAATAGTATCCCTGTTTGACAGGGTTACAGACCACGCTGCAGCAGCACTATCTGCAGGTCTCAGTCTAGTACCTGAGTGTGTAAATACAGACTTCAGGATAGCCTCCTGCTTTTTATCAGCAGGTACCTTCAAAGTGGCCGTATCCTAAGACGGCAGTGCCACCTTTTTTGACAAACGTGTGAGCGCCTTATCCACCCTAGGGGATATCTCCCAGTGTAACTTATCCTCTGGCGGGAAAAGGTACACCATCAGTAACTTTTTAGAAATTACCAGTTTCTTATCGGGGGAACCCACGCTTTTTCACACTTCATTCACTCATTTGATGGGGGAACAAAACACTGCCTGCTTTTTCTCCCCAAACATAAAACCCTTTTTTAGTGGTACTTGGGTTAATGTCAGAAATGTGTAACACATTTTTATTGCCGGGATCATGTAACGGATGTTCCTAGTGGATTGTGTATATGTCTCAACCTCGTCGACACTGGAGTCAGACTCCGTGTCGACATCTGTGTCTGCCATCTGAGGGAGCGGGCGTTTTTGAGCCCCTGATGGCCTTTGAGACGCCTGGGCAGGCGCGGGCTGAGAAGCCGGCTGTCCCATAGCTGTTACATCATCCAGCCTTTTATGTAAGGAGTTGACACTGTCGGTTAATACCTTCCACCTATCCATCCACTCTGGTGTCGGCCCACAGGGGGCGACATCCCATTTATCGGCATCTGCTCCGCCTCCACATAAGCCTCCTCATCAAACATGTCGACACAGCCGTACCGACACACCGCACACACACAGGGAATGCTCTGACTGAGGACAGGACCCCACACAGCCCTTTGGGAAGGCAGAGAGAGAGTATGCCAGCACACACCAGAGCGCTATATAATGTAGGGATAAACACTATCACTGAGTGAATTTTCCCCAATAGCTGCTTGTATAAACAATATTGCGCCTAAATTTAGTGCCCCCCCTCTCTTTTTAACCCTTTGAGCCTGAAAACTACAGGGGAGAGCCTGGGGAGCTGTCTTCCAGCTACACTGTGAAGAGAAAATGGCGCCAGTGTGCCGAGGGAGATAGCTCCGCCCCTTTTTCGCGGACTTTTCTCTTGCTTTTTTATGGATTCTGGCAGGGGTAATTATCACATATATAGCCTCTGGGGCTATATATTGTGATTATTTTGCCAGCCAAGGTGTTTTTATTGCTGCTCAGGGCGCCCCCCCCCCAGCGCCCTGCACCCTCAGTGACCGGATTGTGAAGTGTGTATTGATAAAGCTAAATATTTATCGTATATAATACCCTTTATGAGGTCTAAGAACACTGTACGCTAACTACGTATGAAGTACCGTAAGGGTACGCACGTTGCGTAACAATCGCTTAGCCGTGGTCGAGACGCTCAAGCGTTACGTTCGCTCACGGCCAAGAGATCACTGGCAGGCACGCTATTGGCTGCCGACTACCGTAATGATTCGCTATAGCGATGCGACCGCTCGAGACCACGAGGAGATCACCAGCGGCGCATACGCTCACAATGTAAAACCTTTATATCTAAACCATAAACAGTGTATTATGCAGTAAACCCTTTGTGTAGTGATATGGTGTAAATGCAACACAGTATAACCTTACTAGTTTAAAAGCAGTTTGAGCGTCACCGACGCTCTGAGAATACTTAACTCTATAAGAAATACACAGATACCTGGGCTTAGGGTCCAACGCCTAATATATATATATTTTGAATGATATACTTGCAAAATAATTAATACAAATACAAATCATACACTACAATATAACATAGACTAACTAACCAGGTAACTACACAGTAAATACAATACAATTAAGTTTAAGAGAAAAATGAGAGAAAGAGAAGAGAGAGAGAGATATGGCCCATAATAACAAGAGAGAAACAGTATGATTACGGAGAAAAACTTACGCACAAAGGAAACGATCGCATGCGCCTCTGGACATCCAGCTCCAGATTTTCAGCAATGATAACCATTGAAGAGTGAGAGCTGGATGTGATCGGCCTTTCTATTTATGCCCCACACACAATGCAATTCAATGGTCCCTACAATCTCATTGTTCATTGGACACAGGAATTCGGCTTCGCATTATAACAAAAGGTCATAGGTTGATTCATACAGGTGGGCTGTGACTATTTCCAACAGCTCAGGTGGGAGGGAAACTGGGTTTCCCGCCGCATGGGTAATAAAGTGCAAATAAAGTAAATGTTCATAAACTTCTTATGTCCATAACTATTCGCACGAGCGATTGATCTGCTTCAAACCAACACCGGAATATTTCTAATTAAATATTCTTCCGATGGATACTAAACACCACTGTATTACTCCTGTCTGACCCTTCGTATCAAACAAAGAGGGACTTCTCTGTTCATGAACATTCTATATTAACCAAACTTTCAGAATCTATCAAAGGGACCATGATCTAAAAAATACATTATATAGTGAAAATATGTAATGATTGAGTCGCACGCTATGATCACATAAACTCTACCGTAAATACGCATACCGTGCGCCTGCGGGTGCCCGCGACTGTGAGTATGCGCACGTACGGGAGAGCGTACGCATGCGCAGCACGGATCTGTGTGAGGTGCAAATATGGTATTGTGCATAGAGATATTTTTCTGACTTTGACAGTCCACCCTTTGGCAGTCAACAATAACTGCCACTTCCTGAAAACATTTCAAAAAGAGAAAAATATATGTTAGGGGTTAATACATTTACATGGTTGGGTAAGGGAGGAGAGGAGAAGGTAGGAAAAGGGTATGACCTAGTGAGATAGCAGAAGCATGTGTGTATGAATCCGTGCTTGGGGGTCATGTATCATCGTGCCGTACGTGTTTTAAATCAAGCTTCGAGGTATTGCGAAGTATACATTTGAATTCCTTCTTATCCCGTGGTACGGGTCTGTGGATGGGCTGTCAAACTTTACCGAGCTCTTTTCGGCTTTGGTTGTAACAAAATGGGGGAGCACATTTTAGTTGATGATACATGAATGGGGGAGATATGTGATTGCTGATATCTGTGCCTGTATTCCCTATCGACTATGTGTGTCATTACCTGAGGGTTGTAGAAATGAAGAAAAGACATAATTACGGTAAATGCGGTGGTATTCTATGTCAGGTAAATGTACATTCGTCGATTGAGGTCTTGTTTGGTGTCTGTTGAATGCAGTCTTCTTTGTGCTTTTGCCCATAAGGTGCGAGCAAAAGCTGTCAATGTCCATAGATTTACAAAAGTGTTGGGCTAGCGTAATTTTAAAATTTCTAGGGAAACTGGGGATCCATGGCATAGTTCATCAAAAATCTGTGTATCAGGTTGTCAAAACTTCTTCTTTAATCTCTCTGTTGTCTGTATATCGGCTCATCAAATTCCTCGTCCAAGTGGGTCTTTTTACCTTGGAAGAAACGGAAAAACAGGTGAAAGAAACGGACCGTAGAAATCGCATTTTCATCACATCATTGTTTCTACATTTGGGTCATAAATCAAATCCATTGGAATTACAGTTTCCTCACTCCTCAAACTCATTACCCTTGTACGGTGTTTGCACTTCATTAAAGCCTGACCGCATCTAAATATCAATCCAATCGATATGACAACACCTAAGATACATAGGAGAAACTTCCCAACATCCATTATGACTCCTTGAGCCCAGTCTCCTAAACCAGAAAACCAATTTCGCGGGTTCAACCATGACACCCAACCAGTCAGCTCATTACCTACAGCAGCAAGAGTGAGATTGTGTCTCCTGCGAAATTCCCACTTCAGTTGGAGAATATCGTCCATCTTTTGGTCTATGACCTCGACCGGATCCTCGGTGCTATTCGTAATATATGTGCAACATTTCACGCCGTATTGTGTTGCCAGTGTGACACAATATCCGCCTGTTACTGCTGTGAGGTAATTAAGAACCATTCTATGCTGGACTAGTTCTGTTTTGTAAGCCTGAAGTTCCCTTCCAGTATACCTAAACGTGTCATCATACATTTCAGTGATATTATCTAACAAATTTGCGAGCGCCGATATGTATTTATAATTCAGCACTCCTCTAGCGGTGCGGGTGAAATCTAACGCGATTAAGAATTGAATCCCGGTGGATTCACTTATCAGATCAGAGGCCGGATGCTCTGTCTTCTCTATCAGGTGCCTCTTAACAACGTGCTCGTAATGGGTGTGAGTATAAGGAGCTTGGGCACCACGGTGTATGTCTTTCATTTTGTCATGTGATACAGTCATTACTTCAGGCAGTACTTTTCCAATATAACACAATCCTTCAGAGTTTGGGGCAAGCCACTTATACGCCTTTCTCCCGCATATGAAATATGCATCATCGGGGAGAACATATGGGACGGAGTAGGACATAACCATATTACACACCTTCCATGTGAAATCTCCTAACCCTAATTCTTCCATCTGCTTAGTACACGTATCAGGTTGTACGATATGTGCACAGTATCCTGGTGATACCTCTCCAACTCTCGTAATCCTATTTCCTAAGGTATACCTATACCGGAAAGATTTTCCTCTACTGGCTATGTGGCGTACAAGCTCTGTATCTGTAGGCATTCTATCTGCTCTGTGTGAAAAGGTCATGGTTTGATTACTCCATGACACTTCCCAATTTCCCGGCTTTCGGGGATTGGAGATGTTAAAACATAATAGGGACCTATCCACATGGTATTGGTGGAGCTTCAAACTAGGAGGGCTGGAGATATTAAACCTCCTGTCCACCGGTCTCCCACCACTTAACTCAAGTACCTCCCCTAACGTTAAGGGAAATGGTACTAGCCCTGATTTGCTATGACCTTGAGGTACTTGAGAGCATACCCAACAATCTGTTTTATTTAACACACTACCCACTAAGGAGTGATAGTCACTCAATGGATGCCGGTCCATATGGATATTAAAACTGGATTGGCATTTCTTTATGCACCCATCCTCAATGACATTGTTACAGAGCCGACAGATACAGTTTTCTTCAGCTAACAATCCTTCACAATTCCTTCTATGGTCAATGCTATCGGATCGTTTTCTGATACTCGCCTTTACTTGTTGGTTAAGTTGTTCTTGGAAAACTACGCCTCCATCTTTATCATCAGAACCCATTCCAGAACCTCTCTCGACCTCCATGGTACTCTCGCCGGAACAGACTGCTCTGGTCAACATCATGGTCAACAGGAAAATCCGGATCACAGTCTCTTGGGGCAAGTCCATCTTGTAGGAGGAAACGGAGAAGAATGAGAAGGGGGAGAAAAAAATAATTTGAGGGAGAGGGGATGGGGAGTTGGAGAAAAACAATAAAAGGGAACAGGGGATCGACAACTGCTTTTGGTCTTGTGTTTTTCAATGCTCAGGTGCCGCCTCAATCTTCCTGGAACAGACACTCCAGTGATACAACCTCTACCGTCTGTTCCTTATCACGGGACCTCTCTGGATCAGCAACCTTTTTACAGTGGGACGAATGAACCCAAGTCTCTCTCTCAGCAACCTTCAATGCTGTAGTGCTAGTCAATAAGACCTGGTATGGTCCTTCCCATCTGTCAATAAGGCAACCTGAGCGTAGAAAATTCCGTATCATTACATAATCCCCAGGTTCAATGTCATGACAATTACTATCTGGTAAATCAGGAATCACTAACTTCAGATTATCATTTTGATTCCTTAACTGTTTACTCATGTTAATCAAGTATTTTACAGTCACTTCATTGTTACATTTCAAATCATCCTGAGGGTTAATCATGACATGCGGTTGTCGACCAAACAAGATTTCAAAGGGAGACAGATTAAGAGGGGACCTGGGAGTGGTTCTGATGCTGTACAGTACAATGGGTAAAGCTTCTGGCCATGTCAATCCTGTCTCTGCCATCACTTTACTCAGTTTATTTTTAATAGTGCTGTTCACTCTTTCCACTTTCGCACTCGCCTGTGGACGGTATGGAGTGTGCAGCTTGCTATCAATTCCCATCAATTTACACATTCCTTGAAAGACATCACCTGTAAAATGGGTACCCCTATCACTTTCGATAATTCTAGGGATACCATATCTACATACAAATTCCTGCACAATTTTCTTAGCAGTAAACATAGCGGTATTTGTGGCCGCCGGAAATGCTTCGACCCAATTTGAAAAAACATCTATACAAACAAGTACATATTTCAAATTTCGACAAGGGGGTAATTGAATGAAGTCAATCTGTATTACCTGGAAAGGGCCGCCGGCAGGTGGGATATGGGATGGTTCTGTAGGTATTGCCTTTCCAATATTCTTTCTCAAACAGGTAAGGCATGACATGGCTCTTTTACTCGCATGAGAAGAGAATCCTGGGGCGCACCAATATGCTCTTACCAACTTGCACATCCCTTCCTTGCCTAGATGAGTCAGCCCGTGAGCTGCTTCAGCCAAACATGGAAGATATGCTCTGGGGGCCACTGGTTTACCATGTCCATCCGTCCAGAGTCCTGAGGACTCCTGGCCATATCCCTTTGCCTTCCAGACTGCCTTTTCCTGTGTGGAACACAAATTTTGCATTTCACACAACTTCTGTGTGTTGATGGTATTAAATACCATCAGTTGTGTGGTGTCTGTCTGTCTGGGGGTACCAGCTGCTAATTTAGCCGCTTCGTCTGCTCGGCTGTTACCAAGTGATACTGGGTCTTGGCTATATGTATGTGCTTTACATTTGATAACAGCCACTCTGTCGGGTTCCTGTATCGCTGTTAGAAGCCTTTTTATGTGAGCTGCATGCGCTACCGGTGTACCAGCTGCCGTCATGAAATTTCTGAGGCGCCATAGGGCTCCGAAATCATGGACTACCCCGAATGCGTATCTAGAGTCGGTGTAGATATTGGTTGATTTGCCCTTAGCCAATTCACATGCTCTGGTTAGGGCGACCAGTTCAGCAACCTGGGCTGAGTGAGGTGGGCCTAGCGGTTCCGTTTCTATGGTGCCTTGGTCATCTACGACTGCGTATCCAGTACACAAGTCTCCCGAGTCTGACTGTCTATGACAACTACCGTCCGTGTAGAACGTAAGTTCTGCATCTTCCAGTGGGTTGTCACTGATGTCAGGCCTTGCGGTAAAATTTTGGGTCAAATATTCCATACAATCATGAGTGTCTTCCTTTGTATTAAATTCTCCTTCCCCACCACTCTCATCCTCCACCCTTTGTGCCTGTCCAGGCACACCTGGGAGATATGTTGCCGGATTTAATGCACTGCATCTCCTTATGGTGATGTTTACGGGGGCCATTAGTGCCAATTCCCATCTTGTAAACCGCGCTGATGAGACGTGTCTGGTTTGGGCAGAATTTAACAAGGCTGACACTGCATGTGGTGTATGAATTGTGAGGTTGTGACCTAGCACGACGTCTTCGCTTTTCGTTACTAGCAATGCTATCGCAGCAACGCTTCGCAAGCATGTGGGGAGGGATCGCGCTACCGTATCTAGCTGAGCGCTGTATTATGCTACTGGCCTGCTGGCATCACCGTGCTTTTGGGTTAGTACGCCTGCCGCGCAACCAGCACTTTCTGTTCCATATAGTTCAAAGGGTTTCCCATAGTCCGGCATACCTAATGCTGGTGCCTGCGTTAGGCACTGTTTAAGTCTCTCAAATGCTGTCTCAGACTCGTCTGTATGCGAAATCCGATCAGGTTTGTTTGAGGAGACCATTTCCTGCAAGGATAACGCTAGGATGGAAAACCCTGGGATCCAGTTACGGCAATACCCACACATTCCTAAAAATTTTCTGATCTGTTGCTGGGTTTGTGGCAGAGTCATGTCTCTAATTGCTTGAATTCTATCAGCGGTCAGGTGTCTCAGTCCTTGTGTTAGACAGTGTCCCAAATATTTTACCTTAGTTTGGCATAATTGCAACTTGTCTTTGGAAACCTTGTGTCCTGTGTCTGAAAGATGAAACAGGAGCTGTTTCGTATCCTTCAGGGATGCTTCCAATGAATCAGAACACAGTAGTAGATCATCCACGTACTGTATTAATACTGATCCACTCACTGGTTGGAAAGACTGTAAACAATCATGCAAAGCCTGAGAAAATATACTTGGACTATCTATGAATCCTTGTGGTAATCGAGTCCATGTGTATTGGACTCCTCTGTATGTAAATGCAAACAAATATTGACTGTCAGGGTGCAGAGGTACCGAAAAGAAAGCGGAGCAGAGGTCAATAACAGTGAAAAATTTCGCAGTGGGAGGGATTTGCATTAGGATGACAGCTGGATTTGGCACTACGGGGAACTGGCTCTCAACTATTTTGTTAATCCCCCTTAGATCCTGCACTAGCCTGTAACCCCTCCCCCCACTCTTTTTCACAGGGAAGATGGGACTATTAGCAGTGCTGGACGTTCTTACCAGAATGCCCTGTTGTAGCAAGCGCTCTATTACGGGATAAACTCCTAACTCCACCTCTGGCTTCAGAGGGTACTGTGGGATTTTTGGAGCTATCCTACCATCTTTTACTTGTACAACTACCGGAGCTACGTTTGCCATTAATCCAGTGTCCTGTCCATCTTTTGTCCAAAGTGACTCTGGTATCTGAGATGTAATTTCTTCTACTTGGGAGGGAGTCCTATTTGTCATAATGGTATGTGACATTAATTTTGACGGGGAGTCTAACATGTCTCGTACTTCCTGAGCGTGATTCTCAGGTATGTCCAAGAATACACCTTCAGGAGTACAATAAATGACGCACCCCATTTTACACAGTAAGTCTCTTCCCAGGAGATTGGTCGGTGCCGATGCAGCCAGCAAAAAGGAATGCTTGGTATGTAACGGCCCTACTGTAATCTCGGCTGGTTTGCTAACAGGGTAGTGCTGGACTACTCCCGTTACCCCTATGGCTGGAATTGTCTTACCAGTGGTTCTCATGCCCACTGTCGAATTTATCACTGATTTGGCCGCCCCTGTGTCTACAA
Source organism: Pseudophryne corroboree (assembly GCF_028390025.1). NCBI lineage: Eukaryota > Metazoa > Chordata > Amphibia > Anura > Myobatrachidae > Pseudophryne > Pseudophryne corroboree. The sequence goes on along the minus strand of NC_086445.1, from coordinate 206,455,522 downwards.
GAAAGTTTAATGATTTACCAGCTACATTGATTGCAATTTCTGGTTCACTTCCAAGGCTTGCAATCAATTTTACTGGCTGCAGATTACAGGTATGGCCACACCCCTATTGGGTATGGTGACCTCCCTGAATCCCGCTGGCAGCAACTACTTGTGAGGGAGTTAGCTGGGAACTACCAGAGGTTTGCCAATCTCTGTTTGGGGGGTATCTTTTTGTTTCCCCTGCATGTGGCTCATAACTCCGTTTCTGCGGACCCTGCTCCCAATGTCGTGTGTCGTGTCGTTGTCTAGGGGGTTGATAAGATTTTTTTGTACATTTCTCGATCTACAGTCTCGTGCAAAGTGTCCCTGTTTGTGACAAAAATAACATGTTACCACATTTGACTTACCCACAGGGTTTGGTGATGTTAACACAGGCTGTTTTGTGGTCAGGGCCTGTATACTTACTGCCATTAACTTATCACTTTGTTGTTCCCTGTGTCTGGTGATGTTCCTATCGTGATCAATAGCAGCCTCTCTCAAAGTAGCCACAGACAGACCTCGCCAACATGGTTGTGTGGTCTGTACCCTAGTCTTTAATGATTCTTTTAAACCATCCATCAGTACCGATACTGCTACTTCTCGATGGTTTATGTTTGTTTTAATGTCCTCTATGCCTGTGTATTTTGCCATTTCTGATAATGCTCTGTGAAAATACTCTGCAGCTGTTTCTGACTCCTTCTGTTTAATGGAGAATATTTTGTTCCATTTAACTACGGCTGGGAAATACTCCTTTAACTGTAAGCTTATTCTTTTTACATTATCTTTGTTGTACACATCTGTAAGAGGTACATCCTGATCTAATCCGCAATCAGCTAAAAATTGAGTTGCGTCAACATTGGAGGGTAAACATGCTCTCAGCAATATCTGCCAGTCTTTATTGTTGGGCTCTACAGTGTTACCTAAGTCTCTGATGTATTTTTGACTGGCAACTAAGTCTTTTCTAGGGTCAGGGAATTCAGACACTATGGTCCTTAATTCCATTCTGGAAAATGGGCTATACATGGCAATGTTCCTCACAGGGGTGACTCCTGATGTGTCAGTTTTCCCATTTGGAACAGCTATTACCCTAACAGGATTAACTCTAACAACATCACTCTGTGTGGGTTCTACAGCCTGTGGTGAAATGGCTTCAGCATAGTGTATGGTGCCGTACTTACCTGTAGATACGACCTCACCTATCCCTCCGCTAGGGGCCCTTGTTACTAATCTCGTGGGTGGAGCTGTGCCTACTGTGGTCTCTGCTATGGTGGCTGCTAGAGAGAGCGCTGAAATTGTTGCCGATTCGTCTTCTTGATCACACTCCTGAGGAAAGTTCAAAACAGGGTACAACTTGCACGGGTTAATACTTGCATTGGTTAATTGGTTAACATTATCTTTAACATTTACACAGTTGCTAAGTGTTTGTGTGTTACACCTTAGTGCGTCATTCTCCGCAACCAATTTCTCTCCTGATATGTATGGTGGCGGTGGGGCCGTGGCTATCAGTTTTCTGATTGAGCCAGATCCCGCCGCCTGAGCCAATCCTCTCTGTATGTCACCCTCCTGTTGCCACAACTGCAAATAATCATAATGCTTGATTCGTCTCTTTGCTGATTTAATGAGACATATCCTTCTCCTTAAATTCGTTAACACTTCTGTGCTGAAGCTACCTACTCTTGGGAATTTCTCCCCGTCATGTACTGTCATTCTCTCCCATTCATCACATAAAACCTCTGTGTGTGAACCGTATTTTTCACACATCACGTACCTTGCCGACCCAACTGGTCGGTTCACTGAATCAACCCGAACCGAGGTTGATCGCCCCCTACCTGAACAAGTGGCCCCCATAGTTCGAAAGTGTTGCTTTATCCAGCCAACCCTTACGCAAACCAAATGTCCAAAATAGGCTGACGGTGGCGGTTTACCGAGTACCCCACTCACTCGCCCACGCCGACCAATACGACCTGATCACACCGATATGGTGCTGGCGTACTCGACCTAGGGCCCCTGCGACCTGAACCTCTATTTACTGGAACCTGTGAGGGTGATCCGAAGAACACTTACTCTTTCCAGTAACTATTGGTTGTTGGATAGTTCCTGAGTGAGCAGCGAACTTCCCTTAAAATAAAAAAAATTACACAAATCACGTTAGAATGTACAAATAGCGTTTATGACCTTCGTACACAAATAGTACCGGTCAGGTTTACTAATGTACACAATTACGTGCGGTACAATCGTTCAGCACATAAGCAACTAATCTTATGTACGGAGCGACCAGTGGAATCGAAAATTGCGGCTGCGAATTCCTTCAGCCAGAGCTTGTATGGCCTATATGGGTGTTGCACCAACCCTTTCTTGGTGTTGTGCCTGTGGACTGTATAGCGGACTTCCTTGTCTGCTGTACCTGAACCTGTTGGTCTGCTATGACCTCCTGGTCTGTTACAGTATGACCTCCTGGTCTGCTACACTCTAATGCTCAAATTGTATGTTTTAACCAGGGATGCCTCCCTAGCCACCATGTACGTCACTTACACGCATGTACCTCACGAGAACTCGACTTTTCTTGTGGTTCAACCTGTAAAATTGTATACAACACACTCACTCACCACATGTACACTTTTGTTTCTATTTCTATTTCTGCGCAGAAATTTCTCTTTAGACCAGATGTGTTACAAATTAGGAGAAGGATCTATTAATTTAAATTTCGAATTTAAAATAAATTTGTGCGATTTATCGCCTGGCGTTATTTACCGCGTGGCGCTACTTATCGCGTTGAGAGGAGAGAAAAAAACTTGTGATTTGAGTTACGTGGGCGTACCCGTACGCTCCGTTGCGTAATATACGCTGCGTGCGTCGGCCCTTGGATTGCGTACGCAAGTCTCAGTCTTTTGTTAGAGACACGTGTACGCAAAGCAAAGATCCACCGTAACACAATTTATACGTTTATCAATGTAGATGATCCTTTATCATCTACCGCGCACCACACTGACTTCGCCTTGTCTCTCAGGCACAGCTGTGTGTTTGTCTATACTTTAACTATATTACCTTTACTCTTAAACTATGAAATAGTGACAAATCTCTCTAAGCACGTTTATCAACTATAGAACTGGCAAACAGGAGAGTGACATACGAAAATACACCAATGAAAAGGAAATGCAGATATATATGTGTGCGTGCGTGTGTACGCAAGACAGAAAAATAAACAGTTTTAAAAAGACACTATTGTTTTGTTCTTACCTCCGGTTCCCGGATTCCTTCAGCACCCTTTACTAAGAGAAGCAGACGCTTATCCAAACAGCACTACGAGGAATATGATCTCCCGCCCTTTGCTGCTGGATAATGTCTGCTGAAATTACCTAGTGTAGATATGTGAAGGACAGGACGAGCCCGCAATTGATAAAGCTAAATATTTATCGTATATAATACCCTTTATGAGGTCTAAGAACACTGTACGCTAACTACGTATGAAGTACCGTAAGGGTACGCACGTTGCGTAACAATCGCTTAGCCGTGGTCGAGACGCTCAAGCGTTACGTTCGCTCACGGCCAAGAGATCACTGGCAGGCACGCTATTGGCTGCCGACTACCGTAATGATTCGCTATAGCGATGCGACCGCTCAAGACCACGAGGAGATCACCAGCGGCGCATACGCTCACAATGTAAAACCTTTATATCTAAACCATAAACAGTGTATTATGCAGTAAACCCTTTGTGTAGTGATATGGTGTAAATGCAACACAGTATAACCTTACTAGTTTAAAAGCAGTTTGAGCGTCACCGACGCTCTGAGAATACTTAACTCTATAAGAAATACACAGATACCTGGGCTTAGGGTCCAACGCCTAATATATATATATTTTGAATGATATACTTGCAAAAGAATTAATACAAATACAAATCATACACTACAATATAACATAGACTAACTAACCAGGTAACTACACAGTAAATACAATACAATTAAGTTTAAGAGAAAAATGAGAGAAAGAGAAGAGAGAGAGAGATATGGCCCATAATAACAAGAGAGAAACAGTATGATTACGGAGAAAAACTTACGCACAAAGGAAACGATCGCATGTGCCTCTGGACATCCAGCTCCCGATTTTCAGCAATGATAACCGTTGAAGAGTGAGAGCTGGATGTGATCGGCCTTTCTATTTATGCCCCACACACAATGCAATTCAATGGTCCCTACAATCTCATTGTTCATTGGACACAGGAATTCGGCTTCGCATTATAACAAAAGGTCATAGGTTGATTCATACAGGTGGGCTGTGACTATTTCCAACAGCTCAGGTGGGAGGGAAACTGGGTTTCCCGCCGCATGGGTAATAAAGTGCAAATAAAGTAAATGTTCATAAACTTCTTATGTCCATAACTATTCGCACGAGCGATTGATCTGCTTCAAACCAACACCGGAATATTTCTAATTAAATATTCTTCCGATGGATACTAAACACCACTGTATTACTCCTGTCTGACCCTTCGTATCAAACAAAGAGGGACTTCTCTGTTCATGAACATTCTATATTAACCAAACTTTCAGAATCTATCAAAGGGACCATGATCTAAAAAATACATTATATAGTGAAAATATGTAATGATTGAGTCGCACGCTATGATCACATAAACTCTACCGTAAATACGCATACCGTGCGCCTGCGGGTGCCCGCGACTGTGAGTATGCGCACGTACGGGAGAGCGTACGCATGCGCAGCACGGACCTGTGTGAGGTGCAAATATGGTAGTGTGCATAGAGATATTTTTCTGACTTTGACAGTATGAGGAGCAATGGCGCACAGCTGCAGTGCTGTGCGCTACCTTGGTGAAGACTGAAGTCTTCTGCCGCCGATTTTCCGGACCATCTTCATGCTTCTGGCTCTGTAAGGGGGACGGCGGCGCGGCTCCGGGAACGAACACCAAGGACGGGTCCTGCGGTCGATCCCTCTGGAGCTAATGGTGTCCAGTAGCCTAAGAAGCCCAAGCTAGCTGCAAGCAGGTAGGTTCGCTTCTTCTCCCCTTAGTCCCTCGGTGCAGTGAGCCTGTTGCCAGCAGGTCTCACTGTAAAATAAAAAACCTAACATATACTTTCTTTTTAGGAGCTCAGGAGAGCCCCTAGTGTGCATCCAGCTCGGCCGGGCACAGAAATCTAACTGAGGTCTGGAGGAGGGGCATAGAGGGAGGAGCCAGTGCACACCAGATAGTACCTAATCTTTCTTTTAGAGTGCCCAGTCTCCTGCGGAGCCCGTCTATTCCCCATGGTCCTTACGGAGTTCCCAGCATCCACTAGGACGTCAGAGAAATATACTCCTAATTGCAGATTGATTTGTCGTACATTCTCCTGGGTGTATTCCTCAGTGAGGCGCACGTCTGCGTCTAATCTACAATCAGTGATGAATTTTGCAGGATCAATGTTGGAAGGTAAACATACTCGTAGCACTGTTCGCCAATCTTTGTTTGTGGGTTCTGCGGCGTTACCTAATTCTTTAATAAACCTCTGACATGCGGCTAGATCTCTCCTGGGATCAGGAAATTCAGACATAATTGTCCTCAATTCCATCCGGGACCAGGGACAATGCATAGCAATGTCTCTGACGGGAGTGACTCCCTGAGCGTCAGTCCTCCCATTGGGGACTGTGATCACCCTGACAGGATTTAGTTTAATTACACCATCTTGTGTTGATTCTACAATGTGAGGTGCAATTGTCTGTGCATGATATACAATACCATACTTACCTGTGGACACGACCTCACCTGACCCTCCGTTAGGGGGTTTGACTACTGCCTTTACCGATTGGGTCGTGCCCACCTGGGTGTCTCGTATGGTGGCTGCTGGAAAAGGTGCCGACATCTTCCTGGGCTCACTTTCTTGCTTGTAATCCTGAGGGAAGTTTAACATGGAGTGCAACTTGCACGGGATAGAATTTGTACATTTATCAGTTTTCCTTCTATCATTATTACATTTATTACAATTATTACATTTATCACATTTACTCTTATCATTAATAATACAGTTACTAAGTGCACGATTATCATCATATCCCAGTATGTCATTCTCTGCAGCCATTTGTTCTCCAGTTGCCATATGTTTCCTGCTAAGGTGAGAACCAGCTGTGTAAGCTAATTCCCTTTGTATCTCACCTTCCTGTTGCCATATCTGTAAACAATCATAATGTCTAATCCGTTGCTTCCCGGATTTTATGAGACAGATCCTTCTCCTTAAATTATGCAATACCTCTGAGTCAAAACTACCTATCCCAGGAAATGGTGCTTTATCCCCCACAGTCATTCGTGTCCATTCATCACAAAAGGTCTCAGTGTGGGGACCATACTTCCCCCACATTACTAACCGAGCAGACCCTCGGGGTCTGCAAGCCTCTTCAGTCTGAACCCTGACTGCTAAACGTCCCTGTGTTGTGCACTTGGCTTCCATTGTGGACCTTTTTTTAACACAGAAAAACTTCCTAAAATGCACCAAACACAGTAGTCTACGGTGGGAGTTTTCCAAGCTCTTCCACCAGCTTCTTCTGCTCCGAGTACAACGAATCCGCCCCTTTTAGCAGACCCACGTAATCGTTGCAGGCCCTACCAGCAAAAATTCCTTACCTTTATATTTTACACAAATCACGCTTGCATGTGCTCCCTACAACACGCATGAGGGCAATTTAAATATACGACCTCATATCACGTTGCGTTATTGGTCACACATACAACCGTGCGGTCCAATCGTACCACTTATAGATACTTGTTATCTATAAATGGTAGGATCACTGGAGTCTTCCTACTGTGCTCCACAACAGCCGGAGCGTAATACCACGAAAACTTTATCACACTCCGTTGCACGTTTTCAACTAGATCGTGCTCATCACGTATTCACCTAGACCGTGATTCACCAAGTTTCACCAAGACTTCACCAAGATTTCACCAAGACCTCACCAAGACTTCATCAAGAGGAGTTCAATACACTCATACCTTTTTTTCCTTTTTGCCCACACTATCATTCTATAGTTTTCTGATCAGAAAAAATAATAATAATTTCCCGTAATCTGATAGCTCTCCCCAGAGGTATTACAGTAAAGTAAGGTATTTAAACTAAATTTTGGAAACTGAACAAATGTGTGCTATTATCTTCATGGCTTCCGTGTCGCCTTACTAAAACAATACTATCGTGTGATTTGTATTTAGTGGGCGTATCCGTACGCTTGTTGCGTAAACACGCCACGTGTGAAGGTCTTTGCGTTTGCGTACGTAATCTCGCACGTTGCCCGAGGCACGTATGCAAAAGGCCAGATACGCTCACAGTAACGCAAATAACACACTTCTATAAATATAAACGATATTTAACTATAATCGCTTATCAAACACCACACAGTATCCGCTATGCTGTGTGCGTGCCTCTTATAATTACTCCTTTAAATATTACTGTTTTACTTTTAACTAAAATAGCAGCAAATTTTCTCAGTACGTTATCAATGCAAATGGCAAACAGGAAGGTAGATAGGTGAAAATACTCAGATACAATACAATTCTAAATTAATCTAATAACATACATTGATGTAAGCACACATATATAGTATTACATCTATGTACTAATCACTATTACATCTATGAGACCCATTCACTTCTCTAATTTGCATATGAATGTGCCCTTGACTGTGTGTGAGGGTGAGTCTCTTCACTGCTGGGGAAAAAAAACAATTACACAGGTTAATTTGCATTTCAATGGCTATCCTACAACAAGCAGAGAATCCTAGAAGCTTGGAGGTAAAGAAACAAAAAAAAACCCAAAACTTTGTTTTATCTGTGTATCGTTCTTATATCAAATATTCATTTTACTATTAACTTACATTAAACCCCATCTAAACTATTTATAATTGATTATGATATGGATTAAATAAATGCATTGGAAACTCATAAATGGTGATTTCTTTTTGACGAAGGACGGCTGATTATTCCTGAGTCAACTGAAAATCAGCCATTCAGGAAAAAACAAAAATTTTGACCTTCCCAAAATGGCCGCTGCTCCTCCCCCTTCCACATCCATGAGGGTTACACAAAATGGAGGACAGACCATGCGGCTTCTTTTGTCACAAAGAAAATCACCATGTAAGCCCCTGAAGTTATTTTAGGCCTGGGTTAAAAATAAAACTATCAAGCTATGCAAACTTTTAAAAATACTTTTAAACCTACTTAAACAGATAAACAATCCAATCTGAATCAAACACAATATGACCCATTTGAACCTTGTTTTGCAACAATAAAAATAAATTTTAGCATCTTGAATATTATGAGAAACGAATTGTCCCTTAAATTTCATACCAGCATCTTACTAATAACACAACACAACACACACGGATATGATATTTTCATCAGCTTCTCAATGCGTCCATTGGAGCCGGTCAATTTCAGCCGCGTTTGTAATGGACAGTGCATTATTAAGAACGTGATATCCCGGACGAGCCCCATCTATGAATGCCATTTTTTTAGATTTCTCACAAATATTTAAGATGCCCGATCTAATATATATATATATTGTAAATGCCTGCACATCTTATTACCAAATCCCATAAATGTGCGCTTACATCGCACAACACCTCATAAGCATACCACAGCATCCCATAAGAGAAAACGATACACCCACACATTATCTGAGTTCCAAAGCTCAATGAAGTATATATTTCTTGTTAAAAGGATATGGATACAATATATATTACAAAGTACAGTATACCTATAGTTACATGGTTACACTCACACAGAAAACAGTTAGAACATAGTTAAAACACAGTTACATATAGTTATAGTTAAATGCCAGCGATACAATTACCAGATCTTTCTCATTATTAGTTTGTCCCTCCATATGACTCTGTCTTTCTCTCTTTCCTCTGTAAAATCATGCAAGACCTCCATCTCCCTCTGAGACCACAAGCAACTGAACTCTGAACCCCCCCTAGCCAGGAACTACTTTCCTGTGTGACTAGTTCCTGGGGGAGGGGTCTCTCTCTCCTTCACGATTGAGTCACTATTTTCTTTGTATATGCTGATCAGGTTGTCCATGAAAACTGCCAAAAGGGTTGGCTTGAGTTCCCTGTTCACTGTATCATTCATTGTTCTAACAAAGTGATTTTAGCTTTTATACATATAATCATAACTATCTGCTGCAATGTCCCACAACTTCACAACAAGTATCAAATTAATCTACACACCAATCTGCTTGTTTTAATAGTAAACATGACAGGTGTATCTGGTTCCGTTCAAATAATACACATTCATGACATTAATTCATTAGGTAATCTTAAATCAGATGTCTGGTGCTTGATATTATTATAATTATGTACTGTATGAAATAAGTGTCGAATCCATCTCTGTGGCATGTCCGTGTAAATGCGTGAGTTACCATATATTGCTGTGCTCGCTGCGCATATTTGCAAGTATAGCAACCTATATGTGTGTAGTTTGTATGTTCTCTTTATGTAATATTTTTGACTTTGACAGGTACCTTGAGGACCATGGGGCGATCCAACTGCAAATATTACAAAAAGGATGCGGGTGCATGTGCAGCACCCATCCTGCGCATGCGCCTGCATTTTCTGTGGGGGGGCCGCAGAAAATGCGAACGCCTGCTTGTCAATTAGGCAGCGGCATTCGCGGGGGGCAGGGGCGGCAATGCTCCATTTCTTAGGCGGAGACAGAGCGTTGCAGGGGCAGAGACGGCAAAATGGGGGCGGCGACCTCAAAACGGGGGCGTGGTGTAGGCGTGATCGCGACGGCTGCGTGGTCACACGCAGCTGTTGCGATCGGAAAGCTGGCAGTGGGACTGCTGCGCCAGCAAGAGGCAACCCTAATTTCTGGGGGGAGGCGGAGGTTAGCATGCAGGGTGGCCTTGCCCTGCGATGGGCACCCCCCAGCATGTGATCTCATGGATTGCAAATTCTGCTGTTTAGCAGAATTTGCAATCCAACCTGAATCAGGCTCCAAGTTTGAGAAACACTGTTCTAAGTAATCAGCAGCATTGATCACAGCTATGTGAAGCTGTGGCAACTAATCAGATTTCTTATTTGGGTCAGTCTATGTCAAGTCACCCAATGCAAATTACCTTTGTATTTTTGTAAAGTGCAGCTTTAGCGTGCTGGCCGGGAGCTACTCATCGCTCCCCGGCCCGCAGCGGCTGCGTGTGATGTCATGCAGCCGCTTTAGGCCACTCCCCGCACTGTCCGGCCACGTTTGCGTTGGCCAGACCACGCCCATGAAACGGTGACCAAATGCCGCCATTTCGCCCCCTCCCGCCCATCGACCTCCTCTGCCTGTCAATCAGGCAGAGGCGATCATAGCGCTGCGACGGCGCATGCGCAGTTGTGACCCGATCTCTACGCTGCGAAAAACTGCAGCGTACGATCGGGTCACAATGACTCCCTATATGCGGATGACACGTTGCTATTTTTGAAAGACTCAGAGAGCTCGTTGGAAAACTCGCTAAAAACGGTTAATACATTTGGGGCTTTTTCTGGACTATTAATAAATTGGGAAAAATCAATTATTTTCCTTATCTCAGGCCTTATACCGGAGGAGCGCAGGATCATCGCCTGCTGCGGTGGACAGTAAGATTTAAATATCTTGGTATATGGATTACACCACAGGCCGTAGAATATGTTCGCCAAAATATTTACCCAGTGACAGTGCATTTTAAAGCAAAGGCTCATGGGTGGAAAAAGCTACCGTTGTCGGTGACGGGCCACATTAATTTGTTAAAAATGTGTATCCAGCCAAATTATGTGTATTTACTACAGCACTCTCCAGTGTATGTCCCAAAAAAGGTGTTTACAACAATTGAGAGCATAGTATCATCATTTATATGGGGGGAAAGATCGGCTAGAGCAGTGGTTCTCAAACTCGGTCCTCAGGACCCCACACAGTGCATGTTTTGCAGGTAACCCAGCAAGTGCACAGGTGTATTAATTACTCACTGGCACATTTTAAAAGGTCCACAGGTGGAGCTAATTATTTCACTTGCGATTCTGTGAGGAGACCTGCAAAACATGTACTGTGTAGGGTTCCTATTGTCAGGGACAACGGATAAGAGTTTACCTCACTTACTTCGTCAAGCACTATTGTCTGGTGGTTTGCGCATAAGTTGTTTGACTGGTCAGATACAGATGCAGAGTCGCCGCTGTGGTTTAATAAGACCTATCCTGAGTGTCTCAAAATGTCATGCAACAATATATGGTCATTGAGGGGGTTATGCACGGTGGGACAATTGTATGAAGAATGCATCTCCAAAACGTTTCAACAACTGCAGAATGAATTCAATGTACCAAGGAATGCGTTCTTTAGGTACTTACAGATGCGTCACGCTGTGCAAGCCCAGTTTCAAGAAACACCAGTAATATCGTCCTCTCCAATTAAAATGTTATTGGCCAAATTGAAACTTAAGGGCTGGATGTCTGCTGTGTATGCTGCCCTAAATGACAGATTGTCGCATGGGTTAATGGGACAGCTAAAAATAAAGTGGGAGAAGGATGTAGGCTGGATTTCAGATGAACAATGGGAACAGATTTTGGGATCAACTAAAATAGCTACAACATCTGTGAGGTACCAACAGGTGCATTTCTATGTGTTACATAGGGTTTACTATACTCCATTGACCATGCAACGGGCAAGTATACGGGATAACTCCTTGTGCCCTAGATGCCAAGTGGATAATGCAGGATTCTGGCATTTATTATGGGAATGCCCACTGGTATATTCCTTTTGGGAGTTAGTTTGGAGGGATATTCAGTACACGGCTCCATCACTGCCAGGGATAAACCCACAAATACTGTATGTCTATATGGAATGGGTGTAGTGGAAACACATTCGTATGGAATCTATAGTTACATAATGAGCCTCTCAACATTAGCGAAAGTAATTATAGCACGCGGATGGTTCTCATGCAACCCACTAGAAATAGTTAAGTGGAGGGCACTGGTCAATGAAACAATCAGGCATGAGAGGTTTATGTTTGCATCCAGGAACGCTTTGGATAAATGTAATGATAAATGGGGTAGATGGAGATACTCAAGACTTGGAAAACCAGATGAGTAAAATATGGAGAAACAACTGCATGACGCGTTCCCTACGCTAGAAAGGAGCAGGAGGAGAGGGGGAGAGTTTAGATTTTTTTTTTTCCTGTGTTGTCGGGGTAGTGTTAAGTGTGTATGTAAAATACACTGAAATGTTTATAAGAAGCATATTGGTAATGATGAAGTAAAGAAAAGCTCAATGGAAAATAGCGGCACAGATCAGAAGAGAATATGCAACAATGATCACTCATTTTTCCCAAAGTAAAGATTGTATTTTAATTTATAACAATGAGTAAAAGGGGAAGGGAAGGGTAAGTAGGGAAAAAGAAAGGGAGGTGAAGGTTAGGGGAAAGGTTGGTTAAGAGGGGGGGAAGGACTATGCAAAATAAAGGTGAAAATAAGGATATATAAATCAATTATCGGAAAACCAACACGGCGGAATCACAATATATGTAATATTTGGATGGTATAGATTAATGAGCAAGTTCACAAGAGAGAGTAAAAGTCTGTAGAATAGGCATGTATGCAAAAAAGTAGAAAAACTGTGAATGTCACATTTGTACACTGGGAGGTAGGGGAAAAAGGTAGCAAGTTAATGGTAGATGTTAGATGCAGTGCTACTCTCTTCTATTAATGGTAGATGTTAGATGCAGTGCTACTCTCTTCTATTAGTATATATGGTAACTGATCTGTGCAAAGCAGCAAGCAACTAATAGTATGCAAACATAGGCGTGTGCAGCACATTTTATTAGGGGGTGCACTGTTGGAGGGGTGTGTCTAGCACCGCCTTTTGGGCCTGACTAGCATCATCTATTAACTGTCAATGCAATATAAAATATCCACCCTTGTACCAATCCTAATAATGCAGATGCATTGTCAGAGGTTGTGGTGTGCACAGCAGCGTCTCTAGAGAGGAGGGGACCCTTGTGCAGACTCCATGTGTGGGCCCCCTCCTCTCCTGTAGCCGTCACCACTACTGCTACGCACTGAGCGCTAGAGACTCCGGCACAGTGCCAGAGTCTACAGCGCATGCGCAGGACTCCGAAAAATGTCCACTGCGCCATTTTTACGGAGTCCTGCACATGCGTTGTAGACTCTGACACTGTGCTAGAGTCTCTAGCGCTCAGTGCACTAGCAGCGGCGGTGACGGCTACAGGAGAGGAGGGGGCCCACACACAGTCGCCGATGGACGCCAGAAAGGTAAGTATAGAAGAAATGGGAGCAGTGTGTGCGGTGTGGGCCACCTCTGACCCCAGGGGCCCGTGTACACCGCACACACTGCACCCATTACAGATATGCCAGTGGGTGTGCACCAAACAAACACCCCTGATGGCACTCACTGCAATTACAGTGCTCCTCCTCAGCCTGGTCTGGCTCCCCCTCTCTTTCCCCTGCAAGCTGCAGTAACTCACTGACACTGACAGTCGCAGACTAGGGCTGCTGCTGCTGCTGCTGGAAAAACGAGTGATGTGTCAATGCTGCTGTCGACCGCCTGCCAGTATTGAACGCTGGCTGCATGCTGCTCCACCTCAGTGGCTAGCGTTGGCATAGAACAGAAGGAGAGAGGTGGGCGTGTGACGGGTGGGCGTGTGAGCAGCATGACGTCATCACGTCACATCATGCTGTTTTTGTACATGGAGGTGGAGCCGGGAGTTTGGAAGCCGGTGGCAGTGGCCCCCTTGATTAACCCAGGCGTCTGGTCAGTAATGCAGTCCTGAGAGGGTGCAGCACAGAGGGGACAGTAATCAGCCTGCTCGGCGATCGTTGCATCAGGCATGTGAGATCGGGGTGCCAGACATTAGGGGGTGCCTGTGCACACCAGGCACCCCCCCCCTCCCCCCCTGCACACACCTATGTATGCAAAGGAATTGAGCATAAAAGAAGGGAACAATCTGCCAGGATGCTATGAAATGAAGCATATATTCAGTGTATTGTATGAATTAATAATTGTAATTATAAGGGTATTCTTTCTCTTTCATCCACTAGGGGCCACTGGAGTGCAGATACAATGGGGATATAGTAGGTAGTGACTGGGAGCTGGCACTTTAAATTAATAACCATGTGACTAGCTCCTCCCCTACTATGTCCCCCCTCCAAGCCAGTCTTTAATTTGTGCCCAAGGGAGCTGGTTCACTCTTGGGACTTCTCCTGCCAGTCTGCACCGCGGGAGCTGCCGACGGGGTCCCATCGCAGCTGCGTGCGGCTTGGGATGGTCCCCAGCTGAAGGAGACACTGAGCTCTCTGGAGACCGGCCGGACACCGCTGCGTGCGGCGTGTGTTGGGGCCACTCCATCAACACAAAGACCCGGCAGCACGGCAAACGGTGAGTATGGATACCTCTGGCCGGACACCGCTGCATGCGGTGCGTGTCGGGCCACGCCATCAGCAAGCGCGGCAGGGGTGAGTAGGTGTCTTCATTGACCGGAGGGTCACCCACGGCCAGCAGTGAGGGGCTCACTAGTGTTGGCGCATTTGCATAGTAACATGATCACCGCTATAGTCTAGTGGTCTAATGCCCTGTACCTCTACCCACAGGGTCCCGGGTTCCAATCCCTATAAAGCGCAGTTAACTAGCCGGTGGGGTATACAAGCCCCCTCCGCTTACTCCCGCTACCTTTTTTAAATTGGGCGCCGTAGAGGGGGGAGCGGAGCTTACACCTATACTGCGGCTCTCAGCTCCCTGCATACCCCAGAGTCTCAGCGCCCTGGCAGCCATACAGGCTTATCACTGCCTCAGCTGCCCCTCTCTACCCCCCTGCTCTGCTCCCCAGCCGCGGCTCACATTGCAGACGGGGGAAGCAGCGCTTGGACAAGTTTAAATTTGGTGCCATAATGGGGGGGGCGGAGCTTCATCCCGACATGGGCCTCAGCTCCCGACTACTCCGGCAGCGCTGCGCGCGCTGGCGGCCATGTTTTCTACACTGCTTTGGATGGATTAAGTCAGTTTCTCAGGCGCCCAACCGGCACAGCAGTGGTGAGTATAACCCTGGATTCTGTTAGAAGCCAGGGCTTTTCAGTTCTCTCTGTTTAGAGGTACCGCTAGCGCCGTTAGTTTTAAAAATAGGCGCCATAGCGGTGGGGCGGGGCTCTCAGCTTCTCTAGTGCCCCTTTACATAGCAGCTCCATTTGTCTAGTGGGATAATATGCTTCATATCTGCAGTGTGCACAGCTTTTCAAAGGACCAGTGCTGTTAATAATAAGATTTTAAACCTACCGGTAAATCTTTTTCTCCTAGTCCGTAGAGGATGCTGGGGACTCCGTAAGGACCATGGGGATAGACGGGCTCCGCAGGAGACATGGGCTCTAAAAAAGAACTTTAGGTATGGGTGTGCACTGGCTCCTCCCTCTATGCCCCTCCTCCAGACCTCAGTTAGAGAAACTGTGCCCAGAGGAGACGGACAGTACGAGGAAAGGATTTTTGTTAATCCAAGGGCAAGATTCATACCAGCCTACACCATTCACACTGTATAACTCTGGTAATATGAACCAGTTAACAGTATGAAACAACACAGCCTCAGTCAGAGACTGAACAAACTGTAACATAACCCTTATGTAAGCAATAACTATGGCCCTCATTCCGAGTTGATCGGTCGCAAGGCGAATTTAGCAGAGTTACACACGCTAAGCCGCCGCCTACTGGGAGTGTATCTTAGCATCTTAAAATTGCGACCGATGTATTCGCAATATTGCGAGCACAAACTACTTAGCAGTTTTAGAGTAGCTCCAGACTTACTCTGCCTGTGCGATCAGTTCAGTGCTTGTCGTTCCTGGTTTGACGTCACAAACACACCCAGCGTTCGCCCAACCACTCCCCCGTTTCTCCGGCCACTCCTGCGTTTTTTCCGGAAACGGTAGCGTTTTCAGCCACACGCCCATAAAACGCAGTGTTTCCGCCCAGTAACACCCATTTCCTGTCAATCACATTACGTTCGCCGGAGCGATGAGAAAGCCGTGAGTAAAAATACTTTCTTCATAGCAAAGATACTTGGCGCAGTCGCAGTGCGAATATTGCGCATGCGCACTAAGCGGAATTTCACTGCGATGCGATGAAAAATACCGAGCGAACGACTCGGAATGAGGGCCCATATACAAGTCTTGCAGAAGCAGCCCGCACTGGGACGGGCGCCCAGCATCCTCTACGGACTAGGAGAAAAAGATTCACCGGTAGGTTTAAAATCTTATTTTCTCTTACGTCCTAGAGGATGCTGGGGACTCCGTAAGGACCATGGGGATTATACCAAAGCTCCCAAACGGGCGGGAGAGTGCGGATGACTCTGCAGCACCGAATGAGCAAACATGAGGTCCTCCTCAGCCAGGGTATCAAACTTGTAAAACTTTGCAAAGGTGTTTGAACCCGACCAGGTAGCTGCTCGGCACAACTGTAATGCCGAGACGCCTCGGGCAGCCGCCCAAGAAGAGCCCACCTTCCTAGTGGAATGGGCCTTAACCGATTTTGGTAACGGCAATCCAGCCGTAGAATGAGCCTGCTGAATTGTGTCACAGATCCAGCGAGCAATAGTCTGCTTAGAAGCAGGAGCGCCAACCTTGTTGGCTGCATACAGGACAAACAGTGCCTCTGTTTTGCTTACACGAGCCGTTCTGGCCAAGTAAGTTTTCAAAGCCCTGACTACATCAAGGGACTCGGAATCCTCCAAGTCTCGCGTAGCCACAGACACCACAATAGGTTGGTTCATATGAAAAGATAAGACCACTTTGGGTAAGAATTGAGGACAAGTCCGCAATTCAGCTCTATCCACATGGAAAACCAGATAGGGGCTTTTGTGAGACAAAGCCGCCAACTCCGACACTCGCCTAGCCGAAGCCAAGGCCAACAACATAATCACTTTCCAAGTGAAATACTTTAATTCCACCGTGTTAAGTGGATCAAACCAGTGTGACTTAAGGAAACTCAACACCACGTTAAGGTCCCAAGGCGCCACCGGAGGTACAAAAGGAGGCTGAATATGCAGCACTCCCTTCACAAAAGTCTGTACTTCTGGGAGAGAAGCTAATTCCTTCTGAAAGAAAATGGATAGGGCCGAAATCTGAACCTTAATGGAGCCTAATTTTAGGCCCAAATTCACTCCAGTTTGTAGGAAGTGAAGGGAACGGCCCAGATGGAATTCTTCCATAGGAGCCTTCCTGGCCTCACACCAAGAAACATACTTCCGCCATATACGGTGATAATGTTTAGCTGTCACGTCATTCCTAGCCTTTATCAGAGTAGGGATGACTTCATCCGGAATACCCTTTTCCGCTAGGATCCGGCGTACAACCGCCATGCCGTCAAACGCAGCCGCGGTAAGTCTTGGAACAGACAGGGCCCCTGTTTCAACAGGTCCTGTCTTAGCGGAAGGGGCCATGGATCTTCTGTGAGCATTTCCTGCAGATTCGGATACCAGTCCCTTCGCGGCCAGTCTGGAACAATGAGAATTGTCTGTACTCCTCTTTTTCTTATGATTCTCAACACCGTGGGTATGAGAGGAAGAGGAGGAAACACATAGACCGACTGGAACACCCACGGTGTCACCAGGGCATCCACTGCCACCGCCTGAGGGTCTCTTGACCTGGCGCAATACCTCTGTAGTTTTTTGTTGAGGCGGGACGCCATCATGTCTATTTGGGGCAGTCCCCACCGACTTGCAATCTGTGCGAAGACTTCCTGATGAAGTCCCCACTCTCCTGGATGTAGATCGTGTCTGCTTCCCAGTTGTCCACTCCCGGAATGAACACAGCTGACAGTGCGCTGACATGATTTTCCGCCCAGCGAAGAATCCTGGTGGCTTCCGTCATTGCCACTCTGCTCCTTGTGCCGCCTTGGCGGTTTACATGAGCCACTGCGGTGATGTTGTCTGACTGAATCAGAACCGGTAGATTGCGAAGCAAAGTCTCCGCTTGACGAAGGGCGTTGTATATAGTGATGAGCGCCTGAAATTTTTCGGGTTTTGTGTTTTGGTTTTGGGTTCGGTTCCGCGGCCGTGTTTTGGGTTCGACCGCGTTTTGGCAAAACCTCACCGAATTTTTTTTGTCGGATTCGGGTGTGTTTTGGATTCGGGTGTTTTTTTCAAAAAACCCTAAAAAACAGCTTAAATCATAGAATTTGGGGGTCATTTTGATCCCATATTATTATTAACCTCAAAAACCATAATTTCCACTCATTTTCAGTCTATTCTGAATACCTCACACCTCACAATATTATTTTTAGTCCTAAAATTTGCACCGAGGTCGCTGGATGACTAAGCTAAGCGACCCTAGTGGTCGACACAATCACCTGGCCCATCTAGGAGTGGCACTGCAGTGTCACGCAGGATGTCCCTTCCAAAAAACCCTCCCCAAACAGCACATGACGCAAAGAAAAAAAGAGGCGCAATGAGGTAGCTGTGTGAGTAAGATTAGCGACCCAAGTGGCCGACACAAACACCGGGCCCATTTAGGAGTGGCACTGCAGTGTCACGCAGGATGTCCCTTCCAAAAAACCCTCCCCAAACAGCACATGACGCAAAGAAAAAAAGAGGCGCAATGAGGTAGCTGTGTGAGTAAGATTAGCGACCCTAGTGGCCGACACAAACACCGGGCCCATCTAGGAGTGGCACTGCAGTGTCACGTAGGATGTCCCTTCCAAAAAACCCTCCCCAAACAGCACATGACGCAAAGAAAAAAAGAGGCGCAATGAGGTAGCTGTGTGAGTAAGATTAGCGACCGTAGTGGCCGACACAAACACCGGGCCCATTTAGGAGTGGCACTGCAGTGTCACGCAGGATGTCCCTTCCAAAAAACCCTCCCCAAACAGCACATGACGCAAAGAAAAAAAGAGGCGCAATGAGGTAGCTGTGTGAGTAAGATTAGCGACCCTAGTGGCCGACACAAACACCGGGCCCATCTAGGAGTGGCACTGCAGTGTCACGCAGGATGTCCCTTCCAAAAAACCCTCCCCAAACAGCACATGACGCAAAGAAAAAAAGAGGCGCAATGAGGTAGCTGTGTGAGTAAGATTAGCGACCGTAGTGGCCGACACAAACACCGGGCCCATTTAGGAGTGGCACTGCAGTGTCACGCAGGATGTCCCCTCCAAAAAACCCTCCCCAAACAGCACATGACGCAAAGAAAAATAAAAGAAAAAAGAGGTGCAAGATGGAATTGTCCTTGGGCCCTCCCACCCACCCTTATGTTGTATAAACAAAACAGGACATGCACACTTTAACCAACCCATCATTTCAGT
Organism: Pseudophryne corroboree; assembly: GCF_028390025.1. Taxonomy (NCBI): domain Eukaryota; kingdom Metazoa; phylum Chordata; class Amphibia; order Anura; family Myobatrachidae; genus Pseudophryne; species Pseudophryne corroboree. The sequence goes on along the minus strand of NC_086445.1, from coordinate 206,436,228 downwards.
GACAGGGTCTGCCACACGACTGTGACTGATATGACGGGTTGGTTTGGACCCCCCCCAAAAAAGAAGCAATTAATCTCTCCTTGCACAAACTGGCTCTACAGAGGCAAGATGTCCACCTCATCATCATCCTCCGATATATCACCGTGTACATCCCCCTCCTCACAGATTATCAATTCGTCCCCACTGGAATCCACCATCTCAGCTCCCTGTGTACTTTGTGGAGGCAATTGCTGCTGGTCAATGTCTCCGCGGAGGAATTGATTATAATTCATTTTAATGAACATCATCTTCTCCACATTTTCTGGATGTAACCTCGTACGCCGATTGCTGACAAGGTGAGCGGCGGCACTAAACACTCTTTCGGAGTACACACTTGTGGGAGGGCAACTTAGGTAGAATAAAGCCAGTTTGTGCAAGGGCCTCCAAATTGCCTCTTTTTCCTGCCAGTATAAGTATGGACTGTGTGACGTGCCTACTTGGATGCGGTCACTCATATAATCCTCCACCATTCTTTCAATGGGGAGAGAATCATATGCAGTGACAGTAGACGACATGTCCGTAATCGTTGTCAGGTCCTTCAGTCCGGACCAGATGTCAGCATCAGCAGTCGCTCCAGACTGCCCTGCATCACCGCCAGCGGGTGGGCTCGGAATTCTGAGCCTTTTCCTCGCACCCCCAGTTGCGGGAGAATGTGAAGGAGGAGATGTTGACAGGTCGCGTTCCGCTTGACTTGACAATTTTCTCACCAGCAGGTCTTTCAACCCCAGCAGACTTGTGTCTGCCGGAAAGAGAGATCCAAGGTAGGCTTTAAATCTAGGATCGAGCATGGTGGCCAAAATGTAGTGCTCTGATTTCAACAGATTGACCACCCGTGAATCCTTGTTAAGCGAATTAAGGGCTCCATCCACAAGTCCCACATGCCTAGCGGAATCGCTCCGTGTTAGCTCCTCCTTCAATGTCTCCAGCTTCTTCTGCAAAAGCCTGATGAGGGGAATGACCTGACTCAGGCTGGCAGTGTCTGAACTGACTTCACGTGTGGCAAGTTCAAAGGGCAGCAGAACCTTGCACAACGTTGAAATCATTCTCCACTGCGCTTGAGACAGGTGCATTCCACCTCCTATATCGTGCTCAATTGTATAGGCTTGAATGGCCTTTTGCTGCTCCTCCAACCTCTGAAGCATATAGAGGGTTGAATTCCACCTCGTTACCACTTCTTGCTTCAGATGATGGCAGGGCAGGTTCAGTAGTTTTTGGTGGTGCTCCAGTCTTCTGTACGTGGTGCCTGTACGCCGAAAGTGTCCCGCAATTCTTCTGGCCACCGACAGCATCTCTTGCACGCCCCTGTCGTTTTTTAAATAATTCTGCACCACCAAATTCAAGGTATGTGCAAAACATGGGACGTGCTGGAATTTGCCCATATTTAATGCACACACAATATTGCTGGCGTTGTCCGATGCCACAAATCCACAGGAGAGTCCAATTGGGGTAAGCCATTCCGCGATGATCTTCCTCAGTTGCCGTAAGAGGTTTTCAGCTGTGTGCGTATTCTGGAAAGCGGTGATACAAAGCGTAGCCTGCCTAGGAAAGAGTTGGCGTTTGCGAGATGCTGCTACTGGTGCCGCCGCTGCTGTTCTTGCGGCGGGAGTCCATACATCTACCCAGTGGGCTGTCACAGTCATATAGTCCTGACCCTGCCCTGCTCCACTTGTCCACATGTCCGTGGTTAAGTGGACATTGGGTACAGCTGCATTTTTTAGGACACTGGTGACTCTTTTTCTGAGGTCTGTGTACATTTTCGGTATCGCCTGCCTAGAGAAATGGAACCTAGATGGTATTTGGTACCGGGGACACAGTACCTCCAACAAGTCTCTAGTTGGCTCTGCAGTAATGATGGATACCGGAACCACGTTTCTCACCACCCAGGATGCCAAGGCCTCAGTTATCCGCTTTGCAGTAGGATGACTGCTGTGATATTTCATCTTCCTCGCAAAGGACTGTTGGACAGTCAATTGCTTGGTGGAAGTAGTAAAAGTGGTCTTACGACTTCCGCTCTGGGATGACCATCGACTCCCAGCAGCAACAACAGCAGCGCCAGCAGCAGTAGGCGTTACACGCAAGGATGCATCGGAGGAATCCCAGGCAGGAGAGGAATCATCAGAATTGCCAGTGACATGGCCTGCAGGACTATTGGCATTCCTGGGGAAGGAGGAAATTGACACTGAGGGAGTTGGTGGGGTGGTTTGCGTGAGCTTGGTTACAAGAGGAAGGGATTTACTGGTCAGTGGACTGCTTCCGCTGTCACCCAAAGTTTTTGAACTTGTCACTGACTTATTATGAATGCGCTGCAGGTGACGTATAAGGGAGGATGTTCCGAGGTGGTTAACGTCCTTACCCCTACTTATTACAGCTTGACAAAGGGAACACACGGCTTGACACCTGTTGTCCGCATTTCTGTTGAAATACCTCCACACCGAAGAGCTGATTTTTTTGGTATTTTCACCAGGCATGTCAACGGCCATATTCCTCCCACGGACAACAGGTGTCTCCCCGGGTGCCTGACTTAAACAAACCACCTCACCATCAGAATCCTCCTGGTCAATTTCCTCCCCAGCGCCAGCAACACCCATATCCTCCTCATCCTGGTGTACTTCAACACTGACATCTTCAATCTGACTATCAGGAACTGGACTGCGGGTGCTCCTTCCAGCACTTGCAGGGGGCGTGCAAATGGTGGAAGGCGCATGCTCTTCACGTCCAGTGTTGGGAAGGTCAGGCATCGCAACCGACACAATTGGACTCTCCTTGTGGATTTGGGATTTCGAAGAACGCACAGTTCTTTGCGGTGCTACTGCTTTTGCCAGCTTGAGTCTTTTCATTTTTCTAGCGAGAGGCTGAGTGCCTCCATCCTCATGTGAAGCTGAACCACTAGCCATGAACATAGGCCAGGGCCTCAGCCGTTCCTTGCCACTCCGTGTGGTAAATGGCATATTGGCAAGTTTACGCTTCTCCTCCGACAATTTTATTTTAGGTTTTGGAGTCCTTTTTTTACTGATATTTGGTGTTTTGGATTTGACATGCTCTGTACTATGACATTGGGCATCGGCCTTGGCAGACGACGTTGCTGGCATTTCATCGTCTCGGCCATGACTAGTGGCAGCAGCTTCAGCACGAGGTGGAAGTGGATCTTGATCTTTCCCTAATTTTGGAACCTCAACATTTTTGTTCTCCATATTTTAATAGGCACAACTAAAAGGCACCTCAGGTAAACAATGGAGATGGATGGATACTAGTATACAATTATGGACGGACTGCCGAGTGCCGACACAGAGGTAGCTACAGCCGTGGACTACCGTACTGTACTGTGTCTGCTGCTAATATAGACTGGTTGATAAAGAGATGTAGTAGTATGTATGTATAAAGAAGAAAGAAAAAAAAACCACGGGTAGGTGGTATACAATTATGGACGGACTGCCGAGTGCCGACACAGAGGTAGCTACAGCCGTGAACTACCGTACTGTACTGTGTCTGCTGCTAATATAGACTGGTTGATAAAGAGATGTAGTAGTATGTATGTATAAAGAAGAAAGAAAAAAAAACCACGGGTAGGTGGTATACAATTATGGACGGACTGCCGAGTGCCGACACAGAGGTAGCTACAGCCGTGGACTACCGTACTGTACTGTGTCTGCTGCTAATATAGACTGGTTGATAAAGAGATGTAGTAGTATGTATGTATAAAGAAGAAAGAAAAAAAAACCACGGGTAGGTGGTATACAATTATGGACGGACTGCCGAGTGCCGACACAGAGGTAGCTACAGCCGTGAACTACCGTACTGTACTGTGTCTGCTGCTAATATAGACTGGTTGATAAAGAGATGTAGTAGTACGTATGTATAAAGAAGAAAGAAAAAAAAACCACGGGTAGGTGGTATACAATTATGGACGGACTGCCGAGTGCCGACACAGAGGTAGCTACAGCCGTGGACTACCGTACTGTACTGTGTCTGCTGCTAATATAGACTGGTTGATAAAGAGATGTAGTAGTATGTATGTATAAAGAAGAAAGAAAAAAAAACCACGGGTAGGTGGTATACAATTATGGACGGACTGCCGAGTGCCGACACAGAGGTAGCTACAGCCGTGAACTACCGTACTGTACTGTGTCTGCTGCTAATATAGACTGGTTGATAAAGAGATGTAGTAGTATGTATGTATAAAGAAGAAAGAAAAAAAAACCACGGGTAGGTGGTATACAATTATGGACGGACTGCCGAGTGCCGACACAGAGGTAACTACAGCCGTGAACTACCGTACTGTACTGTGTCTGCTGCTAATATAGACTGGTTGATAAAGAGATGTAGTAGTATGTATGTATAAAGAAGAAAGAAAAAAAAACCACGGGTAGGTGGTATACAATTATGGATGGACTGCCGAGTGCCGACACAGAGGTAGCTACAGCCGTGAACTACCGTACTGTGTCTGCTGCGACTGGATGATAAATAATGATATAAAAAATATATATATATCACTACTGCAGCCGGACAGGTATATATTATATAATGACGGACCTGCTGGACACTGTCTGTCAGCAGAATGAGTTTTTTATAGAATAAAAAAAAAAACACCACACAAGTGAAGTCACACGACGAGTGTTTAACTTTTTCAGGCAATCACAATATAGTATACTACTAACTATACTGGTGGTCAGTGTGGTCAGGTCACTGGTCAGTCACACTGGCAGTGGCACTCCTGCAGCAAAAGTGTGCACTGTTTAATTTTAATATAATATGTACTCCTGGCTCCTGCTATAACCTATAACTGGCACTGCAGTGCTCCCCAGTCTCCCCCACAATTATAAGCTGTGTGAGCTGAGCACAGTCAGATATATATACATAGATGATGCAGCACACTGGGCTGAGCAGTGCACACAGATATGGTATGTGACTGAGTCACTGTGTGTATCGTTTTTTTCAGGCAGAGAACGGATATATTAAATAAAACAAAACTGCACTGTCTGGTGGTCACTGTGGTCAGTCACTAGTAAACTCTGCACTCTCTACACTTCTACAGTACTCCTAAGCTCCAGTAAATCAGGTCAATCTCTCTCTCTCTCTCTTCTAATCTAAATGGAGAGGACGCCAGCCACGTCCTCTCCCTATCAATCTCAATGCACGTGTGAAAATGGCGGCGACGCGCGGCTCCTTATATAGAATCCGAGTCTCGCGAGAATCCAACAGCGTCATGATGACGTTCGGGCGCGCTCGGGTTAACCGAGCAAGGCGGGAGGATCCGAGTCTGCTCGGACCCGTGAAAAAAACCATGAAGTTCGGGCGGGTTCGGATTCAGAGAAACCGAACCCGCTCATCTCTAGTTGTATATGGCCCTCAGCTCCAGGACGTTGATGTGAAGACAAGTCTCCTGGCTTGACCAAAGATCTTGGAAGTTTCTTCCCTGTGTGACTGCTCCCCAACCTCGGAGGCTCGCGTCCGTGGTTACCAGAATCCAATCCTGAATGCCGAACCTGCGACCCTCTAGAAGGTGAGCACTCTGCAGCCACCACAGGAGAGATACCCTGGCCCTGGGGGACAGGGTGATCAACTGATGAATCTTCAGATGTGACCTGGACCACTTGTCCAGTAGTTCCCATTGGAAAGTCCTCGCATGGAACCTGCCGAAGGGAATGGCCTCGTAAGACGCCACCATCTTTCCCAGGACTCGAGTGCAGTGATGCACTGACACCTGTTTTGGCTTCAATAGGTCCCTGACCACAGTCATGAGTTCCTGGGCCTTTTCTAACGGAAGATAACCCCTTTTCTGGTCCGTATCCAGAATCATGCCTAAGAAGGTCAAACGAGTCGTAGGAACCAACTGTGACTTCGGGATATTGAGAATCCAGCCGTGTTGCTGCAACACCTTCATTGAAAGTGACACGCTGTTCAACAACTGCTCTCGTGATCTTGCTTTTATGAGGAGATCGTCCAAGTACGGGATAATTGTGACACCCTGCTTGCGCAGGAGCACCATCATCTCCGCCATTACCTTGGTGAAAATCCTCGGGGCCGTGGAAAGCCCAAACGGCAACGTCTGAAATTGGTAATGACACTCCTGTACCGCAAATCTCAGGTACGCCTGATGAGGTGGATAAATGGGAACATGAAGGTATGCATCCTTTATGTCCAGAAATACCATAAAATCCCCCCCTTCTAGGCTGGCGATGATCGCTCTGAGCGATTCCATCTTGAACTTGAACCTTTTCAAGTATAGGTTCAAAGATTTTAAATTTAGAATGGGTCTGACCGAACCGTCCGGTTTCGGGACTACAAACAGGGTTGAGTAATACCCCTTCCCTTGTTGAAGCAGGGGAACTTTGACCACCACCTGTTGAAGACACAATTTGTGAATCGCATTCAAAACTATCTCCCTTTCTGGGGGAGAAGCTGGCAGGGCCGATTTGAAAAACCGGCGAGGAGGCACCTCTTCGAATTCCAGCTTGTACCCCTGGGAAACAATTTCTATTGCCCAGGGATCCACTTGTGAGTGAACCCAGATGTGGCTGAAAAGTCGAAGACGTTGATAATGTCGATATTATCTTAAACCATAAAGCTATACCTTTAAACACACTTTCACCATGGAGTCGCTGCGGCCGCTAGACTTAATATGCACTCTACGTACTTTGTACGCTATTTGCGTACAGAGTCCCGTACCTTGTACAGACTTAGCGTACAAACGCCGCGCTGGGGGTACAAAGTACACACAGCGCGCACACACCCAGAGTTATACTTTAAACCTTATTAGTAAGGAATGCAATGATATTATTACACTTTAAACCTTATGCAGCAAAGCACTTCAATGATGTTACACCTTAAACCTTATGCAGCGCTGACGGTACAAAGTACCCGTAGCGCGTACACACCTTATCAATACACTTTTAAACCTTATACAATTAGGTAATGTAATACGCTTTAAACCCTAGCAGGGAAAAGAGGACACAACACCGATTTGTAGTTAAACACTGGGTTCCGACACCACAGAGTATATATCTGGAAGGGGGTTAACAATACAATTTATACACTACAATACAACAGAGTAAATGGCTACAGTCAATGTACATACATGAGAATATTCGCATGCGTTTCCTGGTCCAGTCAACCGCTAATCAGGTAGATAGCGTTAAGAGTCTTCTGACCGGCCAGGCAGCAACAGGCTTTTTATACAATACTTCCAAAAACAATACAATGGATACTGTAATCCCTTTGTCCATTGGACACAGGGATGCATCTTTACATTACAGGAGAGGTCATAGGTTGATTTGAAAAGGTGGGCGATGTCTTTCTCAACTGCTCTTGTGGGTGGTCTCCTTTGGATTCCCGCCGCATACATAATATACAGTAAATACAGTTTATATCTATATTCTACTTCTGCACATAACTATACGCAGGAACATGCGATCTTCCTCTAACCAACACCGGAATGTTACCCTTAAAATTAAAATACCCTACAGCTGGATACCAGATATCACCTTATAACCTTAGTCTGTCCCTTCCTATCATGCAAAGGTGAATCCCTTAGTCCTGGAATCATTTAAACTGTTGATACTTGCTGATGTGGTGCAGGGGGGCTATGTGTACAATGTGCACTATTTGGATTAAATATGTAATGTTTTGATAACCCTCCATGCGTTCACAAACTCCGCCGTAAATACCCATACCACGCGCAGGACCGCGGGAGCGACCATACGCAAATTGCGGATATGTGCATGCACGGCGGAACAAGTGCACGCGCAGCGGGCATGTGTGTGTTGTTAGTACGCGCTCTGTGTACTACAATATTTTTTGACTTTGACAACGTGCCCCCACTGGGGCGGACTCCCTCAGCGGAGCCCCAGCATCATGCGGTGCATTTAGTAGAGGCTGGGGAGGACTTCTGCTCCTGGGAACTAGCTGTGGTAGGCAGCTTTTTGCCTCTGCCCTTACCTCTGGCAAGAAAGGACGATCCTCGTACTTTCTTGTTTGACTGAAAGGACTGCATCTGATAATGTGGCGCTTTCTTAGGCTGTGAGGGAATATAAGGCAAAAAATTTGATTTACCTGTCGTAGCTGTGGAAACCAGGTCCGAGAGACCTTCCCCAAACAATTCCTCACCCCTGTAAGGTAAAACCTCCATATGCCTCTTTGAGTCGGCATCACCTGTCCATTGCCGGGTCCATAGGACTCGTCTAGCAGAAATCGCCATAGCGTTGACTCTAGAACCCAGTAGGCCAATATCTCTTTGAGCATCTCTCATATATAAGACAGCATCTTTAATATGACACAGGGTCAATAATATGGTATCTTTATCCAGGGTATCAATATCCCCCAATAAGGTATCTGTCCACGCTATTACAGCGCTACAAACCCAAGCCGACGCTATCGCCAGTCTGAGTAAGGTACCAGAATGTGTGTAAATGGACTTCAAGGTAGCCTCCTGCTTGCGATCAGCAGGATTCCTGAGGGTAGCCGTATCCTGGGATGGCAGCACTACCTTTTTGGACAAGCGTGTCAACGCTTTGTCCACCCTTCAGCTCATGAGACGGGGGAAAGGTTACCTCAGGTTTCTTTTCCTTATACATGTGAACCCTCGTGTCAGGGACAGGGGGTTCCTCTGTGATATGCAAAACATCTTATATTGCAATAATCATATATTGAATACTTTTAGACAATTTTGGCTGTAACTTTGCATCATCGTAGTCGACACTGGAGTCAGAATCCGTGTAGGTATCCGTGTCTACTATTTGGGATAGTGGGCGCTTTTGAGACCCCGAAGGTCCCTGTGACATAGGGGCAGGCAGGGCTTGACACCCTGTACATCCCCTGGACTCAGCTTTGTCCAACCTTTTGTGCAATAAATTCACATTAGCACTTAAAACATTCCACATATCCAACCAGTCAGGTGTCAGTGTTGCCGACGGAGACACCACAGTCATTTGCTCCACCTCCTCCCTAGGAGAGCCTTCTATCTCAGACATGCCGACATACGTGTACCGACACACCGCACACTCAGGGAATCCTCTTAACTGAAGACAGTTCCCCCTTAAGGCCCTTTGGAGAGACAGAGAGAGAGTATGCCAGCACACACCCAGCGCTAATGACCCAGGGAAAAAACACAATAGGGTATATTTACTAAAATGGGAGTTCTATTTAAGATGGGATGTTGCCCATAGCAACCAATCAGATTCCAGGTATTATCTTCTAGAAGGTGCTAAATAAATGAGAAGTAAAATCTGATTGGTTGCTATGGGCAACATCCCATTTTAAATAGAACTCCCATCTTAGTAAATTTACCCCAATATGTTTACCCAGATAGCGCTGTTATCTATTTTTGCGCAAATTATGTGCCCCCCCCCCTTCTTAAAAACCCTCTCACCATGGTAAGCAGGGGAGAGCCCGGGGAGCTTCCTCTCAGCGGTGCGCTGTGGAGAAAATGGCGCTGGTGAGTGCTGAGGAACAAGCCCCGCCTCCTCAGCGGCAGGCTTCGGTCCCGCTGAAAATGTAAAAAAAACTGGCGGGGGTCTCATATATACAGTGCCCAGCCTGTATATCACTATTTAAGCCAGATTTGGAGGTCCTTATTGCTGCCCAGGACGCCCCCCCTGCGCCCTGCACCCTTACAGTGACTGCCCTGTGTGTGCTGTGTGGGAGCAATGGCGCACAGCGTTACCGCTGTGCGTTACCTCTATGAAGATCTGAAGTCTTCTGCCGCCTCTGAAGTCTTCTTTCTTCACATACTCACCCGGCTTCTATCTTCCGGCTCTGCGAGGAGGACGGCGGCGCGGCTCTGGGACGAACGGCGAGGGTGAGACCTGCGTTCCGTTCTCTCTGGAGCTAATGGTGTCCAGTAGCCTAAGAAACAGAGCCTAACATTAAAGTAGGTCTGTTTCTCTCCCCTCAGTCCCTCGATGCAGGGATCTGTTGCCAGCAGGCTCCCTGAAAATAAAAAACCTAACAAAATACTTTCTTTTCAGGAAACTCAGGAGAGCTCCCTGTAATGCACCCAGTCTCCTCTGGGCACAGTAATCAACTGAGGTCTGGAGGAGGGGCATAAAGGGAGGAGCCAGTGCACACCCTTACCTAAAGTTCTTTTTTAGTGCCCATGTCTCCTGTGGAGCCCGTCTATCCCCATGGTCCTTATGGAGTCCCCAGCATCCTCTAGGACGTAAGAGAAAACAGGCTGTGCATAGAGATGGACTTCTCTCACATAAACAAAGGTCCTAGTTCGTGTATATAGAGCCTCTGTGGCTCAGCGCAATAGCAGATCATAGTTATATAGTGGTTAGAGCTACAAGCCAGCAGCCCACCATTTCCACCGCAATTTTTTTCTGATAACAGAGAGATCCAAGTACAGACCTCGGTTCAGGTTCCACATATCCTTCGCCTTGCCACATAGAAGTTTAGGCTGTCCGCCATTTTACGCAACAGTGCCGCTTACAAGAAACAGTCACTACATACAGGGCGGGTACGGGCCTCCCTTTATCATTCAGTGGTATTAATCCTGTTTGTATTTTCGGTTCCAACGCAGCGCAAAAGGTTTTCGGGTGCGGCGGTGCCATCTGCTCAGCCCTCAACATGGCTGCAGGACGCTCCTGTTTGGACAGCTCAGTTTACGCAGGTAATGTCGTTAAACAGAGACCCCTTCCGTCATTTCTCCTCCCCAGGGTTCAAAGAAAAAAAGAAAAAGAAAAAGAGAAGGCTAACTGCAATGTTACATGACACTGCTGATGAGAGGCCTTTCTTGGAGGAGGCGATAGAGGTCCAAGATACTGTTGACGTCGGTGTTCTGTGGAATCTGAACCAGTGTCTCAAGTTATCGAGACGCTTGTTGCAGCAGTTCGTCTGGTGCTGCCGGTGAAGGAGTCTGAACTGGACTCTTCACGTCCCTCTGGGTTCGGCATGAGCTGGATGTGCTCCTGTCGGCGACTTGAAAACTTATGGATGCACAAGTTCAGGTATCAAACAATGTTGGTCTTCCTATCCTTTACCCGAAGATAGCAGGATACGATTTGAGACCTCGCCAATAGTATACCCCTCGATGTATCGCCGGTCCAAGAAGCTGCCGGTTCCTGGTGCAATCTTGCTGAAGGAGCAGTCTGTGAGAAATATGCGGCAGCAGGGGTTCTACTTGGTCCGTCGCAGGTAGATTGTTGGGGAACAATTGTCCTCTGGGTTACAGGACAGTTTGCATCAGGTAGATAAGGCAGATATTGAATCCTAGTGGGCAGCAGAGGCGTTGCCGTTTACGGGCCTGGTTGGGAAGGATCTTACTACCTGGATTTCTCAGGCCATTGGGGGTAAGTCCACTTTTCTTTCCACTGCTGCTCCAACTCCAAGGCGGACCTATACCGGTCCTTCCTTTCGATCCTTTCGTGCCCCTTCCAGGTTTCGAGGCCATGACAGGGGCGGTACCTCAGTCACCAGGGGATCTCGACGAGGCAGAGGTTCCACATCCTCGCCAAGTCTAATGGTAGGTCCTCCACCACACCCACCACATGACGGGCCTCCCTCCCACCTGGGAGATCCCGGGGTGGGCGCTTGTCTGTGGTTTTTCAGGAAGGCCTGGGTATGCTTGGCTTAGGTTTCTCCTCACTTGTGGTTACATACTCTATTTTAGAGTCCAACCTCCTCAGTGTTTCTTCACCATGGGTTTGCCGGTTTCCGACGACAAGAGAGTCGTACTGCAGGTGGCGTTCCAGATGCTTCTATCCGCAAGGGTGCTGATCCTTGTTTCATTGCATCATCGGAAACGGGGCTATTTCTCAGGCCTTTGTTTTTCCCGTACCGAAGCCAGATGGCTCGGCCAGGCCTATTTTGATCTTACAGGATCTCATTACATTTTTGAGAAATCCCTTCATTGCCAGTTTGGTGCATAACGGGTTTAGGCGTCCTTAGACATCAAGGATGCCTGCTTACTGGTTCCCATTTGGCTTCCTCATCTGGCTTTTCTCCGATTCGCAATACGGGATACTCATTTCCACTTTCAGACCTTTCCGTTCGGTCTCTCTTCCCCTCCCAAAGTGTTCATGAAGGTCATGGCTGTCAGGATGGCCTTACTTCACCTGCAGGGAGTGACGTTTGTTCCTAGCTGGACAATCTAATGCTGGAGACCCACTCTGCTGATCGGTTGCTTCAGAATATTCGGATGATCCAGGATCTTCTGATTCGGCACGGGTCTAATTTATGCCCTTCGCACAGTTCTGTTCTTGGGGATGATCCTCAACATGGTCTGTCAGAGGATTTTCCCTTCCTCAGGACCAGATCCTCTCTCTTCAGCCAAGTGCGGCGCTGAGAGAGGTCACCAACGTCCTCCTCTGAGCAGAGGTAAACAATCTACATTCCAGGGGTGGTCAAGCCGAGGTAGGGCACCCGGGTGAGTGGACACTCCATCCCCGGGTTTTCGTCAGCTGGTCCACTGTTGGGGGAGACTTCCGATCGACCTCATGGCGTTCCGACTGACTCTCCAACTGCCTCTTTACTGCTCTTGGACAAGAGCCCGGGCGGCAGTAGCCATGGATGCCCTCACGGCTCCTTGGAACTTCTGGTTAGTTTATCTTTCCTCCTTTCCTGTTACTACCTCAATTTCTGCAACGCATAAAGACAGAATGCGCACTAGTCCTCCCGGTGGCTACAGATTGGCCGTGCAGGACTTGGAACTCCACCCTGCACCTGTTGTTCATAGAGGAGCCTTGGCTCCTGCCTCTCCGGGACGATCTACTTTAACAGGGTCCTTTTCTTTGTTTAGCCTTACTCAGGTTTCGTTTGACGGCGTGGCTGTTATCAAGACCTTCTAGGAAGGAAGAAGTTCCTCGTTCGGTTATACCTACTATGCTCCGAGCTCGGAAGTCAGTCGCATCGTCTCACTATTACCACTTTGGAAACTTTATGTGGCCTGGGGTGATCGACGAGAGTTTTCCCCTTCGGTTTTTCATTTAGCCGCCTTCTTCGTTTTCTCCTGGTGGTTTTCTCGGCTGAGCCTCAACTAGGTTTACCTGAGGTTCAGGTCTCTGCTCTTTCAGGTTTCTTCCAAGGGAAATTGGCCTTGCTGCCGGAAGTTCGGACTTTCTTGCAGGGAGTTCTCTAAATGCAGCCTCCCTTTCGCCCTCCAACAGCACCATTGGAACTCAAACGGGTTCTCACTTTTCTGCAGTCTCCATTATTTGGAATTCTGGAGTCGGTGGTGATGTATTTTCTCACCGGGAAGGTGGTCCTTCTCCTTGTTCTGGCTTCAACCAGATGGAAGCTTGGGTCTCTCTCTCTCTCTTTCCCTCTTGTCGGCCTCCTTACCTGATATTCCATGGGGATATGGCTGAGCTTCATGCTCAGCTGTCATTTCTTCCAAGTGTGGTGTCCACTTTTCACATAACTCGCCCACTTGTGTTTTCGGCCCTCTCGGCGGATTCACCAGATTCGTGATCTTTGGATGATGTCAGGGCGCTCCGACTCTATGTACAGAGGACTTTGACTATTCGGCAGTCTGAGTTCTTCTTTGTTCTGTACGATGCTCCCATCCTGGTTGGCCGGCGTCCCAGCAGACGTTGGCCCGTTGGATACGTCTGACCATCAGACAGGCTTATTTGGCGGCTGCTCGTGAGTCTCCGTCTTCCATTTCGGCGCATGCTACGCGCTCTGTGGGACCTTCGTGGGTGGTCGCCCGCGGGGTTTCCGTAACTACTTCATGTCGTGATGCCACTTGGTCGGACCGTCATACGTTTGTCACGTTTTACACTTTTGCGGCCTCTGTGTCACAGTTTGGCCGGGCGGTTTTGCAGGACTCTCAGCCCTCTCCCTCCCGTCTTGGGAGCTCTGAGACATCCCCATTGTATCTGCACTCCAGTGGCCCCTAGTGGATGAAGGAGAAATCAGGATTTTGGTACTTACCGATAAATCCCTTTCTCCGATTCCACAGGGGCCACTGGACGCCCACCCAGCGCTGTTTGGTCCTACTTCACTTATATGTTTGCAGGTCACTGTGTGACTGCTCGTGTTGTTCTTGTTACCCTTTCACTAGGTTTCCAGGTTTCCTTGGTGTTATCCTGTTTTAACTGGCTTAAGCGAACCTCCTCTACTTTAATGTTGATCTTTTCCAGCTCTCCTCGGGCACAGTTTTAACGACTGTCTTGGAGGGGGGACATAGTAGGGGAGGAGCTAGTCACGTGGTTATTAATTTAAAGTGCCAGCTCCCAGTCACTGCCTACTATATCCCCATTGTATCTGCACTCCAGTGGCCCCTGTGGAATCGGAGAAAGGGATTCATCGATAAGTACCAAAATCCTGCTTTTTCTATTTCTGTCTGACATTGTATGTATTGCAAATTGAAAATAAATAAATAAAACTACAAAAACCCCAAACAAATGAAGATGAAGTATCTGCACTCTTTTCATCTGCCTACTCTAATACCTCTCCCCTTGACTCTTTACCCTCACAAATTAGTAAAGCTCTGTCTGCTGTGCTCATCTCAACCTTAACTAAAATCTGTAATCTCTCTCTGTCTACTGGTATCTTTCCTTCTCTATACAGGTTGAGTATCCCATATCCACATATTCCGAAATACGGAATATTCCGAAATACGGACTTTTTTGAGTGAGAATGAGATAGTGAAAACTTTGTTTTTTGATGGCTCAATGTACACAAACTTTGTTTAATACACAAAGTTATTAAAAATATTGTATTAAATGATCTTCAGGCTGTGTGTATAAGGTGTATATGGAACATAAATGAATTGTGTGAATGTACACACACTTTGTTTAATGCACAAAATTATAAAAAAAATTGGCTAAAATGACCTTCAGGCTGTGTGTATAAGGTGTATATGAAACATAAATGCATTCTGTGCTTAGACTTAGGTCCCATCACCATGATATCTCATTATGGTATGCAATTATTCCAAAATACGGAAAAATCCTATATCCAAAATTCCTCTGGTCCCAAGCATTTTGGATAAGGGATACTCAACCTGTACAAGCATGCAGTGATTACTCCCATTCTGAAAAAAAAACAAAACTCTGACCCTGTCTCTCAAACTGCCGTCCCATCTCTCAGCTCCCATGCCCCTCCAAGCTACTTGAGAGACTTGCCTACACTCGCCTCACACACTTTCTTAACTCACATAGCCAAACAAAATGTAAGTTGCTCAAATCAATTAGGAAATACAGTTCAGGTGCATGAAAGGGAGGGGGTAGTCTGAGCTAGAAATACATTGGGGATAAACCCCTGGTGTCCCCCAGCACACCGAGCTGTACCTGTACCAAGACATGAAAGACTGGTATCTTTCCTTCTCTATACAAGCATGCAGTGATTACTCCCATTCTGAAAAAAACAAAACTCTGACTCTGTCTCTCAAACTGCCGTCCCATCTCTCAGCTCCCATGCCCCTCCAAGCTACTTGAGAGACTTGCCTACACTCGCCTCACACACTTTCTTAACTCACATAGCCGAACAAAATGTAAGTTGCTCAAATCAATTAGGAAATACAGTTCAGGTGCATGAAAGGGTGGGGGTAGTCTGAGCTAGAAATACATTGGGGATAAACCCCTGGTGTCCCCCAGCACACCGAGCTGTACCTTTACCAAGACATGAAAGACTAGTATCTTTCCTTCTCTATACAAGCATGCAGTGATTACTCCCATTCTGAAAAAAAACAAAACTCTGACCCTGTCTCTCAAACTACCGTCCCATCTCTCAGCTCCCATGCCCCTCCAAGCTACTTGAGAGACTTGCCTACACTCGCCTCACACACTTTCATAACTCACATAGCCTAATGGACCCACTTCAGTCAGGATTTCGTGCCCAACACTCCACAGAGGCAGCACTAGGGTAGTGAATGATTTGGTCACTGCTCAATCTAAAGGACATTACTCTCTACTTATTCTCCTTGATCTCTCTGCTGCTTTTGACACTGTTGACCACTCTCTTCTCATACAAACACTACAATCCCTAGGTATTCAGGACACAGCCCTTTCTTGGTTCTCATCCTATCTAATCGCTCCTTCAGTGTTTGTTTCTCTGATTCCACCTCCTCTTCACTACCTCTCTCAGTTGGAGTACCGCAAGGCTCAGTCTTAGGTCCTCTGCTTTTCTCTATCTATACCACATCTCTTGGCAAACTAATCAACTCTTTCGGATTTCAGTACCATGTGTATGCAGATGATACTCAAATCTACCTATCTTCCCCAGATTTGTCACCATCTGTATTGGGCCGTGTCACTGAATGCCTTTCTGCCATTTCATCTTGGATGACATCTCGCCACCTCAAACTTAATATTTCCAAAACAGAATTAATTATATTTCCACCGGCCAATAGTAGTTTCCAACCTGATATCGCTATCACTGTTGAGAACTCAGCAATCATCCCTACCCCACAAGCTCGGTGCCTAGGTGCCATTCTCGACTCTGAACTGTCTTTTGTTCCCCACATTCAATCTGTCTCAAGATCACGTTACATACATCTAAGAAACATATCCAAAATACAACCATATCTTACACAAGACACAGCAAAAACTCTAATCCATGCTCTCATTATCTCCCGCATTGATTATTGTAATAGTCTCCTGACCAGTCTTCCCAAACATAGGCTCTCACCACTACAGTCCATTCTGAATGCAGCTCGAGGCTAATCTTCCTCGCTAGACGCTCATCATCTGCAGATCCGCTCTGTCAGTCCCTCCATTGGTTACCAGTATTCTACCGTATTAAATATAAAATACTTTTACTGACATACAAGGCTATTAACCAAACTGCACCAACATACATCTCTTCACTCATCTCAAAATATCTCCCTACTTGACCTCTCCACGCTGCACAAAATCTACGTCTCTCATTCACACGCATTACTTGTTCACACTCAAAATTACAGGCCTTTAGCCGGGCTTCACCCACTCTGTGGAATGCCCTCCCATGCACAATAAGACTCGCCTCTAGTCTCCAAACCTTTAAACGTTCCCTGAAAACTCACCTCTTCAGACAAGACTTTCAAATTCCAGACCCACCCACATAACCTGCAGTGCTTCCCTATCTAATTACATCCTCTCTGTACAGTATACATAACATCACATATTTTTTCTTTCTTTACTCTCACACCCTCCTGACACTTAGCCAACATTGCGGGGTGATCATATCATACAGCCCATTAAGAACCTAGCAATCTGGTGGACCATTATGCAATAGGTAGCATCTATCCTTGTGTATCAATGCCTATTTCCCTATAGATTGTAAGCTTGTGAGCAGGGCCTTCCTACCTCTATGTCTGTCTGTTTTTACCCAGTTTTGTTCTATTACTGTTGTTCTAATTGTAAAGCGCAACGGAATATGCTGTGCTATATAAGAAACTGTTGATAAATAAACCAGGAGGACTGTAGAAATGTCAACACAACATCCAAATCCCAAGGTGCCATGGGCGACACAAACGGAGGTTGTATTTGAAGCACCCCTTGAAAGAAGGTCTGAACTTCAGGCAACACAGCCAACTTCTTTTGGAAGAAGATTGAAAGAGCTGAAATCTGGACTTTTAGGGAACCCAGCCTTAAGCCCTTATCCACACCAGTCTGCAGGAAATGGAGGAACCTCCCCAAGAGGAAATCTGCAGGCTGATATGTGCACTCCTCGCACCAGGAGACATATCTCCTCCAGATGATGATGATAGTGGTTTGACGTCACAGGCTTTCTGGCTTGCACCATGGTGGCAATGACCTTCTTGGAAAGTCCCTTATGAGCTAGGATGTTCCGCTCAACTTCCATGCCGTCAAACAAAGCCACCGTAAGTCCGAGTAGACGAATGATCCTTGCTGAAGAAGATCCCTTCTTATTGGCAGAGGCCAAGGGTCTTCTACGGACATGCCCAGAAGATCCATGTACCAAGGTCTCCGGGACCAATCTGGGGCAATCAGGATTGCCTGCACTCCTTGATGTCTGATCCTCTTGAGCACCCTTGGGATCAACAGAATCGGAGGAAATAGATAGACCAGCCGGTAAGTCCAAGGTGACTTCATGCATCCACTGCGCCCGCCTGAGGGTCTCTGGTTCGCGAGCAATAACAGTGAAGTTTCTTGTTGAGGCGAGACGCCATCATGTCGATCTGTCGGCATCCCCACCTGTCGATGATCTGTTGATCTGTGGGGACTACACACCTGGATGTGTAGTCCCCACTCTCCTGGGTGAAGATCGAGACGACACAGGAAATCCGCTTCCCAGTTGGCCACACCCGGAATGAAGATTGCGGACAGTGCTCTTGCATTTCTTTCCGCCCAGAGGAGAATCCTTGACACCGCTCGCATGCAGGCCCTGCTTTTCATCCATCCTTGTTGATTGATGTACGCCACAGCCGTGGCGTTGTCAGACTGTACCTGGATCGCATGATCCCTGAGAAGAGGGGGAAGCCTGAATCAGAGCATTGTAAATAGCCTTAAGTTCCAGAATGTTGATCGGAAGTAGGGCCTCTTGGGCCGACCACCTGCCCTGGAACTGCGCCCCTTGGGTGACAGCTCCCCATCCTCTCAGACTTGCTTCCGTCATGAGGTGGATCCAATCCTGAATCCCGAAGCGTTGACCTTCCAGGAGATTGGAAGACTGTAGCCACCACAGGAGTGAAATCCTGGCCTGGGGTGACAGTTGTATCATCCGGTGCATCAGAAGATGTGAACCGGACCACTTGTTCAGGATATCCAATTGAAAAGGTCTGGCATGGAACCTTACATACTGAATCACCTTGTATGAGGCTACCATCTTCCCCAACAATTTTATGCAAACATGAATGGATACTCGAGCAGTATGGAGAACCATGCAAACCATTTCCTGGAGTGTTCTCGCTTTGTCCTCTGGGAGAAACACTTTCTGTGCTACAGTATCCAGTAGCATTCCCAGAAACAGGAGCCGCTGAGATGGCTCCAGGTGGGACTTCTGTAGATTGAGGATCCACCCATGTCGTGACAGAATTTGGATAGTGCGATCTATATGGAGCAATAGAAGCTCCCTGGAACTCGCTTTTATCAGGAGATCGTCCAGGTAAGTGACCACATTGACCCCCTTGACCCGGAGCTGAAACATCATTTCCACCATCACCTTCATGAACACCCTCGCAGCCGTAGACAGGCCGAAGGGTAACGCCTGGAACTGGTAGTGATCGATCAGCAGGGCAAACCTCAGATAGGCCTGATGAGGAGGCCAAATCGGGATATGGAGATAGGCGTCCTTGATATCCAGGGATACCAGGAATTCCTGTTCTTCCAGGCCTGCAATCACTGCTCTCAAAGATTCCATCTTGAACTTGAAAACTTTCAGGTAAGGGTTCAGTGACTTCAGATTCAAAATGGGTCTTACTGACCCGTCCAGTTTTGGCACTACGAACAGATAGGAGTAGTAACCCTGTCCTTGTTGTTGTAGTGGTACTGGAACAATGACCTGGGACCAAACCAGCTTGTTGATGGCCAGCAGCAGCGTAACGCGCGTATCCTCCAAAGCTTTTAAGCTTAATTTGAAAAATCGTTGCGGAGGTGCACCGTCGAACTCCAGCTTGTATCCATAAGAGATGAAGTCGCTTACCCAGGCATCCTGGCAGGAACTCTCCCAGATGTGGCTGAAGTGACGCAACTGAGCTCCCACCTCGAGATCCCGTCGGGGTGGACGGGCACCGTCATGCTGAGGCTTCAGTGGAAGCTGAAGTGGTGCTCTGTTCCTGAGAGCCTGCAATGGCTGGTTTCTTAGGCTTACCTCTGGTGCCTCTAGCTGCGTTGGAGGCCCCTCTGGTCCTAGATCGAAATCTGGTGGACCGAAAGGACCAAGTAGACGGTCCCGGATAGGTACGTTTAGCTGGCGGGGCCCCTGAGGGAAGAAACGTGGATTTTACAGCAGTAGCTTTGGAGATCCACGGGTCCAATTTGCCCCCCAAAGAGCCATTCCCCTTTAAAGGGAATGTATTCCACATTGCGCTTGGATTCTGCGTCCACAATCCACTAACACAACCACAAGGCCCTGCGTGCTGACACTGCCATAGCAGTAGTCCTAGCATTAATATTGCCAATCTCTTTGAGTGAGTCACAGAGGATGCGTGCCGCGTCCTGAATGCGTTTTAGGAGAGTCATTGTAGTAACCAGGGTCATATCCTCAGAGAGGCCCTCCTGAATTTGAGTAGCCCACGTATGAATAGCATGTGTAATCCAGCAACCTGCTATGACCGGTCTTTGAGATATACCTGCATACCTGTATAGATATATACAGGGAGTACCGCCTTCTGAGAGGCGAGAGACAGAGACGTCTACAGCCCGGGATTCTTCACAGAATTTTCTGCCTTCAGGGGCATAAGGGAAAGTATGCAAAAAACGTTTTGACAACTGATATTTTTTATCTGGATTTTTCCAGGCTAACTTAAATAAGTCATATAATTCTTTAGAATCAGTGAAGGTGACACTCGGTTTGTTTTGTGCGAGGAAAAACGATTGCTGTGTTGCAGTGTCCTCAAGGTACCAACAGGTGCATTTCTATGTGTTATATAGGGTTTACTATACTCCATTGACCATGCAACGGGCAAGTATACGGGATAACTCCTTGTGCCCTAGATGCCAAGTGGATAATGCAGGATTCTGGCATTTATTATGGGAATGCCCACTGGTATATTCCTTTTGGGAGTTAGTTTGGAGGGATATTCAGTACACGGCTCCATCACTGCCAGGGATAAACCCACAAATACTGTATGTCTATATGGAATGGGTGTAGTGGAAACACATTCGTATGGAATCTATAGTTACATAATGAGCCTCTCAACATTAGCGAAAGTAATTATAGCACACGGATGGTTCTCATGCAACCCACTAGAAATAGTTAAGTGGAGGGCACTGGTCAATGAAACAATCAGGCATGAGAGGTTTATGTTTGCATCCAGGAACGCTTTGGATAAATGTAATGATAAATGGGGTAGATGGAGATACTCAAGACTTGGAAAACCAGATGAGTAAAATATGGAGAAACAACTGCATGACGCGTTCCCTACACTAGAAAGGAGCAGGAGGAGAGGGGGAGAGTTTAGATTTTTTTTTTCCTGTGTTGTCGGGGTAGTGTTAGTGTGTATGTAAAATACACTGAAATGTTTATAAGAAGCATATTGGTAATGATGAAGTAAAGAAAAGCTCAATGGAAAATAGCGGCACAGATCAGAAGAGAATATGCAACAATGATCACTCATTTTTCCCAAAGTAAAGATTGTATTTTAATTTATAACAATGAGTAAAAGGGGAAGGGAAGGGTAAGAAGGGAAAAAGAAAGGGAGGTGAAGGTTAGGGGAAAGGTTGGTTAAGAGTGGGGGAAGGACTATGCAAAATAAAGGTGAAAATAAGGATATATAAATCAATTATCGGAAAACCAACACGGCGGAATCACAATATATGTAATATTTGGATGGTATAGATTAATGAGCAAGTTCACAAGAGAGAGTAAAAGTCTGTAGAATAGGCATGTATGCAAAAAAGTAGAAAAACTGTGAATGTCACATTTGTACACTGGGAGGTAGGGGGAAAAAGTAGCAAGTTAATGGTAGATGTTAGATGCAGTGCTACTCTCTTCTATTAATGGTAGATGTTAGATGCAGTGCTACTCTCTTCTATTAGTATATATGGTAACTGATCTGTGCAAAGCAGCAAGCAACTAATAGTATGCAAACATAGGCGTGTGCAGCACATTTTATTAGGGGGTGCACTGTTGGAGGGATGTGTCTAGCACCGCCTTTTGGGCCTGACTAGCATCATCTATTGACTGTCAATGCAATATAAAATATCCACCCTTGTACCAATCCTAATAATGCAGATGCATTGTCAGAGGTTGTGGTGTGCACAGCAGCGTCTCTAGAGAGGAGGGGACCCTTGTGCAGACTCCATGTGTGGGCCCCCTCCTCTCCTGTAGCCGTCACCACTACTGCTACGCACTGAGCGCTAGAGACTCCGGCACAGTGCCAGAGTCTACAGCGCATGCGCAGGACTCCGAAAAATGTCCACTGCGCCATTTTTACGGAGTCCTGCACATGCGCTGTAGACTCTGACACTGTGCTAGAGTCTCTAGCGCTCAGTGCACTAGCAGCGGCGGTGACGGCTACAGGAGAGGAGGGGGCCCACACACAGTCGCCGATGGACGCCAGAAAGGTAAGTATAGAAGAAATGGGAGCAGTGTGTGCGGTGTGGGCCACCTCTGACCCCAGGGGCCCGTGTGCACCGCACACACTGCACCCATTACAGATATGCCAGTGGGTGTGCACCAAACAAACACCCCTGATGGCACTCACTGCAATTACAGTGCTCCTCCTCAGCCTGGTCTGGCTCCCCCTCTCTTTCCCCTGCAAGCTGCAGTAACTCACTGACACTGACAGTCGCAGACTAGTGCTGCTGCTGGAAAAACGAGTGATGTGTCAATGCTGCTGTCGACCGCCTGCCAGTATTGAACGCTGGCTGCATGCTGCTCCACCTCAGTGGCTAGCGTTGGCATAGAACAGAAGGAGAGAGGTGGGCGTGTGACGGGTGGGCGTGTGAGCAGCATGACGTCATCACGTCACATCATGCTGTTTTTGTACATGGAGGTGGAGCCGGGAGTTTGGAAGCCGGTGGCAGTGACCCCCTTGATTAACCCAGGCGTCTGGTCAGTAATGCAGTCCTGAGAGGGTGCAGCACAGAGGGGACAGTAATCAGCCTGCTCGGCGATCGTTGCATCAGGCATGTGAGATCGGGGTGCCAGACATTAGGGGGTGCCTGTGCGCACCAGGCACCCCCCCTCCCCCCTGCGCACACCTATGTATGCAAAGGAATTGAGCATAAAAGAAGGGAACAATCTGCCAGGATGCTATGAAATGAAGCATATATTCAGTGTATTGTATGAATTAATAATTGTAATTATAAGGGTATTCTTTCTCCTTCATCCACTAGGGGCCACTGGAGTGCAGATACAATGGGGATATAGTAGGTAGTGACTGGGAGCTGGCACTTTAAATTAATAACCATGTGACTAGCTCCTCCCCTACTATGTCCCCCCTCCAAGCCAGTCTTTAATTTGTGCCCCAGGGAGCTGGTTCACTCTTGGGACTTCTCCTGCCAGTCTGCACCGCGGGAGCTGCCGACGGGGTCCCATCGCAGCTGCGTGCGGCTTGGGATGGTCCCCAGCTGAAGGAGACACTGAGCTCTCTGGAGACCGGCCGGACACCGCTGCGTGCGGCGTGTGTTGGGGCCACTCCATCAGCACAAAGACCCGGCAGCACGGCAAACGGTGAGTATGGATACCTCTGGCCGGACACCGCTGCATGCGGTGCGTGTCGGGCCACGCCATCAGCAAGCCCGGCAGGGGTGAGTAGGTGTCTTCATTGACCGGAGGGTCACCCACGGCCAGCAGTGAGGGGCTCACTAGTGTTGGCGAATTTGCATAGTAACATGATCACCGCTATAGTCTAGTGGTCTAATGCCCTGTACCTCTACCCCAGTGATTTTCAACCTTTTTTTACTCGCGGCACACCAAACAATATTTTACAATTTCCAAGGTACACCATCCGTTCACCACAGAAAAAAACTAAAAACACACATTGGCCATCACAGTAAAAAAAGAATCCACACATACATTGGCCTACACAGGAAAACCAATCACATTGCTCCCCACATAAATCATGTTGCTCACACATAAATCAATTACATTTCTCCCCACATAAATCCTATTTCTCCCCACATTAATTATTCACATTGTTTCCCCCATAAATCCATAAATCCTATTGCTCCCCACAGGAGAAATAACATAACAAATATTAGCCCCTACTGGTCAGCTGTCCTCCTCTCTGTCCCTCAGTGGCGGGGATTGTTCATAGTGGAGTGCTGCGAATACTGAGCAGAGGGCGGTCGGGCAGGTGTGGATGTGGGTGGGCAAGGAAAGCTGTGGATCCAAGCGGGAACGTGAAGATGTGTATACAGGCTTGTGGGCTGGCTGGGTATTGAGACGCTGCGACCGTGACCTATGATATCACACTTCCGCGTCATCAAGGCATAGGTCACGGCCAGAGCATGACGGATCCTCTAAGAAGAGCCCGGGCCAACAGTTCACTCTGAAGGTGCAAGAAGCTGCTCTGGCTCCGCGGCACACCTTGGTACTGGTCGCGGCACACTAGTGTGCCACGGCACACTGGTTGAAAAAGCCTGCTCTACCCACAGGGTCCCGGGTTCCAATCCCTATAAAGCGCAGTTAACTAGCCGGTGGGGTATACAAGCCCCCCTCCGCTTACTCCCGCTACCTTTTTTAAATTGGGCGCCGTAGAGGGGGGAGCGGAGCTTACACCTATACTGCGGCTCTCAGCTCCCTGCATACCCCAGAGTCTCAGCGCCCTGGCAGCCATACAGGCTTATCACTGCCTCAGCTGCCCCCCTCTACCCCCCTGCTCTGCTCCCCAGCCGCGACTCACATTGCAGACGGGGGAAGCAGCGCTTGGACAAGTTTAAATTGGGTGCCATAATGGGGGGGGCGGAGCTTCATCCCGACATGGGCCTCAGCTCCCGACTACTCCGGCAGCGCTGCGCGCGCTGGCAGCCATGTTTTCTACACTGCTTTGGATGGATTAAGTCAGTTTCTCAGGCGCCCAACCGGCACAGCAATGGTGAGTATAACCCTGGATTCTGTTAGAAGCCAGGGCTTTTCAGTTCTCTCTGTTTAGAGGTACCGCTAGCGCCGTTAGTTTTAAAAATAGGCGCCATAGCGGTGGGGCTGGGCTCTCAGCTTCTCTAGTGCCCCTTTACATAGCAGCTCCATTTGTCTAGTGGGATAATGCTTCATATCTGCAGTGTGCACAGCTTTTCAAAGGACCAGTGCTGTTAATAATAAGATTTTAAACCTACCGGTAAATCTTTTTCTCCTAGTCCGTAGAGGATGCTGGGGACTCCGTAAGGACCATGGGGATAGACGGGCTCCGCAGGAGACATGGGCACTAAAAAAGAACTTTAGGTATGGGTGTGCACTGGCTCCTCCCTCTATGCCCCTCCTCCAGACCTCAGTTAGAGAAACTGTGCCCAGAGGAGACGGACAGTACGAGGAAAGGATTTTTGTTAATCCAAGGGCAAGATTCATACCAGCCTACACCATTCACACCGTATAACTCTGGTAATATGAACCAGTTAACAGTATGAAACAACACAGCCTCAGTCAGAGACTGAACAAACTGTAACATAACCCTTATGTAAGCAATAACTATATACAAGTCTTGCAGAAGCAGCCCGCACTGGGACGGGCGCCCAGCATCCTCTACGGACTAGGAGAAAAAGATTCACCGGTAGGTTTAAAATCTTATTTTCTCTTACGTCCTAGAGGATGCTGGGGACTCCGTAAGGACCATGGGGATTATACCAAAGCTCCCAAACGGGCGGGAGAGTGCGGATGACTCTGCAGCACCGATTGAGCAAACATGAGGTCCTCCTCAGCCAGGGTATCAAACTTGTAAAACTTTGCAAAGGTGTTTGAACCCGACCAGGTAGCTGCTCGGCACAACTGTAATGCCGAGACGCCTCGGGCAGCCGCCCAAGAAGAGCCCACCTTCCTAGTGGAATGGGCCTTAACCGATTTTGGTAACGGCAATCCAGCCGTAGAATGAGCCTGCTGAATTGTGTCACAGATCCAGCGAGCAATAGTCTGCTTAGAAGCAGGAGCGCCAACCTTGTTGGCTGCATACAGGACAAACAGTGCCTCTGTTTTGCTTACACGAGCCGTTCTGGCCAAGTAAGTTTTCAAAGCCCTGACTACATCAAGGGACTCGGAATCCTCCAAGTCTCGCGTAGCCACAGACACCACAATAGGTTGGTTCATATGAAAAGATAAGACCACTTTGGGTAAGAATTGAGGACAAGTCCGCAATTCAGCTCTATCCACATGGAAAACCAGATAGGGGCTTTTGTGAGACAAAGCCGCCAACTCCGACACTCGCCTAGCCGAAGCCAAGGCCAACAACATAATCACTTTCCAAGTGAAATACTTTAATTCCACCGTGTTAAGTGGTTCAAACCAGTGTGACTTAAGGAAACTCAACACCACGTTAAGGTCCCAAGGCGCCACCGGAGGTACAAAAGGAGGCTGAATATGCAGCACTCCCTTCACAAAAGTCTGTACTTCTGGGAGAGAAGCTAATTCCTTCTGAAAGAAAATGGATAGGGCCGAAATCTGAACCTTAATGGAGCCTAATTTTAGGCCCAAATTCACTCCAGTTTGTAGGAAGTGAAGGGAACGGCCCAGATGGAATTCTTCCGTAGGAGCCTTCCTGGCCTCACACCAAGAAACATACTTCCGCCATATACGGTGATAATGTTTAGCTGTCACGTCCTTCCTAGCCTTTATCAGAGTAGGGATGACTTCATCCGGAATACCCTTTTCCGCTAGGATCCGGCGTACAACCGCCATGCCGTCAAACGCAGCCGCGGTAAGTCTTGGAACAGACAGGGCCCCTGTTTCAACAGGTCCTGTCTTAGCGGAAGGGGCCATGGATCTTCTGTGAGCATTTCCTGCAGATTCGGATACCAGTCCCTTCGCGGCCAGTCTGGAACAATGAGAATTGTCTGTACTCCTCTTTTTCTTATGATTCTCAACACCGTGGGTATGAGAGGAAGAGGAGGAAACACATAGACCAACTGGAACACCCACTGTGTCACCAGGGCATCCACTGCCACCGCCTGAGGGTCTCTTGACCTGGCGCAATACCTCTGTAGTTTTTTGTTGAGGCGGGACGCCATCATGTCTATTTGGGGCAGTCCCCACCGACTTGCAATCTGTGCGAAGACTTCCTGATGAAGTCCCCACTCTCCTGGATGTAGATCGTGTCTGCTTCCCAGTTGTCCACTCCCGGAATGAACACAGCTGACAGTGCGCTGACATGATTTTCCGCCCAGCGAAGAATCCTGGTGGCTTCCGTCATTGCCACTCTGCTCCTTGTGCCGCCTTGGCGGTTTACATGAGCCACTGCGGTGATGTTGTCTGACTGAATCAGAACCGGTAGATTGCGAAGCAAAGTCTCCGCTTGACGAAGGGCGTTGTATATGGCCCTCAGCTCCAGGACGTTGATGTGAAGACAAGTCTCCTGGCTTGACCAAAGATCTTGGAAGTTTCTTCCCTGTGTGACTGCTCCCCAACCTCGGAGGCTCGCGTCCGTGGTTACCAGAATCCAATCCTGAATGCCGAACCTGCGACCCTCTAGAAGGTGAGCACTCTGCAGCCACCTTCAACTGATGAATCTTCAGATGTGACCTGGACCACTTTTCCAGTAGTTCCCATTGGAAAGTCCTCGCATGGAACCTGCCGAAGGGAATGGC
This sequence comes from Pseudophryne corroboree, assembly GCF_028390025.1. Taxonomy (NCBI): domain Eukaryota; kingdom Metazoa; phylum Chordata; class Amphibia; order Anura; family Myobatrachidae; genus Pseudophryne; species Pseudophryne corroboree. Next base: position 206,408,911 of record NC_086445.1, on the reverse strand, counting down.
CTCGTAAGACGCCACCATCTTTCCCAGGACTCGAGTGCAGTGATGCACTGACAACTGTTTTGGCTTCAATAGGTCCCTGACCACAGTCATGAGTTCCTGGGCCTTTTCTAACGGATGATAAACCCTTTTCTGGTCCGTATCCAGAATCATGCCTAAGAAGGTCAAACGAGTCGTAGGAACCAACTGTGACTTCGGGATATTGAGAATCCAGCCGTGTTGCTGCAACACCTTCATTGAAAGTGACACGCTGTTCAACAACTGCTCTCGTGATCTCGCTTTTAGGAGATCGTCCAAGTACGGGATAATTGTGACACCCTGCTTGCGCAGGAGCACCATCATCTCCGCCATTACCTTGGTGAAAATCCTCGGGGCCGTGGAAAGCCCAAACGGCAACGTCTGAAATTGGTAATGACACTCCTGTACCGCAAATCTCAGGTACGCCTGATGAGGTGGATAAATGGGAACATGAAGGTATGCATCCTTTATGTCCAGAAATACCATAAAATCCCCCCCTTCTAGGCTGGCGATGATCGCTCTGAGCGATTCCATCTTGAACTTGAACCTTTTCAAGTATAGGTTCAAAGATTTTAAATTTAGAATGGGTCTGACCGAACCGTCCGGTTTCGGGACTACAAACAGGGTTGAGTAATACCCCTTCCCTTGTTGAAGCAGGGGAACTTTGACCACCACCTGTTGAAGATTCACAAATTGTATCGCATTCAAAACTATCTCCCTTTCTGGGGGAGAAGCTGGCAGGGCCGATTTGAAAAACCGGCGAGGAGGCACCTCTTCGAATTCCAGCTTGTACCCCTGGGAAACAATTTCTATTGCCCAGGGATCCACCTGTGAGTGAACCCAGATGTGGCTGAAAAGTCGAAGACGTTGATAATGTCGATATTATCTTAAACCATAAAGCTATACCTTTAAACACACTTTCACCATGGAGTCGCTGCGGCCGCTAGACTTAATATGCACTCTACGTACTTTGTACGCTATTTGCGTACAGAGTCCCGTACCTTGTACAGACTTAGCGTACAAACGCCGCGCTGGGGGTACAAAGTAGACACAGCGCGCACACACCCAGAGTTATACTTTAAACCTTATTAGTAAGGAATGCAATGATATTATTACACTTTAAACCTTATGCAGCAAAGCACTTCAATGATGTTACACCTTAAACCTTATGCAGCGCTGACGGTACAAAGTACCCGTAGCGCGTACACACCTTATCAATACACTTTTAAACCTTATACAGTTAGGTAATGTAATACGCTTTAAACCCTAGCAGGGAAAAGAGGACACAACACCGATTTGTAGTTAAACACTGGGTTCCGACACCACAGAGTATATATCTGGAAGGGGGTTAACAATACAATTTATACACTACAATACAACAGAGTAAATGGCTACAGTCAATGTACATACATGAGAATATTCGCATGCGTTTCCTGGTCCAGTCAACCGCTAATCAGGTAGATAGCGTTAAGAGTCTTCTGACCGGCCAGGCAGCAACAGGCTTTTTATACAATACTTCCAAAAACAATACAATGGATACTGTAATCCCTTTGTCCATTGGACACAGGGATGCATCTTTACATTACAGGAGAGGTCATAGGTTGATTTGAAAAGGTGGGCGATGTCTTTCTCAACTGCTCTTGTGGGTGGTCTCCTTTGGATTCCCGCCGCATACATAATATACAGTAAATACAGTTTATATCTATATTCTACTTCTGCACATAACTATACGCAGGAACATGCGATCTTCCTCTAACCAACACCGGAATGTTACCCTTAAAATACCCTACAGCTGGATACCAGACATCACCTTATAACCTTAGTCTGTCCCTTCCTATCATGCAAAGGTGAATCCCTTAGTCCTGGAATCATTTAAACTGTTGATACTTGCTGATGTGGTGCAGGGGGGCTATGTGTACAATGTGCACTATTTGGATTAAATATGTAATGTTTTGATAACCCTCCATGCGTTCACAAACTCCGCCGTAAATGCCCATACCACACGCAGGACCGCGGGAGCGACCATACGCAAATTGCGGATATGTGCATGCACGGCGGAACAAGTGCACGCGCAGCGGGCATGTGTGTGTTGTTAGTACGCGCTGTGTGTACTACAATATTTTTTTACTTTGACAACGTGCCCCCACTGGGGCGGACTCCCTCAGCGGAGCCCCAGCGTCATGCGGTGGATTTAGTAGAGGCTGGGGAGGACTTCTGCTCCTGGGAACTAGCTGTGGTAGGCAGCTTTTTGCCTCTGCCCTTACCTCTGGCAAGAAAGGACGATCCTCGTACTCTCTTGTTTGACTGAAAGGACTGCATCTGATAATGTGGCGCTTTCTTAGGCTGTGAGGGAATATAAGGCAAAAAATTTGATTTACCTGTCGTAGCTGTGGAAACCAGGTCCGAGAGACCTTCCCCAAACAATTCCTCACCCCTGTAAGGTAAAACCTCCATATGCCTCTTTGAGTCGGCATCACCTGTCCATTGCCGGGTCCATAGGACTCGTCTAGCAGAAATCGCCATAGCGTTGACTCTAGAACCCAGTAGGCCAATATCTCTTTGAGCATCTCTCATATATAAGACAGCATCTTTAATATGACACAGGGTCAATAATATGGTATCTTTATCCAGGGTATCAATATCCCCCGATAAGGTATCTGTCCACGCTATTACAGCGCTACAAACCCAAGCCGACGCTATCGCCAGTCTGAGTAAGGTACCAGAATGTGTGTAAATGGACTTCAAGGTAGCCTCCTGCTTGCGATCAGCAGGATTCCTGAGGGTAGCCGTATCCTGGGATGGCAGCACTACCTTTTTGGACAAGCGTGTCAACGCTTTGTCCACCCTTCAGCTCATGAGACGGGGGAAAGGTTACCTCAGGTTTCTTTTCCTTATACATGTGAACCCTCGTGTCAGGGACAGGGGGTTCCTCTGTGATATGCAAAACATCTTATATTGCAATAATCATATATTGAATACTTTTAGACAATTTTGGCTGTAACTTTGCATCATCGTAGTCGACACTGGAGTCAGAATCCGTGTAGGTATCCGTGTCTACTATTTGGGATAGTGGGCGCTTTTGACACCCCGAAGGTCCTTGTGACATAGGGGCAGGCAGGGCTTGACACCCTGTACATCCCCTGGACTCAGCTTTGTCCAACCTTTTGTGCAATAAATTCACATTAGCACTTAAAACATTCCACATATCCAACCAGTCAGGTGTCAGTGTTGCCGACGGAGACACCACAGTCATTTGCTCCCCCTCCTCCCTAGGAGAGCCTTCTATCTCAGACATGCCGACATACGCGTACCGCCACACCGCACACTCAGGGAATCCTCTTAACTGAAGACAGTTCCCCCTTAAGGCCCTTTGGAGAGACAGAGAGAGAGTATGCCAGCACACACCCAGCGCTAATGACCCAGGGAAAAAACACAATGGGGTATATTTACTAAAATGGGAGTTCTATTTAAGATGGGATGTTGCCCATAGCAACCAATCAGATTCCAGGTATTATCTTCTAGAAGGTGCTAAATAAATGAGAAGTAAAATCTGATTGGTTGCTATGGGCAACATCCCATTTTAAATAGAACTCCCATCTTAGTAAATTTACCCCAATATGTTTACCCAGATAGCGCTGTTATCATCTATTTTTGCGCAAATTATGTGCCCCCCCCCTTCTTAAAAACCCTCTCACCATGGTAAGCAGGGGAGAGCCCGGGGAGCTTCCTCTCAGCGGTGCGCTGTGGAGAAAATGGCGCTGGTGAGTGCTGAGGAACAAGCCCCGCCTCCTCAGCGGCAGGCTTCGGTCCCGCTGAAAATGTAAAAAAAACTGGCGGGGGTCTCATATATACAGTGCCCAGCCTGTATATCACTATTTAAGCCAGATTTGGAGGTCCTTATTGCTGCCCAGGACGCCCCCCTGCGCCCTGCACCCTTACAGTGACTGCCCTGTGTGTGCTGTGTGGGAGCAATGGCGCACAGCGTTACCGCTGTGCGTTACCTCTATGAAGATCTGAAGTCTTCTGCCGCCTCTGAAGTCTTCTTTCTTCACATACTCACCCGGCTTCTATCTTCCGGCTCTGCGAGGAGGACGGTGGCGCGGCTCTGGGACGAACGGCGAGGGTGAGACCTGCGTTCCGTTCCCTCTGGAGCTAATGGTGTCCAGTAGCCTAAGAAACAGAGCCTAACATTAAAGTAGGTCTGTTTCTCTCCCCTCAGTCCCTCGATGCAGGGATCTGTTGCCAGCAGGCTCCCTGAAAATAAAAAACCTAACAAAATACTTTCTTTTCAGGAAACTCAGGAGAGCTCCCTGTAATGCACCCAGTCTCCTCTGGGCACAGTAATCAACTGAGGTCTGGAGGAGGGGCATAAAGGGAGGAGCCAGTGCACACCCTTACCTAAAGTTCTTTTTTAGTGCCCATGTCTCCTGTGGAGTCCGTCTATCCCCATGGTCCTTATGGAGTCCCCAGCATCCTCTAGGACGTAAGAGAAAACAGGCTGTGCATAGAGATGGACTTCTCTCACATAAACAAAGGTCCTAGTTCGTGTATATAGAGCCTCTGTGGCTCAGCGCAATAGCAGATCATAGTTATATAGTGGTTAGAGCTACAAGCCAGCATCCCACCATTTCCACCGCAATTTTTTTCTGATAACAGAGAGATCCAAGTACAGACCTCGGTTCAGGTTCCACATATCCTTCGCCTTGCCACATAGAAGTTTATGCTGTCCGCCATTTTACGCAACAGTGCCGCTTACAAGAAACAGTCACTACATACAGGGCGGGTACGGGCCTCCCTTTATCATTCAGTGGTATTAATCCTGTTTGTATTTTCGGTTCCAACGCAGCGCAAAAGGTTTTCGGGTGCGGCGGTGCCATCTGCTCAGCCCTCAACATGGCTGCAGGACGCTCCTGTTTGGACAGCTCAGCTTACGCAGGTAATGTCGTTAAACAGAGACCCCTTCCGTCATTTCTCCTCCCCAGGGTTCAAAGAAAAAAAGAAAAAGAAAAAGAGAAGGCTAACTGCAATGTTACATGACACTGCTGATGAGAGGCCTTTCTTGGAGGAGGCGATAGAGGTCCAAGATACTGTTGACGTCGGTGTTCTGTGGAATCTGAACCAGTGTCTCAAGTTATCGAGACGCTTGTTGCAGCAGTTCGTCTGGTGCTGCCGGTGAAGGAGTCTGAACTGGACTCTTCACGTCCCTCTGGGTTCGGCATGAGCTGGATGTGCTCCTGTCGGCGACTTGAAAACTTATGGATGCACAAGTTCAGGTATCAAACAATGTTGGTCTTCCTATCCTTTACCCGAAGATAGCAGGATACGATTTGAGACCTCGCCAATAGTATACCCCTCGATGTATCGCCGGTCCAAGAAGCTGCCGGTTCCTGGTGCAATCTTGCTGAAGGAGCAGTCTGTGAGAAATATGCGGCAGCAGGGGTTCTACTTGGTCCGGCGCAGGTAGATTGTTGGGGAACAATTGTCCTCTGGGTTACAGGACAGTTTGCATCAGGTAGATAAGGCAGATATTGAATCCTAGTGGGCAGCAGAGGCGTTGCCGTTTACGGGCCTGGTTGGGAAGGATCTTACTACCTGGATTTCTCAGGCCATTGGGGGTAAGTCCACTTTTCTTTCCACTGCTGCTCCAACTCCAAGGCGGACCTATACCGGTCCTTCCTTTCGATCCTTTCGTGCCCCTTCCAGGTTTCGAGGCCATGACAGGGGCGGTACCTCAGTCACCAGGGGATCTCGATGAGGCAGAGGTTCCACATCCTCGCCAAGTCTAATGGTAGGTCCTCCACCACACCCACCACATGACGGGCCTCCCTCCCACCTGGGAGATCCCGGGGTGGGCGCTTGTCTGTGGTTTTTCAGGAAGGCCTGGGTATGCTTGGCTTAGGTTTCTCCTCACTTGTGGTTACATACTCTATTTTAGAGTCCAACCTCCTCAGTGTTTCTTCACCATGGGTTTGCCGGTTTCCGACGACAAGAGAGTCGTACTGCAGGTGGCGTTCCAGATGCTTCTATCCGCAAGGGTGCTGATCCTTGTTTCATTGCATCATCGGAAACGAGGCTATTTCTCAGGCCTTTGTTTTTCCCGTACCGAAGCCAGATGGCTCGGCCAGGCCTATTTTGATCTTACAGGATCTCATTACATTTTTGAGAAATCCCTTCATTGCCAGTTTGGTGCATAACGGGTTTAAGCGTCCTTAGACATCAAGGATGCCTGCTTACTGGTTCCCATTTGGCTTCCTCATCTGGCTTTTCTCCGATTCGCAATACGGGATACTCATTTCCACTTTCAGACCTTTCCGTTCGGTCTCTCTTCCCCTCCCAAAGTGTTCATGAAGGTCATGGCTGTCAGGATGGCCTTACTTCACCTGCAGGGAGTGACGTTTGTTCCTAGCTGGACAATCTAATGCTGGAGACCCACTCTGCTGATCGGTTGCTTCAGAATATTCGGATGATCCAGGATCTTCTGATTCGGCACGGGTCTAATTTATGCCCTTCGCACAGTTCTGTTCTTGGGGATGATCCTCAACATGGTCTGTCAGAGGATTTTCCCTTCCTCAGGACCAGATCCTCTCTCTTCAGCCAAGTGCGGCGCTGAGAGAGGTCACCAACGTCCTCCTCTGAGCAGAGGTAAACAATCTACATTCCAGGGGTGGTCAAGCCGAGGTAGGGCACCCGGGTGAGTGGACACTCCATCCCCGGGTTTTCGTCAGCTTGTCCACTGTTGGGGGAGACTTCCGATCGACCTCATGGCGTTCCGACTGACTCTCCAACTGCCTCTTTACTGCTCTTGGACAAGAGCCCGGGCGGCAGTAGCCGTGGATGCCCTCACGGCTCCTTGGAACTTCTGGTTAGTTTATCTTTCCTCCTTTCCTGTTACTACCTCAATTTCTGCAACGCATAAAGACAGAATGCGCACTAGTCCTCCCGGTGGCTCCAGATTGGCCGTGCAGGACTTGGAACTCCACCCTGCACCTGTTGTTCATAGAGGAGCCTTGGCTCCTGCCTCTCCGGGACGATCTACTTTAACAGGGTCCTTTTCTTTGTTTAGCCTTACTCAGGTTTCCAAACCCTCCGATATAGCATTTTTTTGCGGCATCCAGGCTGTGTCAGGGAATTGGAGAAAAGGAAATATTGAGGAAAGACTTGCACAAACAGAAATGCGCAGTATCTTCAATTTGGGAACTTTGAAACCTAAAGGCCTCAATCTGGAATTTGAAACCAAATGGTTTCTTTAGGACCCACGGACCATCCTGTCACCAAAATCCCATTTTTCCATTCCAGCTATATTCTTCCTCCTAATGTACCTCTTAAGTAAAGCCACGATATTCACATTTATTATCCAATTTTTTAATAGGGATTAAAATATCTTGTAGGCCAGTCACTAAAGGATACAGTGATCTTATTTCATTTATTATCACCTGGTACTAATCAAATAGTATATATATGGGCCAGGTGACTTTTTGTTATATATATATATTATTAATTTTCATACTTTTATATTTATATTTATTTATATTCTTATTCAAATGTTGACCACTGAAATAACTTTTAAATATCAATTTTTAATATCAGTTTTGAACTGTGCACTTTCTATATCCTTACTAACATCCTCTGTATAATTAGTTGCCATGACACTTTCCTTTCCCGGGTGGAACGCATCGTCCCGCTACTTCCGGGGTCTCACGTTGTTTCCCTCAGGTGGAACGCACCTTCCCGTCATTTCCGGGAACACATGCGTTCCACTACACATATTGTTCAAGTACCTGACATCCCCAGCACCTCGTGTACCGGAAATACACTTTCCGCAATCAGGTGGAACGCATGACCGTCACTTCCGGTACATGCGTTCCACCGCTCGATCGAGCGGCGCAACACTTACGAATACCCCTACCACTCTACAGCAACATTAAGTTGCTTGGGGTCACCACCGTATCCCTTCACTTATCTCCATTTATAAAAAACACTTATAGGTCCCGTTTAACTAGCGCCACTTCCGGAAGTATGCGTTCCAAATACCGGAAGTGACGTAACGGGCACCTTGTTAATATATTTTGTGGATATTAAAGGTTTATTTAATGTTTTTAGCCATATTTTATGTATTTTTATCATTTAAATTGTCTCTACAACACCTTGCTTAATGCATAGTATAGTAATGTGTAACAAGATATGTTTTTATAATTTATGTTTTGTATCCACACCCCCATCACATGACTTCCTGTCAGGGGACATAAATAGTGGTACCTGTACCCTCATAACACACCTTGAAAAAGACTTCTCTAGTCGAAACGCGTTGGTGTGAGGGCCAGGACTACCAGGGACTGATTGGGACGGTACCCACTAAGGTGAGAACAATCCGGATAGTAACATCTTTTTCACCTGTGTATATCCCCCGCTCTTACCTGGAGACTTTGGCAGTTTTAAATGTTATTTTAGATAATAAAATCTTTTGTGTGTCATTACATGACACTATGCTTCGTCTCTCTTTATGTATAAAACGAGAGGGACGGATCTTGAAATAAGGAGTACCCAGAACCAGCAGGATTTCCATAAAGATACCTTTATATACAAGTTTCCTCCAAGCACAGTGTGAGTTGGGTACGCCCCTTCTTCCTTTACTTGGTTTACCTGCATGAGTGTGTCCGTGTACGACAGCATATCAACCTAAAAGATACCTTTATATGTTTTACACCCTCCCTTATGGATGTGAGTACGGTACGCACTCCCCTAATATAGACCATAAATTTGGAAGGGTAAAACACCCCTCATTTATTTTTATAATCTACTACACTATCATCTGCCCCATTTCCTCTTTTATTCCCGAGGATAAGAACTACAAAAGATTCAACCGGCAGGAAAAGGAGAAATTACAAGAACACTAAAGATACCTTTATGTATGGGGTACATCACGTCTCTCACGTGAGTACTGGTACGCAATTAGCAACCACCACCTTTTTAAGAATTCCCTCTATAATATCCTCCTACGACCTATAATTTACCTACTACACTATCAGCGGCCTTCTTTTTGTCTTTCTGTCTCCAACCATTGAGAATAAGAACTACCCCATTACTTTGGAAGGAAACGCAAGAGGAAATCCGGGGAACGAATTTTTGTGACTTCACTAAGGAGAAACTACCCCATAGCCTGAAGTACGGTCGAGTGAATAGACATATCCAAGTTTGGAGAATTAAGGAGACACCAGGACAGGTTCCTTAACGGTTTATTGACATTACGCATTACTTCAGTCAACTTTGAAGACTTTTTATCAGATACCATACATATAATAATTTTTGTATCCTCTTAGTATTTTTTTATCCTCTTAGTATTTAACCTAGATGAGCGCAGACGTGATCTCTCTCTTTTCTTTTGTGTATTGACGTTTAGGGGTGCTGAGTGACCCCCTGTAGATATCACTACTGCTGCTCTCTGGGGCGCGGCAGTCCTTTCAGCAGCTTTTCTATATCTTTACTCAGGTTTCGTTTGACGGCGTGGCTGTTAACAAGACCTTCTAGGAAGGAAGAAGTTCCTCGTTCGGTTATACCTACTATGCTCCGAGCTCGGAAGTCAGTCGCATCGTCTCACTATTACAACTTTGGAAACTTTATGTGGCCTGGGGTGATCGACGAGAGTTTTCCCCTTCGGTTTTTCATTTAGCCGCCTTCTTCGTTTTCTCCTGGTGGTTTTCTCGGCTGAGCCTCAACTAGGTTTACCTGAGGTTCAGGTCTCTGCTCTTTCAGGTTTCTTCCAAGGGAAATTGGCCTTGCTGCCGGAAGTTCGGACTTTCTTGCAGGGAGTTCTCTAAATGCAGCCTCCCTTTCGCCCTCCAACAGCACCATTGGAACTCAAACGGGTTCTCACTTTTCTGCAGTCTCCATTATTTGGAATTCTGGAGTCGGTGGTGATGTATTTTCTCACCGGGAAGGTGGTCCTTCTCCTTGTTCTGGCTTCAACCAGATGGAAGCTTGGGTCTCTCTCTCTCTCTTTCCCTCTTGTCGGCCTCCTTACCTGATATTCCATGGGGATATGGCTGAGCTTCATGCTCAGCTGTCATTTCTTCCAAGTGTGGTGTCCACTTTTCACATAACTCGCCCACTTGTGTTTTCAGCCCTCTCGGCGGATTCACCGGATTCGTGATCTTTGGATGATGTCAGGGCGCTCCGACTCTATGTACAGAGGACTTTGACTATTCGGCAGTCTGAGTTCTTCTTTGTTCTGTACGATGCTCCCATCCTGGTTGGCCGGCGTCCCAGCAGACGTTGGTCCGTTGGATACGTCTGACCATCAGACAGGCTTATTTGGCGGCTGCTCGTGAGTCTCCGTCTTCCATTTCGGCGCATGCTACGCGCTCTGTGGGACCTTCGTGGGTGGTCGCCCGCGGGGTTTCCGTAACTACTTCATGTCGTGATGCCACTTGGTCGGACCGTCATACGTTTGTCACGTTTTACACTTTTGCGGCCTCTGTGTCACAGTTTGGCCGGGCGGTTTTGCAGGACTCTCAGCCCTCTCCCTCCCGTCTTGGGAGCTCTGAGACATCCCCATTGTATCTGCACTCCAGTGGCCCCTAGTGGATGAAGGAGAAATCAGGATTTTGGTACTTACCGATAAATCCCTTTCTCCGATTCCACAGGGGCCACTGGACGCCCACCCAGCGCTGTTTGGTCCTACTTCACTTATATGTTTGCAGGTCACTGTGTGACTGCTCGTGTTGTTCTTGTTAACCTTTCACTAGGTTTCCAGGTTTCCTTGGTGTTATCCTGTTTTAACTGGCTTAAGCGAACCTCCTCTACTTTAATGTTGATCTTTTCCAGCTCTCCTCGGGCACAGTTTTAACGACTGTCTTGGAGGGGGGACATAGTAGGGGAGGAGCTAGTCACGTGGTTATTAATTTAAAGTGCCAGCTCCCAGTCACTGCCTACTATATCCCCATTGTATCTGCACTCCAGTGGCCCCTGTGGAATCGGAGAAAGGGATTCATCGATAAGTACCAAAATCCTGCTTTTTCTATTTCTGTCTGACATTGTATGTATTGCAAATTGAAAATCAATAAATAAAACTACAAAAACCCCAAACAAATGAAGATGAAGTATCTGCACTCTTTTCATCTGCCTACTCTAATACCTCTCCCCTTGACTCTTTACCCTCACAAATTAGTAAAGCTCTGTCTGCTGTGCTCATCTCAACCTTAACTAAAATCTGTAATCTCTCTCTGTCTACTGGTATCTTTCCTTCTCTATACAGGTTGAGTATCCCATATCCACATATTCCGAAATACGGAATATTCCAAAATACGGACTTTTTTGAGTGAGAATGAGATAGTGAAAACTTTGTTTTTTGATGGCTCAATGTACACAAACTTTGTTTAATACACAAAGTTATTAAAAATATTGTATTAAATGATCTTCAGGCTGTGTGTATAAGGTGTATATGGAACATAAATGAATTGTGTGAATGTACACACACTTTGTTTAATGCACAAAATTATAAGAAAAAATTGGCTAAAATGACCTTCAGGCTGTGTGTATAAGGTGTATATGAAACATAAATGCATTCTGTGCTTAGACTTAGGTCCCATCACCATTATATCTCATTATGGTATGCAATTATTCCAAAATACGGAAAAATCCTATATCCAAAATTCCTCTGGTCCCAAGCATTTTGGATAAGGGATACTCAACCTGTACAAGCATGCAGTGATTACTCCCATTCTGAAAAAAACAAAACTCTGACCCTGTCTCTCAAACTGCCGTCCCATCTCTCAGCTCCCATGCCCCTCCAAGCTACTTGAGAGACTTGCCTACACTCGCCTCACACACTTTCTTAACTCACATAGCCAAACAAAATGTAAGTTGCTCAAATCAATTAGGAAATACAGTTCAGGTGCATGAAAGGGAGGGGGTAGTCTGAGCTAGAAATACATTGGGGATAAACCCCTGGTGTCCCCCAGCACACCGAGCTGTACCTGTACCAAGACATGAAAGACTGGTATCTTTCCTTCTCTATACAAGCATGCAGTGATTACTCCCATTCTGAAAAAAACAAAACTCTGACCCTGTCTCTCAAACTGCCGTCCCATCTCTCACCTCCCATGCCCCTCCAAGCTACTTGAGAGACTTGCCTACACTCGCCTCACACACTTTCTTAACTCACATAGCCGAACAAAATGTAAGTTGCTCAAATCAATTAGGAAATACAGTTCAGGTGCATGAAAGGGAGGGGGTAGTCTGAGCTAGAAATACATTGGGGATAAACCCCTGGTGTCCCCCAGCACACCGAGCTGTACCTGTACCAAGACATGAAAGACTGGTATCTTTCCTTCTCTATACAAGCATGCAGTGATTACTCCCATTCTGAAAAAAACAAAACTCTGACTCTGTCTCTCAAACTACCGTCCCATCTCTCAGCTCCCATGCCCCTCCAAGCTACTTGAGAGACTTGCCTACACTCGCCTCACACACTTTCATAACTCACATAGCCTAATGGACCCACTTCAGTCAGGATTTCGTGCCCAACACTCCACAGAGGCAGCACTAGGGTAGTGAATGATTTGGTCACTGCTAAATCTAAAGGACATTACTCTCTACTTATTCTCCTTGATCTCTCTGCTGCTTTTGACACTGTTGACCACTCTCTTCTCATACAAACACTACAATCCCTAGGTATTCAGGACACAGCCCTTTCTTGGTTCTCATCCTACCTATCTAATCGCTCCTTCAGTGTTTGTTTCTCTGATTCCACCTCCTCTTCACTACCTCTCTCAGTTGGAGTACCGCAAGGCTCAGTTTTAGGTCCTCTGCTTTTCTCTATCTATACCACATCTCTTGGCAAACTAATCAACTCTTTCGGATTTCAGTACCATGTGTATGCAGATGATACTCAAATCTACCTATCTTCCCCAGATTTGTCACCATCTGTATTGGGCCGTGTCACTGAATGCCTTTCTGCCATTTCATCTTGGATGACATCTCGCCACCTCAAACTTAATATTTCCAAAACAGAATTAATTATATTTCCACCGGCCAATAGTAGTTTCCAACCTGATATCGCTATCACTGTTGAGAACTCAGCAATCATCCCTACCCCACAAGCTCGGTGCCTAGGTGCCATTCTCGACTCTGAACTGTCCTTTGTTCCCCACATTCAATCTGTCTCAAGATCACGTTACATACATCTAAGAAACATATCCAAAATACAACCATATCTTACACAAGACACAGCAAAAACTCTAATCCATGCTCTCATTATCTCCCGCATTGATTATTGTAATAGTCTCCTGACCAGTCTTCCCAAACATAGGCTCTCACCACTACAGTCCATTCTGAATGCAGCTCGAGGCTAATCTTCCTCGCTAGACGCTCATCATCTGCAGATCCGCTCTGTCAGTCCCTCCATTGGTTACCAGTATTCTACCGTATTAAATATAAAATACTTTTACTGACATACAAGGCTATTAACCAAACTGCACCAACATACATCTCTTCACTCATCTCAAAATATCTCCCTACTTGACCTCTCCACTCTGCACAAAATCTACGTCTCTCATTCACACGCATTACTTGTTCACACTCAAAATTACAGGCCTTTAGCCGGGCTTCACCCATTCTGTGGAATACCCTCCCATGCACAATAAGACTCGCCTCTAGTCTCCAAACCTTTAAACGTTCCCTGAAAACTCACCTCTTCAGACAAGACTATCAAATTCCAGACCCACCCACATAACCTGCAGTGCTTCCCTATCTAATTACATCCTCTCTGTACAGTATACATAACATCACATATTTTGTCTTTCTTTACTCTCACACCCTCCTGACACTTAGCCAACATTGCGGGGTGATCATATCATACAGCCCATTAAGAACCTAGCAATCTGGTGGACCATTATGCAATAGGTAGCATCTATCCTTGTGTATCAATGCCTATTTCCCTATAGATTGTAAGCTTGTGAGCAGGGCCTTCCTACCTCTATGTCTGTCTGTTTTTACCCAGTTTTGTTCTATTACTGTTGTTCTAATTGTAAAGCGCAACGGAATATGCTGTGCTATATAAGAAACTGTTGATAAATAAACCAGGAGGACTGTAGAAATGTCAACACAACATCCAAATCCCAAGGTGCCATGGGCGACACAAACGGAGGTTGTATTTGAAGCACCCCTTGAAAGAAGGTCTGAACTTCAGGCAACACAGCCAACTTCTTTTGGAAGAAGATTGAAAGAGCTGAAATCTGGACTTTTAGGGAACCCAGCCTTAAGCCCTTATCCACACCAGTCTGCAGGAAATGGAGGAACCTCCCCAAGAGGAAATCTGCAGGCTGATATGTGCACTCCTCGCACCAGGAGACATATCTCCTCCAGATGATGATGATAGTGGTTTGACGTCACAGGCTTTCTGGCTTGCACCATGGTGGCAATGACCTTCTTGGAAAATCCCTTATGAGCTAGGATGTTCCGCTCAACTTCCATGCCGTCAAACAAAGCCACCGTAAGTCCGAGTAGACGAACGGTCCTTGCTGAAGAAGATCCCTTCTTATTGGCAGAGGCCAAGGGTCTTCTACGGACATGCCCAGAAGATCCATGTACCAAGGTCTCCGGGACCAATCTGGGGCAATCAGGATTGCCTGCACTCCTTGATGTCTGATCCTCTTGAGCACCCTTGGGATCAACAGAATCGGAGGAAATAGATAGACCAGCCGGTAAGTCCAAGGTGACTTCATGCATCCACTGCGCCCGCCTGAGGGTCTCTGGTTCGCGAGCAATAACAGTGAAGTTTCTTGTTGAGGCGAGACGCCATCATGTCGATCTGTCGGCATCCCCACCTGTCGATGATCTGTTGATCTGTGGGGACTACACACCTGGATGTGTAGTCCCCACTCTCCTGGGTGAAGATCGAGACGACACAGGAAATCCGCTTCCCAGTTGGCCACACCCGGAATGAAGATTGCGGACAGTGCTCTTGCATTTCTTTCCGCCCAGAGGAGAATCCTTGACACCGCTCGCATGCAGGCCCTGCTTTTCATCCATCCTTGTTGATTGATGTACGCCACAGCCGTGGCGTTGTCAGACTGTACCTGGATCGCATGATCCCTGAGAAGAGGGGGAAGCCTGAATCAGAGCATTGTAAATAGCTTTAAGTTCCAGAATGTTGATCGGAAGTAGGGCCTCTTGGGCCGACCACCTGCCCTGGAACTGCGCCCCTTGGGTGACAGCTCCCCATCCTCTCAGACTTGCATCCGTCATGAGGTGGATCCAATCCTGAATCCCGAAGCGTTGACCTTCCAGGAGATTGGAAGACTGTAGCCACCACAGGAGTGAAATCCTGGCCTGGGGTGACAGTTGTATCATCCGGTGCATCAGAAGATGTGAACCGGACCACTTGTTCAGGATATCCAATTGAAAAGGTCTGGCATGGAACCTTACATACTGAATCACCTTGTATGAGGCTACCATCTTCCCCAACAATTTTATGCAAACATGAATGGATACTCGAGCAGTATGGAGAACCATGCAAACCATTTCCTGGAGTGTTCTCGCTTTGTCCTCTGGGAGGAACACTTTCTGTGCTACAGTATCCAGTAGCATTCCCAGAAACAGGAGCCGCTGAGATGGCTCCAGGTGGGACTTCTGTAGATTGAGGATCCACCCATGTCGTGACAGAATTTGGATAGTGCGATCTATATGGAGCAATAGAAGCTCCCTGGAACTCGCTTTTATCAGGAGATCGTCCAGGTAAGTGACCACATTGACCCCCTTGACCCGGAGCTGAAACATCATTTCCACCATCACCTTCATGAACACCCTCGCAGCCGTAGACAGGCCGAAGGGTAACGCCTGGAACTGGTAGTGATCGATCAGCAGGGCAAACCTCAGATAGGCCTGATGAGGAGGCCAAATCGGGATATGGAGATAGGCGTTCTTGATATCCAGGGATACCAGGAATTCCTGTTCTTCCAGGCCTGCAATCACTGCTCTCAAAGATTCCATCTTGAACTTGAAAACTTTCAGGTAAGGGTTCAGTGACTTCAGATTCAAAATGGGTCTTACTGACCCGTCCAGTTTTGGCACTACGAACAGATAGGAGTAGTAACCCTGTCCTTGTTGTTGTAGTGGTACTGGAACAATGACCTGGGACCAAACCAGCTTGTTGATGGCCAGCAGCAGCGTAACGCGCGTATCCTCCAAAGCTTTTAAGCTTGATTTGAAAAATCGTTGCGGAGGTGCACCGTCGAACTCCAGCTTGTATCCATAAGAGATGAAGTCGCTTACCCAGGCATCCTGGCAGGAACTCTCCCAGATGTGGCTGAAGTGACGCAACTGAGCTCCCACCTCGAGATCCCGTCGGGGTGGACGGGCACCGTCATGCTGAGGCTTCAGTGGAAGCTGAAGTGGTGCTCTGTTCCTGAGAGCCTGCAATGGCTGGTTTCTTAGGCTTACCTCTGGTGCCTCTAGCTGCGTTGGAGGCCCCTCTGGTCCTAGATCGAAATCTGGTGGACCGAAAGGACCAAGTAGACGGTCCCGGATAGGTACGTTTAGCTGGCGGGGCCCCTGAGGGAAGAAACGTGGATTTTACAGCAGTAGCTTTGGAGATCCACGGGTCCAATCTGCCCCCCAAAGAGCCATTCCCCTTTAAAGGGAATGTATTCCACATTGCGCTTGGATTCTGCGTCCACAATCCACTAACACAACCACAAGGCCCTGCGTGCTGACACTGCCATAGCAGTAGTCCTAGCATTAATATTGCCAATCTCTTTGAGTGAGTCACAGAGGATGCGTGCCGCGTCCTGAATGCGTTTTAGGAGAGTCATTTTAGTAACCAGGGTCATATCCTCAGAGAGGCCCTCCTGAATTTGAGTAGCCCACGTATGAATAGCATGTGTAATCCAGCAACCTGCTATGACCGGTCTTTGAGATATACCTGCATATCTGCATACCTGTATAGATATATACAGGGAGTACCGCCTTCTGAGAGGCGTGAGACAGAGACGTCTACAGCCCGGGATTCTTCACAGAATTTTCTGCCTTCAGGGGCATAAGGGAAAGTATGCAAAAAACGTTTTGACAACTGATATTTTTTATCTGGATTTTTCCAGGCTAACTTAAATAAGTCATCTAATTCTTTAGAATCAGTGAAGGTGACACTCGGTTTGTTTTGTGCGAGGAAAAACGATTGCTGTGTTGCAGTGTCCTCAAGGTACCAACAGGTGCATTTCTATGTGTTACATAGGGTTTACTATACTCCATTGACCATGCAACGGGCAAGTATACGGGATAACTCCTTGTGCCCTAGATGCCAAGTGGATAATGCAGGATTCTGGCATTTATTATGGGAATGCCCACTGGTATATTCCTTTTGGGAGTTAGTTTGGAGGGATATTCAGTACACGGCTCCATCACTGCCAGGGATAAACCCACAAATACTGTATGTCTATATGGAATGGGTGTAGTGGAAACACATTCGTATGGAATCTATAGTTACATAATGAGCCTCTCAACATTAGCGAAAGTAATTATAGCACGCGGATGGTTCTCATGCAACCCACTAGAAATAGTTAAGTGGAGGGCACTGGTCAATGAAACAATCAGGCATGAGAGGTTTATGTTTGCATCCAGGAACGCTTTGGATAAATGTAATGATAAATGGGGTAGATGGAGATACTCAAGACTTGGAAAACCAGATGAGTAAAATATGGAGAAACAACTGCATGACGCGTTCCCTACGCTAGAAAGGAGCAGGAGGAGAGGGGGAGAGTTTAGATTTTTTTTTCCTGTGTTGTCGGGGTAGTGTTAGTGTGTATGTAAAATACACTGAAATGTTTATAAGAAGCATATTGGTAATGATGAAGTAAAGAAAAACTCAATGGAAAATAGCGGCACAGATCAGAAGAGAATATGCAACAATGATCACTCATTTTTCCCAAAGTAAAGATTGTATTTTAATTTATAACAATGAGTAAAAGGGGAAGGGAAGGGTAAGAAGGGAAAAAGAAAGGGAGGTGAAGGTTAGGGGAAAGGTTGGTTAAGAGGGGGGGAAGGACTATGCAAAATAAAGGTGAAAATAAGGATATATAAATCAATTATCGGAAAACCAACACGGCGGAATCACAATATATGTAATATTTGGATGGTATAGATTAATGAGCAAGTTCACAAGAGAGAGTAAAAGTCTGTAGAATAGGCATGTATGCAAAAAAGTAGAAAAACTGTGAATGTCACATTTGTACACTGGGAGGTAGGGGGAAAAGGTAGCAAGTTAATGGTAGATGTTAGATGCAGTGCTACTCTCTTCTATTAATGGTAGATGTTAGATGCAGTGCTACTCTCTTTTATTAGTATATATGGTAACTGATCTGTGCAAAGCAGCAAGCAACTAATAGTATGCAAACATAGGCGTGTGCAGCACATTTTATTAGGGGGTGCACTGTTGGAGGGGTGTGTCTAGCACCGCCTTTTGGGCCTGACTAGCATCATCTATTGACTGTCAATGCAATATAAAATATCCACCCTTGTACCAATCCTAATAATGCAGATGCATTGTCAGAGGTTGTGGTGTGCACAGCAGCGTCTCTAGAGAGGAGGGGACCCTTGTGCAGACTCCATGTGTGGGCCCCCTCCTCTCCTAGTCTCTAGCGCTCAGTGCACTAGCAGCGGCGGTGACGGCTACAGGAGAGGAGGGGGCCCACACACAGTCGCCGATGGACGCCAGAAAGGTAAGTATAGAAGAAATGGGAGCAGTGTGTGCGGTGTGGGCCACCTCTGACCCCGGGGGCCCGTGTGCACCGCACACACTGCACCCATTACAGATATGCCAGTGGGTGTGCACCAAACAAACACCCCTGATGGCACTCACTGCAATTACAGTGCTCCTCCTCAGCCTGGTCTGGCTCCCCCTCTCTTTCCCCTGCAAGCTGCAGTAACTCACTGACACTGACAGTCGCAGACTAGTGCTGCTGCTGCTGCTGGAAAAACGAGTGATGTGTCAATGCTGCTGTCGACCGCCTGCCAGTATTGAACGCTGGCTGCATGCTGCTCCACCTCAGTGGCTAGCGTTGGCATAGAACAGAAGGAGAGAGGTGGGCGTGTGACGGGTGGGCGTGTGAGCAGCATGACGTCATCACGTCACATCATGCTGTTTTTGTACATGGAGGTGGAGCCGGGAGTTTGGAAGCCGGTGGCAGTGACCCCCTTGATTAACCCAGGCGTCTGGTCAGTAATGCAGTCCTGAGAGGGTGCAGCACAGAGGGGACAGTAATCAGCCTGCTCGGCGATCGTTGCATCAGGCATGTAAGATCGGGGTGCCAGACATTAGGGGGTGCCTGTGCGCACCAGGCACCCCCCCTCCCCCCTGCGCACACCTATGTATGCAAAGGAATTGAGCATAAAAGAAGGGAACAATCTGCCAGGATGCTATGAAATGAAGCATATATTCAGTGTATTGTATGAATTAATAATTGTAATTATAAGGGTATTCTTTCTCCTTCATCCACTAGGGGCCACTGGAGTGCAGATACAATGGGGATATAGTAGGTAGTGACTGGGAGCTGGCACTTTAAATTAATAACCATGTGACTAGCTCCTCCCCTACTATGTCCCCCCTCCAAGCCAGTCTTTAATTTGTGCCCAAGGGAGCTGGTTCACTCTTGGGACTTCTCCTGCCAGTCTGCACCGCGGGAGCTGCCGACGGGGTCCCATCGCAGCTGCGTGCGGCTTGGGATGGTCCCCAGCTGAAGGAGACACTGAGCTCTCTGGAGACCGGCCGGACACCGCTGCGTGCGGCGTGTGTTGGGGCCACTCCATCAGCACAAAGACCCGGCAGCACGGCAAACGGTGAGTATGGATACCTCTGGCCGGACACCGCTGCATGCGGTGCGTGTCGGGCCACGCCATCAGCAAGCGCGGCAGGGGTGAGTAGGTGTCTTCATTGACCGGAGGGTCACCCACGGCCAGCAGTGAGGGGCTCACTAGTGTTGGCGCATTTGCATAGTAACATGATCACCGCTATAGTCTAGTGGTCTAATGCCCTGTACCTCTACCCACAGGGTCCCGGGTTCCAATCCCTATAAAGCGCAGTTAACTAGCCGGTGGGGTATACAAGCCCCCTCCGCTTACTCCCGCTACCTTTTTTAAATTGGGCGCCGTAGAGGGGGGAGCGGAGCTTACACCTATACTGCGGCTCTCAGCTCCCTGCATACCCCAGAGTCTCAGCGCCCTGGCAGCCATACAGGCTTATCACTGCCTCAGCTGCCCCCCTCTACCCCCCTGCTCTGCTCCCCAGCCGCGGCTCACATTGCAGACGGGGGAAGCAGCGCTTGGACAAGTTTAAATTGGGTGCCATAATGGGGGGGGCGGAGCTTCATCCCGACATGGGCCTCAGCTCCCGACTACTCCGGCAGCGCTGCGCGCGCTGGCGGCCATGTTTTCTACACTGCTTTGGATGGATTAAGTTTCTCAGGCGCCCAACCGGCACAGCAGTGGTGAGTATAACCCTGGATTCTGTTAGAAGCCAGGGCTTTTCAGTTCTCTCTGTTTAGAGGTACCGCTAGCGCCGTTAGTTTTAAAAATAGGCGCCATAGCGGTGGGGCTGGGCTCTCAGCTTCTCTAGTGCCCCTTTACATAGCAGCTCCATTTGTCTAGTGGGATAATGCTTCATATCTGCAGTGTGCACAGCTTTTCAAAGGACCAGTGCTGTTAATAATAAGATTTTAAACCTACCGGTAAATCTTTTTCTCCTAGTCCGTAGAGGATGCTGGGGACTCCGTAAGGACCATGGGGATAGACGGGCTCCGCAGGAGACATGGGCACTAAAAAAGAACTTTAGGTATGGGTGTGCACTGGCTCCTCCCTCTATGCCCCTCCTCCAGACCTCAGTTAGAGAAACTGTGCCAAGAGGAGACGGACAGTACGAGGAAAGGATTTTGTTAATCCAAGGGCAAGATTCATACCAGCCTACACCATTCACACCGTATAACTCTGATAATATGAACCAGTTAACAGTATGAAACAACACAGCCTCAGTCAGAGACTGAACAAACTGTAACATAACCCTTATGTAAGCAATAACTATATACAAGTCTTGCAGAAGCAGCCCGCACTGGGACGGGCGCCCAGCATCCTCTACGGACTAGGAGAAAAAGATTCACCGGTAGGTTTAAAATCTTATTTTCTCTTACGTCCTAGAGGATGCTGGGGACTCCGTAAGGACCATGGGGATTATACCAAAGCTCCCAAACGGGCGGGAGAGTGCGGATGACTCTGCAGCACCGATTGAGCAAACATGAGGTCCTCCTCAGCCAGGGTATCAAACTTGTAAAACTTTGCAAAGGTGTTTTAACCCGACCAGGTAGCTGCTCGGCACAACTGTAATGCCGAGACGCCTCGGGCAGCCGCCCAAGAGCCCACCTTCCTAGTGGAATGGGCCTTAACCGATTTTGGTAACGGCAATCCAGCCGTAGAATGAGCCTGCTGAATTGTGTCACAGATCCAGCGAGCAATAGTCTGCTTAGAAGCAGGAGCGCCAACCTTGTTGGCTGCATACAGGACAAACAGTGCCTCTGTTTTGCTTACACGAGCCGTTCTGGCCAAGTAAGTTTTCAAAGCCCTGACTACATCAAGGGACTCGGAATCCTCCAAGTCTCGCGTAGCCACAGACACCACAATAGGTTGGTTCATATGAAAAGATAAGACCACTTTGGGTAAGAATTGAGGACAAGTCCGCAATTCAGCTCTATCCACATGGAAAACCAGATAGGGGCTTTTGTGAGACAAAGCCGCCAACTCCGACACTCGCCTAGCCGAAGCCAAGGCCAACAACATAATCACTTTCCAAGTGAAATACTTTAATTCCACCGTGTTAAGTGGTTCAAACCAGTGTGACTTAAGGAAACTCAACACCACGTTAAGGTCCCAAGGCGCCACCGGAGGTACAAAAGGAGGCTGAATATGCAGCACTCCCTTCACAAAAGTCTGTACTTCTGGGAGAGAAGCTAATTCCTTCTGAAAGAAAATGGATAGGGCCGAAATCTGAACCTTAATGGAGCCTAATTTTAGGCCCAAATTCACTCCAGTTTGTAGGAAGTGAAGGGAACGGCCCAGATGGAATTCTTCCGTAGGAGCCTTCCTGGCCTCACACCAAGAAACATACTTCCGCCATATACGGTGATAATGTTTAGCTGTCACGTCCTTCCTAGCCTTTATCAGAGTAGGGATGACTTCATCCGGAATACCCTTTTCCGCTAGGATCCGGCGTACAACCGCCATGCCGTCAAACGCAGCCGCGGTAAGTCTTGGAACAGACAGGGCCCCTGTTTCAACAGGTCCTGTCTTAGCGGAAGGGGCCATGGATCTTCTGTGAGCATTTCCTGCAGATTCGGATACCAGTCCCTTCGCGGCCAGTCTGGAACAATGAGAATTGTCTGTACTCCTCTTTTTCTTATGATTCTCAACACCGTGGGTATGAGAGGAAGAGGAGGAAACACATAGACCGACTGGAACACCCACTGTGTCACCAGGGCATCCACTGCCACCGCCTGAGGGTCTCTTGACCTGGCGCAATACCTCTGTAGTTTTTTGTTGAGGCGGGACGCCATCATGTCTATTTGGGGCAGTCCCCACCGACTTGAAATCTGTGCGAAGACTTCCTGATGAAGTCCCCACTCTCCTGGATGTAGATCGTGTCTGCTTCCCAGTTGTCCACTCCCGGAATGAACACAGCTGACAGTGCGCTGACATGATTTTCCGCCCAGCGAAGAATCCTGGTGGCTTCCGTCATTGCCACTCTGCTCCTTGTGCCGCCTTGGCGGTTTACATGAGCCACTGCGGTGATGTTGTCTGACTGAATCAGAACCGGTAGATTGCGAAGCAAAGTCTCCGCTTGACGAAGGGCGTTGTATATGGCCCTCAGCTCCAGGACGTTGATGGGAAGACAAGTCTCCTGGCTTGACCAAAGATCTTGGAAGTTTCTTCCCTGTGTGACTGCTCCCCAACCTCGGAGGCTCGCGTCCGTGGTTACCAGAATCCAATCCTGAATGCCGAACCTGCGACCCTCTAGAAGGTGAGCACTCTGCAGCCACCACAGGAGAGATACCCTGGCCCTGGGGGACAGGGTGATCAACTGATGAATCTTCAGATGTGACCTGGACCACTTTTCCAGTAGTTCCCATTGGAAAGTCCTCGCATGGAACCTGCCGAAGGGAATGGCCTCGTAAGACGCCACCATCTTTCCCAGGACTCGTGTGCAGTGATGCACTGACACCTGTTTTGGCTTCAATAGGTCCCTGACCACAGTCATGAGTTCCTGGGCCTTTTCTAACGGAAGATAAACCCTTTTCTGGTCCGTATCCAGAATCATGCCTAAGAAGGTCAAACGAGTCGTAGGAACCAACTGTGACTTCGGGATATTGAGAATCCAGCCGTGTTGCTGCAACACCTTCATTGAAAGTGACACGCTGTTCAACAACTGCTCTCGTGATCTCGCTTTTATGAGGAGATCGTCCAAGTACGGGATAATTGTGACACCCTGCTTGCGCAGGAGCACCATCATCTCCGCCATTACCTTGGTGAAAATCCTCGGGGCCGTGGAAAGCCCAAACGGCAACGTCTGAAATTGGTAATGACACTCCTGTACCGCAAATCTCAGGTACGCCTGATGAGGTGGATAAATGGGAACATGAAGGTATGCATCCTTTATGTCCAGAAATACCATAAAATCCCCCCCTTCTAGGCTGGCAATGATCGCTCTGAGCGATTCCATCTTGAACTTGAACCTTTTCAAGTATAGGTTCAAAGATTTTAAATTTAGAATGGGTCTGACCGAACCGTCCGGTTTCGGGACTACAAACAGGGTTGAGTAATACCCCTTCCCTTGTTGAAGCAGGGGAACTTTGACCACCACCTGTTGAAGACACAATTTGTGAATCGCATTCAAAACTATCTCCCTTTCTGGGGGAGAAGCTGGCAGGGCCGATTTGAAAAACCGGCGAGGAGGCACCTCTTCGAATTCCAGCTTGTACCCCTGGGAAACAATTTCTATTGCCCAGGGATCCACCTGTGAGTGAACCCAGATGTGGCTGAAAAGTCGAAGACGTTGATAATGTCGATATTATCTTAAACCATAAAGCTATACCTTTAAACACACTTTCACCATGGAGTCGCTGCGGCCGCTAGACTTAATATGCACTCTACGTACTTTGTACGCTATTTGCGTACAGAGTCCCGTACCTTGTACAGACTTAGCGTACAAACGCCGCGCTGGGGGTACAAAGTACACACAGCGCGCACACACCCAGAGTTATACTTTAAACCTTATTAATAAGGAATGCAATGATATTATTACACTTTAAACCTTATGCAGCAAAGCACTTCAATGATGTTACACCTTAAACCTTATGCAGCGCTGACGGTACAAAGTACCCGTAGCGCGTACACACCTTATCAATACACTTTTAAACCTTATACAGTTAGGTAATGTAATACGCTTTAAACCCTAGCAGGGAAAAGAGGACACAACACCGATTTGTAGTTAAACACTGGGTTCCGACACCACAGAGTATATATCTGGAAGGGGGTTAACAAATTACAATTTATACACTACAATACAACAGAGTAAATGGCTACAGTCAATGTACATACATGAGAATATTCGCATGCGTTTCCTGGTCCAGTCAACCGCTAATCAGGTAGATAGCGTTAAGAGTCTTCTGACCGGCCAGGCAGCAACAGGCTTTTTATACAATACTTCCAAAAACAATACAATGGATACTGTAATCCCTTTGTCCATTGGACACAGGGATGCATCTTTACATTACAGGAGAGGTCATAGGTTGATTTGAAAAGGTGGGCGATGTCTTTCTCAACTGCTCTTGTGGGTGGTCTCCTTTGGATTCCCGCCGCATACATAATATACAGTAAATACAGTTTATATCTATATTCTACTTCTGCACATAACTATACGCAGGAACATGCGATCTTCCTCTAACCAACACCGGAATGTTACCCTTAAAATACCCTACAGCTGGATACCAGACATCACCTTATAACCTTAGTCTGTCCCTTCCTATCATGCAAAGGTGAATCCCTTAGTCCTGGAATCATTTAAACTGTTGATACTTGCTGATGTGGTGCAGGGGGGCTATGTGTACAATGTGCACTATTTGGATTAAATATGTAATGTTTTGATAACCCTCCATGCGTTCACAAACTCCGCCGTAAATGCCCATACCACGCGCAGGACCGCGGGAGCGACCATACGCAAATTGCGGATATGTGCATGCACGGCGGAACAAGTGCACGCGCAGCGGGC
Organism: Pseudophryne corroboree; assembly: GCF_028390025.1. Taxonomy (NCBI): domain Eukaryota; kingdom Metazoa; phylum Chordata; class Amphibia; order Anura; family Myobatrachidae; genus Pseudophryne; species Pseudophryne corroboree. The sequence continues at coordinate 206,383,599 of NC_086445.1, read as the reverse complement.
ATGTGTGTGTTGTTAGTACGCGCTGTGTGTACTACAATATTTTTTGACTTTCACAACGTGCCCCCACTGGGGCGGACTCCCTCAGCGGAGCCCCAGCGTCATGCGGTGGATTTAGTAGAGGCTGGGGAGGACTTCTGCTCCTGGGAACTAGCTGTGGTAGGCAGCTTTTTGCCTCTGCCCTTACCTCTGGCAAGAAAGGACGATCCTCGTACTCTCTTGTTTGACTGAAAGGACTGCATCTGATAATACGGTGCTTTCTTAGGCTGTGAGGGAATATAAGGCAAAAAATTTGATTTACCTGTCGTAGCTGTGGAAACCAGGTCCGAGAGACCTTCCCCAAACAATTCCTCACCCCTGTAAGGTAAAACCTCCATATGCTTCTTTGAGTCGGCATCACCTGTCCATTGCCGGGTCCATAGGACTCGTCTAGCAGAAATCGCCATAGCGTTGACTCTAGAACCCAGTAGGCCAATATCTCTTTGAGCATCTCTCATATATAAGACAGCATCTTTAATATGACACAGGGTCAATAATATGGTATCTTTATCCAGGGTATCAATATCCCCCGATAAGGTATCTGTCCACGCTATTACAGCGCTACAAACCCAAGCCGACGCTATCGCCAGTCTGAGTAAGGTACCAGAATGTGTGTAAATGGACTTCAAGGTAGCCTCCTGCTTGCGATCAGCAGGATTCCTGAGGGTAGCCGTATCCTGGGATGGCAGCACTACCTTTTTGGACAAGCGTGTCAACGCTTTGTCCACCCTTCAGCTCATGAGACGGGGGAAAGGTTACCTCAGGTTTCTTTTCCTTATACATGTGAACCCTCGTGTCAGGGACAGGGGGTTCCTCTGTGATATGCAAAACATCTTATATTGCAATAATCATATATTGAATACTTTTAGACAATTTTGGCTGTAACTTTGCATCATCGTAGTCGACACTGGAGTCAGAATCCGTGTAGGTATCCGTGTCTACTATTTGGGATAGTGGGCGCTTTTGAGACCCCGAAGGTCCCTGTGACATAGGGGCAGGCAGGGCTTGACACCCTGTACATCCCCTGGACTCAGCTTTGTCCAACCATTTGTGCAATAAATTCACATTAGCACTTAAAACATTCCACATATCCAACCAGTCAGGTGTCAGTGTTGCCGACGGAGACACCACAGTCATTTGCTCCACCTCCTCCCTAGGAGAGCCTTCTATCTCAGACATGCCGACATACGCGTACCGACACACCGCACACTCAGGGAATCCTCTTAACAGAAGACAGTTCCCCCTTAAGGCCCTTTGGAGAGACAGAGAGAGAGTATGCCAGCACACACCCAGCGCTAATGACCCAGGGAAAAAACACAATGGGGTATATTTACTAAAATGGGAGTTCTATTTAAGATGGGATGTTGCCCATAGCAACCAATCAGATTCCAGGTATTATCTTCTAGAAGGTGCTAAATAAATGAGAAGTAAAATCTGATTGGTTGCTATGGGCAACATCCCATTTTAAATAGAACTCCCATCTTAGTAAATTTACCCCAATATGTTTACCCAGATAGCGCTGTTATCATCTATTTTTGCGCAAATTATGTGCCCCCCCCCCCCCCTTCTTAAAAACCCTCTCACCATGGTAAGCAGGGGAGAGCCCGGGGAGCTTCCTCTCAGCGGTGCGCTGTGGAGAAAATGGCGCTGGTGAGTGCTGAGGAACAAGCCCCACCTCCTCAGCGGCAGGCTTCGGTCCCGCTGAAAATGTAAAAAAAACTGGCGGGGGTCTCATATATACAGTGCCCAGCCTGTATATCACTATTTAAGCCAGATTTGGAGGTCCTTTTTGCTGCCCAGGACGCCCCCCCTGCGCCCTGCACCCTTACAGTGACTGCCCTGTGTGTGCTGTGTGGGAGCAATGGCGCACAGCGTTACCGCTGTGCGTTACCTCTATGAAGATCTGAAGTCTTCTGCCGCCTCTGAAGTCTTCTTTCTTCACATACTCACCCGGCTTCTATCTTCCGGCTCTGCGAGGAGGACGGCGGCGCGGCTCTGGGACGAACGGCGAGGGTGAGACCTGCGTTCCGTTCCCTCTGGAGCTAATGGTGTCCAGTAGCCTAAGAAACAGAGCCTAACATTAAAGTAGGTCTGTTTCTCTCCCCTCAGTCCCTCGATGCAGGGATCTGTTGCCAGCAGGCTCCCTGAAAATAAAAAACCTAACAAAATACTTTCTTTTCAGGAAACTCAGGAGAGCTCCCTGTAATGCACCCAGTCTCCTCTGGGCACAGTAATCAACTGAGGTCTGGAGGAGGGGCATAAAGGGAGGAGCCAGTGCACACCCTTACCTAAAGTTCTTTTTTAGTGCCCATGTCTCCTGTGGAGCCCGTCTATCCCCATGGTCCTTATGGAGTCCCCAGCATCCTCTAGGACGTAAGAGAAAACAGGCTGTGCATAGAGATGGACTTCTCTCACATAAACAAAGGTCCTAGTTCGTGTATATAGAGCCTCTGTGGCTCAGCGCAATAGCAGATCATAGTTATATAGTGGTTAGAGCTACAAGCCAGCATCCCACCATTTCCACCGCAATTTTTTTCTGATAACAGAGAGATCCAAGTACAGACCTCGGTTCAGGTTCCACATATCCTTCGCCTTGCCACATAGAAGTTTAGGCTGTCCGCCATTTTACGCAACAGTGCCGCTTACAAGAAACAGTCACTACATACAGGGCGGGTACGGGCCTCCCTTTATCATTCAGTGGTATTAATCCTGTTTGTATTTTCGGTTCCAACGCAGCGCAAAAGGTTTTCGGGTGCGGCGGTGCCATCTGCTCAGCCCTCAACATGGCTGCAGGACGCTCCTGTTTGGACAGCTCAGCTTACGCAGGTAATGTCGTTAAACAGAGACCCCTTCCGTCATTTCTACTCCCCAGGGTTCAAAGAAAAAAAGAAAAAGAGAAGGCTAACTGCAATGTTACACGACACTGCTGATGAGAGGCCTTTCTTGGAGGTGGCGATAGAGGTCCAAGATACTGTTGACGTCGGTGTTCTGTGGAATCTGAACCAGTGTCTCAAGTTATCGAGACGCTTGTTGCAGCAGTTCGTCTGGTGCTGCCGGTGAAGGAGTCTGAACTGGACTCTTCACGTCCCTCTGGGTTCGGCATGAGCTGGATGTGCTCCTGTCGGCGACTTGAAAACTTATGGATGCACAAGTTCAGGTATCAAACAATGTTGGTCTTCCTATCCTTTACCCGAAGATAGCAGGATACGATTTGAGACCTCGCCAATAGTATACCCCTCGATGTATCGCCGGTCCAAGAAGCTGCCGGTTCCTGGTGCAATCTTGCTGAAGGAGCAGTCTGTGAGAAATATGCGGCAGCAGGGGTTCTACTTGGTCCGGCGCAGGTAGATTGTTGGGGAACAATTGTCCTCTGGGTTACAGGACAGTTTGCATCAGGTAGATAAGGCAGATATTGAATCCTAGTGTGCAGCAGAGGCGTTGCCGTTTTCCGGGCCTGGTTGGGAAGGATCTTACTACCTGGATTTCTCAGGCCATTGGGGGTAAGTCCACTTTTCTTTCCACTGCTGCTCCAACTCCAAGGCGGACCTATACCGGTCCTTCCTTTCGATCCTTTCGTGCCCCTTCCAGGTTTCGAGGCCATGACAGGGGCGGTACCTCAGTCACCAGGGGATCTCGACGAGGCAGAGGTTCCACATCCTCGCCAAGTCTAATGGTAGGTCCTCCACCACACCCACCACATGACGGGCCTCCCTCCCACCTGGGAGATCCCGGGGTGGGCGCTTGTCTGTGGTTTTTCAGGAAGGCCTGGGTATGCTTGGCTTAGGTTTCTCCTCACTTGTGGTTACATACTCTATTTTAGAGTCCAACCTCCTCAGTGTTTCTTCACCATGGGTTTGCCGGTTTCCGACGACAAGAGAGTCGTACTGCAGGTGGCGTTCCAGATGCTTCTATCCGCAAGGGTGCTGATCCTTGTTTCATTGCATCATCGGAAACGGGGCTATTTCTCAGGCCTTTGTTTTTCCCGTACCGAAGCCAGATGGCTCGGCCAGGCCTATTTTGATCTTACAGGATCTCATTACATTTTTGAGAAATCCCTTCATTGCCAGTTTGGTGCATAACGGGTTTAGGCGTCCTTAGACATCAAGGATGCCTGCTTACTGGTTCCCATTTGGCTTCCTCATCTGGCTTTTCTCCGATTCGCAATACGGGATACTCATTTCCACTTTCAGACCTTTCCGTTCGGTCTCTCTTCCCCTCCCAAAGTGTTCATGAAGGTCATGGCTGTCAGGATGGCCTTACTTCACCTGCAGGGAGTGACGTTTGTTCCTAGCTGGACAATCTAATGCTGGAGACCCACTCTGCTGATCGGTTGCTTCAGAATATTCGGATGATCCAGGATCTTCTGATTCGGCACGGGTCTAATTTATGCCCTTCGCACAGTTCTGTTCTTGGGGATGATCCTCAACATGGTCTGTCAGAGGATTTTCCCTTCTTCAGGACCAGATCCTCTCTCTTCAGCCAAGTGCGGCGCTGAGAGAGGTCACCAACGTCCTCCTCTGAGCAGAGGTAAACAATCTACATTCCAGGGGTGGTCAAGCCGAGGTAGGGCACCCGGGTGAGTGGACACTCCATCCCCGGGTTTTCGTCAGCTGGTCCACTGTTGGGGGGAGACTTCCGATCGACCTCATGGCGTTCCGACTGACTCTCCAACTGCCTCTTTACTGCTCTTGGACAAGAGCCCGGGCGGCAGTAGCCGTGGATGCCCTCACGGCTCCTTGGAACTTCTGGTTAGTTTATCTTTCCTCCTTTCCTGTTACTACCTCAATTTCTGCAACGCATAAAGACAGAATGCGCACTAGTCCTCCCGGTGGCTCCAGATTGGCCGTGCAGGACTTGGAACTCCACCCTGCACCTGTTGTTCATAGAGGAGCCTTGGCTCCTGCCTCTCCGGGACGATCTACTTTAACAGGGTCCTTTTCTTTGTTTAGCCTTACTCAGGTTTCGTTTGACGGCGTGGCTGTTAACAAGACCTTCTAGGAAGGAAGAAGTTCCTCGTTCGGTTATACTTACTATGCTCCGAGCTCGGAAGTCAGTCGCTTCATCTCACTCTTACCACTTTGGAAACTTTATGTGGCCTGGGGTGATCGACGAGAGTTTTCCCCTTCGGTTTTTCATTTAGCCGCCTTCTTCGTTTTCTCCTGGTGGTTTTCTCGGCTGAGCCTCAACTAGGTTTACCTGAGGTTCAGGTCTCTGCTCTTTCAGGTTTCTTCCAAGGGAAATTGGCCTTGCTGCCGGAAGTTCGGACTTTCTTGCAGGGAGTTCTCTAAATGCAGCCTCCCTTTCGCCCTCCAACAGCACCATTGGAACTCAAACGGGTTCTCACTTTTCTGCAGTCTCCATTATTTGGAATTCTGGAGTCGGTGGTGATGTATTTTCTCACTGGGAAGGTGGTCCTTCTCCTTGTTCTGGCTTCAACCAGATGGAAGCTTGGGTCTCTCTCTCTCTCTTTCCCTCTTGTCGGCCTCCTTACCTGATATTCCATGGGGATATGGCTGAGCTTCATGCTCAGCTGTCATTTCTTCCAAGTGTGGTGTCCACTTTTCACATAACTCGCCCACTTGTGTTTTCGGCCCTCTCGGCGGATTCACCGGATTCGTGATCTTTGGATGATGTCAGGGCGCTCCGACTCTATGTACAGAGGACTTTGACTATTCGACAGTCTGAGTTCTTCTTTGTTCTGTACGATGCTCCCATCCTGGTTGGCCGGCGTCCCAGCAGACGTTGGCCCGTTGGATACGTCTGACCATCAGACAGGCTTATTTGGCGGCTGCTCGTGAGTCTCCGTCTTCCATTTCGGCGCATGCTACGCGCTCTGTGGGACCTTCGTGGGTGGTCGCCCGCGGGGTTTCCGTAACTACTTCATGTCATGATGCCACTTGGTCGGACCGTCATACATTTGTCACGTTTTACACTTTTGCGGCCTCTGTGTCACAGTTTGGCCGGGCGGTTTTGCAGGACTCTCAGCCCTCTCCCTCCCGTCTTGGGAGCTCTGAGACATCCCCATTGTATCTGCACTCCAGTGGCCCCTAGTGGATGAAGGAGAAATCAGGATTTTGGTACTTACCGATAAATCCCTTTCTCCGATTCCACAGGGGCCACTGGACGCCCACCCAGCGCTGTTTGGTCCTACTTCACTTATATGTTTGCAGGTCACTGTGTGACTGCTCGTGTTGTTCTTGTTAACCTTTAACTAGGTTTCCAGGTTTCCTTGGTGTTATCCTGTTTTAACTGGCTTAAGCGAACCTCCTCTACTTTAATGTTGATCTTTTCCAGCTCTCCTCGGGCACAGTTTTAACGACTGTCTTGGAGGGGGGACATAGCAGGGGAGGAGCTAGTCACGTGGTTATTAATTTAAAGTGCCAGCTCCCAGTCACTGCCTACTATATCCCCATTGTATCTGCACTCCAGTGGCCCCTGTGGAATCGGAGAAAGGGATTCATCGATAAGTACCAAAATCCTGCTTTTTCTATTTCTGTCTGACATTGTATGTATTGCAAATTGAAAATCAATAAATAAAACTACAAAAACCCCAAACAAATGAAGATGAAGTATCTGCACTCTTTTCATCTGCCTACTCTAATACCTCTCCCCTTGACTCTTTACCCTCACAAATTAGTAAAGCTCTGTCTGCTGTGCTCATCTCAACCTTAACTAAAATCTGTAATCTCTCTCTGTCTACTGGTATCTTTCCTTCTCTATACAGGTTGAGTATCCCATATCCACATATTCCGAAATACGGAATATTCCGAAATACGGACTTTTTTGAGTGAGAATGAGATAGTGAAAACTTTGTTTTTTGATGGCTCAATGTACACAAACTTTGTTTAATACACAAAGTTATTAAAAATATTGTATTAAATGATCTTCAGGCTGTGTGTATAAGGTGTATATGGAACATAAATGAATTGTGTGAATGTACACACACTTTGTTTAATGCACAAAATTATAAAAAAAATTGGCTAAAATGACCTTCAGGCTGTGTGTATAAGGTGTATATGAAACATAAATGCATTCTGTGCTTAGACTTAGGTCCCATCACCATGATATCTCATTATGGTATGCAATTATTCCAAAATACGGAAAAATCCTATATCCAAAATTCCTCTGGTCCCAAGCATTTTGGATAAGGGATACTCAACCTGTACAAGCATGCAGTGATTACTCCCATTCTGAAAAAAACAAAATCTGACCCTGTCTCTCAAACTGCCGTCCCATCTCTCAGCTCCCATGCCCCTCCAAGCTACTTGAGAGACTTGCCTACACTCGCCTCACACACTTTCATAACTCACATAGCCTATGAACTCACTGAATGCCTTTCTGCCATTTCATCTTGGATGACATCTCGCCACCTCAAACTTAATATTTCCAAAACAGAATTAATTATATTTCCACCGGCCAATAGTAGTTTCCAACCTGATATCGCTATCACTGTTGAGAACTCAGCAATCATCCCTACCCCACAAGCTCGGTGCCTAGGAGCCATTCTCGACTCTGAACTGTCCTTTGTTCCCCACATTCAATCTGTCTCAAGATCACGTTACATACATCTAAGAAACATATCCAAAATACAACCATATCTTACACAAGACACAGCAAAAACTCTAATCCATGCTCTCATTATCTCCCGCATTGATTATTGTAATAGTCTCCTGACCAGTCTTCCCAAACATAGGCTCTCACCACTACAGTCCATTCTGAATGCAGCTCGAGGCTAATCTTCCTCGCTAGACGCTCATCATCTGCAGATCCGCTCTGTCAGTCCCTCCATTGGTTACCAGTATTCTACCGTATTAAATATAAAATACTTTTACTGACATACAAGGCTATTAACCAAACTGCACCAACATACATCTCTTCACTCATCTCAAAATATCTCCCTACTTGACCTCTCCACTCTGCACAAGATCTACGTCTCTCATTCACACGCATTACTTGTTCACACTCAAAATTACAGGCCTTTAGCCGGGCTTCACCCACTCTGTGGAATGCCCTCCCATGCACAATAAGACTCGCCTCTAGTCTCCAAACCTTTAAACGTTCCCTGAAAACTCACCTCTTCAGACAAGACTATCAAATTCCAGACCCACCCACATAACCTGCAGTGCTTCCCTATCTAATTACATCCTCTCTGTACAGTATACATAACATCACATATTTTGTCTTTCTTTACTCTCACACCCTCCTGACACTTAGCCAACATTGCGGGGTGATCATATCATACAGCCCATTAAGAACCTAGCAATCTGGTGGACCATTATGCAATAGGTAGCATCTATCCTTGTGTATCAATGCCTATTTCCCTATAGATTGTAAGCTTGTGAGCAGGGCCTTCCTACCTCTATGTCTGTCTGTTTTTACCCAGTTTTGTTCTATTACTGTTGTTCTAATTGTAAAGCGCAACGGAATATGCTGTGCTATATAAGAAACTGTTGATAAATAAACCAGGAGGACTGTAGAAATGTCAACACAACATCCAAATCCCAAGGTGCCATGGGCGACACAAACGGAGGTTGTATTTGAAGCACCCCTTGAAAGAAGGTCTGAACTTCAGGCAACACAGCCAACTTCTTTTGGAAGAAGATTGAAAGAGCTGAAATCTGGACTTTAAGGGAACCCAGCCTTAAGCCCTTATCCACACCAGTCTGCAGGAAATGGAGGAACCTCCCCAAGAGGAAATCTGCAGGCTGATATGTGCACTCCTCGCACCAGGAGACATATCTCCTCCAGATGATGATGATAGTGGTTTGACGTCACAGGCTTTCTGGCTTGCACCATGGTGGCAATGACCTTCTTGGAAAGTCCCTTATGAGCTAGGATGTTCCGCTCAACTTCCATGCCGTCAAACAAAGCCACCGTAAGTCCGAGTAGACGAACGGTCCTTGCTGAAGAAGATCCCTTCTTATTGGCAGAGGCCAAGGGTCTTCTACGGACATGCCCAGAAGATCCGTGTACCAAGGTCTCCGGGACCAATCTGGGGCAATCAGGATTGCTTGCACTCCTTGATGTCTGATCCTCTTGAGCACCCTTGGGATCAACAGAATCGGAGGAAATAGATAGACCAGCCGGTAAGTCCAAGGTGACTTCATGCATCCACTGCGCCCGCCTGAGGGTCTCTGGTTCGTGAGCAATAACAGTGAAGTTTCTTGTTGAGGCGAGACGCCATCATGTCGATCTGTCGGCATCCCCACCTGTCGATGATCTGTTGATCTGTGGGGACTACACACCTGGATGTGTAGTCCCCACTCTCCTGGGTGAAGATCGAGACGACGACACAGGAAATCCGCTTCCCAGTTGGCCACACCCGGAATGAAGATTGCGGACAGTGCTCTTGCATTTCTTTCCGCCCAGAGGAGAATCCTTGACACCGCTCGCATGCAGGCCCTGCTTTTCATCCATCCTTGTTGATTGATGTACGCCACAGCCGTGGCGTTGTCAGACTGTACCTGGATCGCATGATCCCTGAGAAGAGGGGAAGCCTGAATCAGAGCATTGTAAATAGCCTTAAGTTCCAGAATGTTGATCGGAAGTAGGGCCTCTTGGGCCGACCACCTGCCCTGGAACTGCGCCCCTTGGGTGACAGCTCCCCATCCTCTCAGACTTGCATCCGTCATGAGGTGGATCCAATCCTGAATCCCGAAGCGTTGACCTTCCAGGAGATTGGAAGACTGTAGCCACCACAGGAGTGAAATCCTGGCCTGGGGTGACAGTTGTATCATTCGGTGCATCAGAAGATGTGAACCGGACCACTTGTTCAGGATATCCAATTGAAAAGGTCTGGCATGGAACCTTACATACTGAATCACCTTGTATGAGGCTACCATCTTCCCCAACAATTTTATGCAAACATGAATGGATACTCGAGCAGTATGGAGAACCATGCAAACCATTTCCTGGAGTGTTCTCGCTTTGTCCTCTGGGAGGAACACTTTCTGTGCTACAGTATCCAGTAGCATTCCCAGAAACAGGAGCCGCTGAGATGGCTCCAGGTGGGACTTCTGTAGATTGAGGATCCACCCATGTCGTGACAGAATTTGGATAGTGCGATCTATATGGAGCAATAGAAGCTCCCTGGAACTCGCTTTTATCAGGAGATCGTCCAGGTAAATGACCACATTGACCCCCTTGACCCGGAGCTGAAACATCATTTCCACCATCACCTTCATGAACACCCTCGCAGCCGTAGACAGGCCGAAGGGTAACGCCTGGAACTGGTAGTGATCGATCAGCAGGGCAAACCTCAGATAGGCCTGATGAGGAGGCCAAATTGGGATATGGAGATAGGCGTCCTTGATATCCAGGGATACCAGGAATTCCTGTTCTTTCAGGCCTGCAATCACTGCTCTCAAAGATTCCATCTTGAACTTGAAAACTTTCAGGTAAGGGTTCAGTGACTTCAGATTCAAAATGGGTCTTACTGACCCGTCCAGTTTTGGCACTACGAACAGATAGGAGTAGTAACCCTGTCCTTGTTGTTGTAGTGGTACTGGAACAATGACCTGGGACCAAACCAGCTTGTTGATGGCCAGCAGCAGCGTAACGCGCGTATCCTCCAAAGCTTTTAAGCTTGATTTGAAAAATCGTTGCGGAGGTGCACCGTCGAACTCCAGCTTGTATCCATAAGAGATGAAGTCCCTTACCCAGGCATCCTGGCAGGAACTCTCCCAGATGTGGCTGAAGTGACGCAACTGAGCTCCCACCTCGAGATCCCGTCGGGGTGGACAGGCACCGTCATGCTGAGGCTTCAGTGGAAGCTGAAGTGGTGCTCTGTTCCTGAGAGCCTGCAATGGCTGGTTTCTTAGGCTTGCCTCTGGTGCCTCTAGCTGCGTTGGAGGCCCCTCTGGTCCTAGATCGAAATCTGGTGGACCGAAAGGACCAAGTAGACGGTCCCGGATAGGTACGTTTAGCTGGCGGGGCCCCTGAGGGAAGAAACGTGGATTTTACAGCAGTAGCTTTGGAGATCCACGGGTCCAATTTGCCCCCCAAAGAGCCATTCCCCTTTAAAGGGAATGTATTCCACATTGCGCTTGGATTCTGCGTCCACAATCCACTAACACAACCACAAGGCCCTGCGTGCTGACACTGCCATAGCAGTAGTCCTAGCATTAATATTGCCAATCTCTTTGAGTGAGTCACAGAGGATGCGTGTCGCGTCCTGAATGCGTTTTAGGAGAGTCATTGTAGTAACCAGGGTCATATCCTCAGAGAGGCCCTCCTGAATTTGAGTAGCCCACGTATGAATAGCATGTGTAATCCAGCAACCTGCTATGACCGGTCTTTGAGATATACCTGCATATCTGCATACCTGTATAGATATATACAGGGAGTACCGCCTTCTGAGAGGCGAGAGACAGAGACGTCTACAGCCCGGGATTCTTCACAGAATTTTCTGCCTTCAGGGGCATAAGGGAAAGTATGCAAAAAACGTTTTGACAACTGATATTTTTTATCTGGATTTTTCCAGGCTAACTTAAATAAGTCATCTAATTCTTTAGAATCAGTGAAGGTGACACTCGGTTTGTTTTGTGCGAGGAAAAACGATTGCTGTGTTGCAGTGTCCTCAAGTGGGAGTTTTAACACATCCCGTACAGCCAGAATGAGGGATTCAATACCCTGTGTAGGAGTGGAGTCCCCCCATACGGGGTCCACTTCGTCCCCATCCTCCTGTATATCCTCATCAGAGTCTGGTAGTAACGCAGGTAATGCATGTTTTTGTGGACCTACAGAAGAGAGGGGGGAATGGAGAACATCAGCCCTAGCAGCTAAATTTGCAACAGGGTCATTCCATGGTAACAAACATTACATTTTGAAATATATTTCATGTGAAAAGGAGATTTATGGTAGACTTACCATTGTTAAATCTTTCTGCGAGGTACACTAGATTCCACAGGGAATAACATCGGGGTGTAGAGTTGGATCTTGATTTGAGGCACCAACAGGCTAAAGCTTTGACTGTTCCCAAGATGCACTGCACCGCCTCCTCTATAGCCCCGCCTCCAGGCACTGGAGCCCAGTTTTGTTAACCAGTCCAATTCAGTAGCAGGTAAGAGAGACGGTAGATGTTAGTCACATAGAACCACATTCTCACGACAGGAGAAGGGACTAGCGGCTAATGCCATACAAACCCAAAGAAGCCAAGTGCGTCAGGGTGGGCGCCCTGTGGAATCCAGTGTACATCGCAGAAAGGGATTTAACAATGGTAAATCTATCATAAATCTTTTTCTGCAGCGGGGTACACTGGTATTCCACAGGGAATAACATCGGGATGTCCTAAAGCAGTTCCTCATGGGAGGGGACGCACTGTAGCGGGCACAAGAACCCGGTGTCCAAAGGAAGCATCCTGGGAGGCGGAAGTATCAAAGGCATAGAACCTGATGAACGTGTTCACTGAGGACCACGTAGCCGCCTTGCACAATTGTTCTGCGGACGCGCCACGGCGGGCCGCCCAAGAAGGTCCAACCGACCGAGTAGAATGGGCCTTGATAGCAGCATGAGCTGGTAGCCCAGCCTGCGCATAAGCTTGTGCAATCACCATTCTAATCCATCTGGTCAAGGTTTGCTTATTCGCAGGCCAGTCACGTTTGTGAAAACCAAAAAGTACAAAAAAGGGAATCTGACCGGATAGAGGCAGTCCTTTCCACATAAATACAGAGAGCCCATACCATGTCCAAAGATCTTTCTTTGTAGGACAAACCAGAAGAGATGAAGGCCGGAAACATAATCTCCTGGTTAAGGTGAAAAGATGATACCACCTTAGGTAAATAACCAGGGCGAGTTCGAAGAACTGCCCGGTCATGGTGAAAAATCAGAAAGGGTGGGTGACAGGACAAAGCGGTTCAAATGGAGACTCTTGCAGGGCATTTAAAACTACAGACAGCTCCCATGGAGCCACAGGAGGGACATAGGGAGGCTGAATCCGTAAAAACACCCTGAGTGAAAGTGTGAACGTCAGGAAGAGACGCAATTTTTCTCTGAAACCACACCGACAAGGCAGATATATGAACCTTGAGGGAGGCCAGACGAAGGCCCAAGTCTAGGCCTTGTTGTAGAAAAGTCAAAAGTCTGGAAGTTTTGAAAGTATATGTATCATAATTCTTAGCAGCACACCATGTGAAGAATTTGAGACCCTGTAATAAATACAAGCCAAAGCTGGTTTACGGGCTTTCAACATCGTTTGAATGACCGCCTCAGAGAATCCTTTTGCTCTCAGGAGTGAAGCTTCAAGAGCCATGCTGTCAAAGCTAGTCTGGCCAGGTCCTGGTAGACATAAGAGCCCTGAACGAGGAGGTCTGGGCGTTGAGGAAGTAGAAGAGGACGCTCTATCAAGAGACCCTGCAGGTCTGAGAACCAATGCCGTCTGAGCCACGCTGGAGCGACTAGAAGTAGTATTCCTCCTTCTTGCTTGAACTTCGTATTACCCTGGGCAGGAGTGACACTGGAGGGAACACGTATGGCAGCCGAAAGTTCCATGGAATTGCCAGTGCGTCCACAAATGCTGCTTGAGGATCCCTTGTCCTTGCTCTGAAGACCAGAACCTTGTGATTGTGTCGAGACGCCATCAGGTCTACATCTGGTAGGCTCCACTTGTCCACTAGGACTTGAAAGACTTCGGGATGAAGACTCCACTCTCCGGCATGCATGTCCTGACGACTGAGGAAGTCCGCTTCCCAGTTGAGGACACCCGGAATGAACACTGCCGATATGGCTGGCAGATGGCGTTCTGCCCATTGGAGGATTTTTGAAACTTCAATCATTGCCATGTGGCTTCGAGTGCCGCCTTGATTATTTATGTACGCCACTGTGGTGGTATTGTCTGATTGTACTTGAACAGGCCTGTTCTGTACCAGAGGCAGGGCCAGTGTCAACGCATTGAACACTACCTGCAATTCCAGAATGTTTATCGGGAGGAGAGATTCCTCCCTGGTCCACCGACCCTGGAGAGAGTGTTGCTCCAACACCGCGCCCCAACCCCACAAACTGGTGTCTGTTGTCAGGAGGACCCAGTTGGAGATCCAGAAGGGACAGCCCCTGCTCAACTGTTAGTCCTGTAGCCACCAGCTCAGTGACAGATGAACCTCCGGAGTCAAGGAGATCATTTAAGACCTGATCTGATGAGGCAGGCCATCCCATTTGGAAAGGATTAACCTCTGCAGAGGGCGGGAGTGAAAATGAGCATACTCTACCATGTCGAAAGATGACACCATGAGGCCTAGTACTTGCATCACCAAGTGTATCGACACACTCTGGTGAGAAAGGAAGCACCTGATCTTGTCCTGAAGTTTCAGGACCTTCTCCGGAGACAGAAACAGTCTTTGGCTGTGTGTGTCCAGTAGCGCCCCAAGGTGCACCATGCTCCAAGCAGGGACCAGCGAGGACTTCTTCCAATTGATGAGCCACCTGTGGGTTTGTAGGAATTGGACTGACATCTCCAGTTGACTGAAGAGGACATCTTGGGAGTTCGCCAGAATCAGCAAGTCGTCCAGATACGGCAGGATCCTGATTCCCTGACAACGGAGGTAAGCCGTCATCACAGCCATGACCATGGTGAAAATCCGAGGTGCCGTGGCCAGTCCAAATGGCAGAGCATTGAATTGAAAATGAAGGTTGCCAATAGCAAACCGCAGATATTGCTGATCCGAAATGGCAATAGGTATGTGCAGGTAAGCATCCTCTATGTCCAAGGATACCATATAGTCCCTGGGTTCCATGGCCAGCATAATACAGCGCAGGGTTTCCATACGGAATTTGGACACTCTCACAAACTTGTTCAATGATTTGAGGTTGAGGATAGGCCGGAAAGATCCATTTGGTTTCGGAAATAGAAACAGGGTAGTATCCCTTGCCTCTCTGGGACAGAGGTACCGGCACTACCACGCCTGTTTACAGGAGGGATTGTACAACCAAGTGTAGAGCTTGCGCTTTCAACGGTTCCGAGGGGATAACCATTGAACAGAACTGGCGAGGGGGACGTCTCTTGAAAGAGACTGCATACCCGTGAGAGACAACTTCCCGCACTCGTGAGAGACAACTTCCCGCACCTAGGCATTTGAAGTGGTCTTTAACCAGGCCTGGGCAAACTGCAGAAGTCGGCCTCCCACCCTGGGGTACCCCAGGGGGAGGCCCGCCCCATCATGCAGCAGGCTTGTCTTGTTTGGAAGCAGGCTGATGGGCAGCCCAGGATTGTTTAGATTTGAGCTTAGTAGTTTTGGAAGTACGAGCCTGTCTCGGGTACGCCTGACCTTTTGCTTTACTTGGAGATCGAAAGGAACAAAAAGTTGTACTCTTAGCCTTCTGAGCAGAAAGATTAGTACTTGGGAGAAACGCAGTCTTGGCCATCGTCAAGTCCGTCACAATCTTGTTCAGATCCTCCACAAACAGTATGTCTCCTTTGAAAGGAAGTACCTCCAAGGTCTTTTTAGAGTCCAGGTCCACTTTCCAGGTCCTCAACCACAGAATCCAGCGAGCCAGGATAGACGTAGTAGATGCCTTTGCCGCCATGACCCCTGGATCAGAGGCTGCCTTATGAATATAGTGAGAGGCTCTGGTAATATATGACAGATATTGTCTGGCAGTGTCAGAAAAATCCTGAGGTAGCTCATCCTCAATTGCCTGAACCCATGCTTCAATTCCTTTTGCCGCCCAAGAGGGTGGGTCTATGTACAGCACTGGTGAGAGTGTAAATAGACTTCAGGTATCCCTCCACACACCTATCTGTTGGTTCCTTCAGTGACGTGACAGTGGTGACAGGCAGAGTAGATGACACCACAAGACGGGCGACATGAGAGTCCACTGGCGGTGGAGTTAACCACTTGTTACTCAACTCCGCAGGGATAGGATAACGAGCTAGCATCTTTTTAGACAGGGAAAACTTCCTCCCTGGAGATGACCAGGATTCCTGACGTATGTCAATTAATAGGTCAGAATGAGGTAAAACTACTTTAGTAACCTTCTGATGCTTAAACTTATCTGGTTTCTTAGACGTAACAGGAGGCTCAGTGTCCTCATCAATCTGGAAAAACAGCTCGATAGCCTCCACGAGATCAGGAACATCAACCTGGGTTGTAGATTCCTCATCAGAAGCAACTGTATCAGTGTCTGACGGATCAGTATTTCTCTAACGTCCTAGTGGATGCTGGGGACTCCGTCAGGACCATGGGGAATAGCGGCTCCGCAGGAGACAGGGCACAAAAAGTAAGCTTTTAGGATCACATGGTGTGTACTGGCTCCTCCCCCTATGACCCCCCTCCAAGCCTCAGTTAGGTTTTTGTGCCCGTCCGAGCAGGGTGCAATCTAGGTGGCTCTCTTAAAGAGTTGCTTAGAAAAAGTTTTTAGGTTCTTTATTTTCAGTGAGTCCTGCTGGCAACAGGCTCACTGCATCGAGGGACTTAGGGGAGAGAAGTGAACTCACCTGCGTGCAGGATGGATTGGCTTCTTAGGCTACTGGACACCATTAGCTCCAGAGGGAGTCGGAACACAGGTCTCGCCCTGGGGTTCGTCCCGGAGCCGCGCCGCCGACCCCCCTTGCAGATGCTGAAGATTGAAGAGGTCCGGAACCAGGCGGCAGAAGACTTTCAGTCTTCATCAGGTAGCGCACAGCACTGCAGCTGTGCGCCATTGTTGTCAGCACACTTCACACAGCGGTCACGGAGGGTGCAGGGCGCGGGGGGGGGGGCGCCCTGGGCAGCAATGTATAATACCTGTATGGCGAAAAATACATCACATATAGCCCTTGAGGCTATATGGATGTATTTAACCCCTGCCAGATATCACAGACTCCGGAGAAGAAGCCCGCCGAAAAGGGGGCGGGGCCTATTCTCCTCAGCACACAGCGCCATTTTCCCTCACAGAAATGCTGGTGGGAAGGCTCCCATGCTCTCCCCTGCACTGCACTACAGAAACAGGGTTAAAACAGAGAGGGGGGGGCACTGATTTGGCGATATGAATATATATTAAAATGCTATAAGGGAGGAACACTTATATAAAGGTTGTCCCTGTATGATTATAGCGTTTTGGTGTGTGCTGGCAAACTCTCCCTCTGTCTCCCCAAAGGGCTAGTGGGTCCTGTCCTCTATCAGAGCATTCCCTATGTGTGTGCTGTATGTCGGTACGTGTGTGTCGACATGTATGAGGAAAATGTTGGTGAGGAGGCGGAGCAAATTGCCTGTAATGGTGATGTCACTCTCTAGGGAGTCGACACCGGAATGGATGGCTTATTTATGGAATTACGTGATAATGTCAACACGCTGCAAGCCGGTTGACGACATGAGACGGCCGGCGAACAAATTAGTACCTGTCCAGGCGTCTCAAACACCGTCAGGGGCTGTAAAACGCCCATTTACCTCAGTCGGTCGACACAGACCCAGACACGGACACTGATTTCAGTGTCGACGGTGAAGAAACAAACTTATTTTCCTTTAGGGCCACACGTTAAGGGCAATGAAGGAGGTGTTACATATTTCTGATACTACAAGTACCACAAAAAAGGGTATTATGTGGGATGTGAAAAAACTACCTGTAGTTTTTCCTGAATCAGATAAATTAAATGAAGTGTGTGATGATGCGTGGGTTTCCCCCGATAGAAAATTATTGGCGGTATACCCTTTCCCGCCAGAAGTTAGGGCACGTTGGGAAACACCCCTTAGGGTGGATAAGGCGCTCACATGCTTATCAGAACAAGTGGCGGTACCATCTACAGATAGGGCCGTACTTAAGGAGCCAGCTGATAGGAGGCTGGAAAATATCCTAAAAAGTATACACACACATGCTGGTGTTATACTACGACCAGCGATCGCCTCAGCCTGGATGTGCAGAGCTGAGGTGGCTTGGTCGGATTCCCTGACTAAAAATATTGATACCCTTGACAGGGACAGTATTTTATTGACTATAGAGCATTTAAAGGATGCATTTCTATATATGCGAGATGCGCAGAGGGATATTTGCACTCTGGCATCAAGAGTAAATGCGATGTCCATATCTGCAAGAAGATGTTTATGGACACGACAGTGGTCAGGTGATGCAGATTCCAAACGGCACAAAGATGTATTGCCGTATAAAGGGGAGGAATTATTTGGGGTCGGTCCATGGGACCTGGTGGCCACGGCAACTGCTGGAAAATCCACCGTTTTTTACCCTAAGTCACATCTCTGCAGAAAAAGACACCGTCTTTTCAGCCTCAGTCCTTTCGTCCCTATAAGAGTCATATCTGCCCAGGGATAGAGGAAAGGGAAGAAGACTGCAGCAGGCAGCCCATTCCCAGGAACAGAAGCCCTCCACCGCTTCTACCAAGTTCTCAGCATGACGCTGGGACCGTACAGGACCCCTGGATCCTACAAGTAGTATCCAAGGGGTACAGATTGGAATGTCGAGACGTTTCCCCCTCGCAGGTTCCTGTAGTCTGCTGTACCAATGTCTCCCTCCGACAGGGAGGCAGTATTGAAAACAATTCACAAGCTGTATTCCCAGCAGGTGATAATAAAATTACCCCTCCTACAACAAGGAAAGGGGTATTATTCCACACCATATGGTGGTACTGAAGCCAGAAGGCTAGGTGAGACCTATTCTAAATCTGAAATATTTGAACACTTACAAAGGTTCAAATCCAGATGCAGTCACTCAGAGCAGTGATAGCGAACCGGGAAGAAGGGGACTATATGGTGTCCCGGGACATCAGGGATGCTTACCTCCATGTCCCAAAATTTGCCTTTCTCACCAAGGGTACCTCAGGTTCGTGGTACAGAACTGTCACTATCAGTTTCAGACGATGCCGTTGGATTGTCCAAGGCACCCCGGGTCCTTACCAAGGTAATGACCGAAATGAGGATTCGTCTTCAAAGAAAATGGACGACCTCCTGATATGAACAAGGTCCAGAGAACAGTTGGAGGTCGGAGTAGCACTATCTCAACTCTTGTGGGAGATCTGCTGTGGGATCTGCTGGAAAAATGGTCCGGATCGCATCTTCAGATGCATCAGCGGATAACCCTATATCCAAGGACAAGGGTGTCTCTCCTGTGGTGATTACAGAGTGCTCATCTTCTAGAGGGCCGCAGATTCGGCATTCAGGATTGGATGCTGGTGACCACGGAGGCCAGCCTGAGAGGCTGGGGAGCAGTCACACAGGGAAAAAATTTCCAGGGAGTGTGATCAAGTCTGGAGAATTCTCTCCACATAAATATACTGAGCTAAGAGCAAATTTATAATGCTCTAAGCTTAGCAAGACCTCTGCTTCAAGGTCAGCCGGTATTGATCCAGTGGGATAACATCACGGCAGTCGCCCACGTAAACAGAAAGGGCGGCACAAGAAGCAGGAGGGCAGTGGCAAAACTGCAAGGATTTTTCGCTAGGCGGAAAATCATGTGATAGCACTGTCAGCAGTGTTCATTCCGGGAGTGGACGACTGGGAAGCAGACTTCCTCAGCAGGCACGACCTCCACCCGGGAGAGTGGGAACTTCATCGGGAAGTTTTCCGCATGATTGTGAACCGTTGGGAAAGACCAAAGGTGGACATGATGGCGTCCCGCCCGAACAAAAAACGGGACAGGTATTGCGCCAGGTCACGAGACCTTCAGGCGATAGCTGTGGACGTCCTGGTAACACCGTGGGTGTAACAGTCGGTGTATGTGTTCCCTCCTCTGCTTCTCATAACCAAGGTATTGAGAATTATAAGACGTAGAGGAGTAAGAACTATACTCGTGGCTCCGGATTGGCCAAGAGGGACTTGGTACCCGGAACTTCAAGAGATGCTCACAGAGGACTAATGGCCTCGGGAGCTAAGAAGGGACTTGCTTCAGCAAGTACCATGTCTGTTCCAAGACTTACCGCGGCTGCGTTTGACGGCATGGCGGTTGAACGCCGGATCCTAAGGGAAAAGGCATTTCGGAAGAGGTCATACCTACCCTGGTCAAAGCCAGGAAGGAGGTGACCGCACAACGTTATCACCACATGTGGTGAAAATATGTTGCGTGGGTGAGGCCAGGAAGGCCCCACGAAGAAATTTCAACTAGGTCGATTTCTGCACTTCCTGCAAACAGGAGTGTCTATGAGCCTCAAATTGGGGTCCATTAAGGTTCAAGTTTCGGCCCTGTAGATTTTCTTCCAGAAAGAATTGGCTTCGGTTCCTGAAGTCCAGACGTTTGTCAAGGGAGTATTGCATATACAGCCCCTTTTGTGCCTCCAGTGGCACCTCAACGTAGTGTTGGGATTCCTAAAATCATATTGGTTTGAACCGCTCAAATCTGTGGATTTGAAATATCTCACATGGAAAGTGACCATGCTGTTGGCCCTGGCCTCGGCCAGGCGATTGTCAGAATTGGCGGCTTTGTCTTACAAAAGCCCATATTTGATTTTCCATTCGGACAGGGCAGAACTGCGGACTTGTCCCCAGTTTCTTCCTAAAGTGGTGTCAGCGTTTCACCTGAAACAACCTATTGTGGTGCCTGCGGCTACTAGGGACTTGGAGGACTCCAAGTTGCTAGACGTTGTCAGGGCCCTGAAAATATATATATATATATATATATATATATATATATATATATATATATAATTCCAGGACGGCTGGAGTCAGAAAGTCTGACTTGCTGTTTATATTGTATGCACCCAAAAATCTGGGTGCTCCTGCTTCTAAGCAGACTATTGCTCGTTGGATTTGTAGTACAATTCAGCTTGCACATTCTGTGGCAGGCCTGCCACAGCCAAAATCTGTAAATGCCCATTCCACAAGGAAGGTGGGCTCATCTTGGGCGGCTGCCCGAGGGGTCTCGGCATTACAACTTTGCCGAGCAGCTACGTGGTCAGGGGGGAACACGTTTGTAAAATTCTACAAATTTGATACCCTGGCTGAGGAGGACCTGGAGTTTCTCTCATTCGGTGCTGCAGAGTCATCCGCACTCTCCCGCCCGTTTGGGAGCTTTGGTATAATCCCCATGGTCCTGACGGAGTCCCCAGCATCCACTAGGACGTTAGAGAAAATAAGATTTTACTTACCGATAAATCTATTTCTCGTAGTCCGTAGTGGATGCTGGGCGCCCATCCCAAGTGCGGATTGTCTGCATTACTTGTACATAATTATTGTTACAAAAATCGGGTTGTTATTGTTGTGGGCCATCTTTTCAGAGGCTCCTTCGTTGTTATCATACTGTTAACTGGGTTCAAATCACAGGTTGTACGGTGTGATTGGTGTGGCTGGTATGAGTCTTACCCGGGATTCAAGATCCTTCCTTATTGTGTACGCTCGTCCGGGCACAGTACCTAAGTGAGGCTTGGAGGGGGGTCATAGGGGGAGGAGCCAGTACACACCATGTGATCCTAAAAGCTTACTTTTTGTGCCCTGTCTCCTGCGGAGCCGCTATTCCCCATGGTCCTGACGGAGTCCCCAGCATCCACTACGGACTACGAGAAATAGATTTATCGGTAAGTAAAATCTTATTATTCCCCATCTTCATTGGAGGAATTATCAAAAAAATTAGTGAATTGTGAGGAAGAAATGGCCCATTTAGATGACCCCTTGACCCCAGAGGGGCGTGGGGTGGACTTTTGTCTAACCAAAGTCTGATTTAATTGCTGTAACGCTGGATTGACTACGGGGGCAATATGTGGCTGTAATGGCACGGGAGGCACCACAGGGGGCGTAAGACGCAATACAAGCATAGTCAGTATATTTGAAAAAGCTGCCCAAGGTGGGTCCTGATTGGCCACAGGTGCCGCAGGTGGACTGGGAGATGTATGACACCCAGTGCCTGAACCAGCAGCTAACACTTCCCCCACTGGTGAATCCATAACGACAGCACTGCATG
Source organism: Pseudophryne corroboree (assembly GCF_028390025.1). NCBI lineage: Eukaryota > Metazoa > Chordata > Amphibia > Anura > Myobatrachidae > Pseudophryne > Pseudophryne corroboree. The sequence goes on along the minus strand of NC_086445.1, from coordinate 206,361,756 downwards.
ATGCAGGAGCGTCCGCAGATGTCCCGCCCTGTGTAGCAGACATTAAATGGGATGTAGCCTTGGGGCGTAACAGTACAATATAGCCAAACACAAAAAAACAGCAAATAATCACCTGTGTTTTGTGACAGTAAATACAGAGCACAAACAGAGAATTTAAGCAGTGTGGGGTGACTGAAAAACAGTGAGAAATACAAACAGTATACCATGTGTAGCACTATATAGGATATGAGACCCTGACGCACCTAGCTTCCCAGGGTAGAGAATATAGTGATAGCAAAACGTGTGATACACAAGAATGGAATCCACACAGCAGCTATAGGCACACTCAGTCACAGGTACAATGCAGGAATTATTACATATAAACAATAAAACTGCACTGGACTAGTAATTACATATAAGTATGTATGTATACAAATATAACAATGCACAGTAAACACTGGATGTATATCACAGAATACTTGTACTAAATATTCAGATAGCAGTACACTTGTTCTTAACTAACACGGTCTAAAATGACATGTAGAATACTTAAGTGTCTGTAAATGCAGAGTGCGGATGATACAGGCGGATTTACAGAGGAGACAGTGCCCAGCAGTCCCGGAGATCAGCCCAGCTATGTAATGGCGCAAAAATCTCTTTAGGGAGTGAGTGAAAGAGATGCAGCTCCAGGGCGGGAACACCAGTAGTAGATGGCACCCGGAGCTGGGGGCGGGGCTACAGGTCAGCGCCTTATCCCCTCTGCTGGTCTTCACCACCGGGTACTGTGGAGCCTTTTGCAAACGGATTTTAATAAATTCGACCTGTGCTCCTTGCCCTGGTGGATAGAGTGGGGTCCCTGTGCGACAGTGTCCACAGCAGTGGCGCGGTCCATCTCCTGGGACTGCGACCGGATCACGATTTACCTTACCTCCCCCCTTTAGTGCAGCCACGCGATCCTGGAGAATGACAGCGGTGGTGTGCCTGAAAAACCAGCGTGTCTCCGCTGCAAGTACCCGGGAACCAGGCCGCGGGAGTATGCAGCGCCGCTGAGGGAGGTGATGGAGCTGCAGCACTGCATGTCATAAAGACAAAGAAAGTGCTGCGGCCCTTGAAGTCTTCTAAAAAGCTCTTTTCAGGGCAGCCCCACCTGTTAGTGACCTGCACTGCAGGCACCAACTTACAAACTGAGCTCCAGTGCCTGGAGGCGGGGCTATAGGAGGAGGTGCAGTGCATCCTGGGAACAGTCAAAGCTTTAGCCTGTTGGTGCCTCGGATCAAGATCCAACTCTACACCCCGATGTTATTCCCTGTGGAATACCAGTGTACCCCGCTGCAGAAATATATTTTTTTGAGCATGCGTTTTGAATATTTTGTGCATTGTGTGTTACATGATAGGCTTTAATTTTGATGCAAAGCTTGTCATGAAAACTGGTAACAAATGTTACATAAAAAGACTAATTTTCATGGAATGACCCAACAGCCTGCTGCAATTCTTGCATTTATGGGCATTTCCAGTGAGCGGAGATGACATATCAGAAATTATAGTTTTGATGGCACCGAGCCAGGGAGGCTCTTGACCCTCCCCCACAGTCTCCTCAATGTTTTGTGAAGACTGACTACATTGTTCACAAGAAATGGAGCCAGAATAAAGTGGAGAGAACCTGGTGTTACACACACTGCATAACTTGTGTTTTACCATGATGATAGTAATACACCAACATAAACATACAATAGACAATATAATGCAAGCCTGCTTCACTGTGAGAGACAGAGAGAAGGCACCAGCACACCCAAGCTATATAGCCTCAGTGAGGCTGCTAGCTGTAACTCAGTGAAACACTGTATTTACATATCTATCTTATTTAATGGGATGTGGGAATGTGCATAATAGCAGCTCTCCCCCTGGATACACCTTGTAGTACCAGTGATCCAGCATGTCCAAGCATCTGGAGGAGCTGTGTGAGGCTGCTGCTGCAGAGGAAGGCACCAATATGCAGCTGAGCCCGCTCTGAGGTAGCGCCGCATCCCCCCTTCCCCAATGGTGCCAGAGCTACTGATATCTTTATACTGGCAAAGTCTCCCAAAAGTCTTTAAAACGTCACACAAGTATTAGGTTAAGCTCCCGTTAGCCAGTTTACACAGGGGGCTATAGCGGGTCCCGTATGCCACCCTGCGTGTCAGCCGCACAATTAACTGGGGACCCCACCTAGCTGTGCCCTCAATCTGTACTCACCACTGTTGTCACCTTCAGGCTTAGGTTAGGGGTGTGCGGCGTGCTGCGATTGTGACAGCTAAAGCACAGTGCCCCACTGAACAAACAACCTCTCAGGACGGTGGTCCTGCAGCGGGGAAGCGGCTCTGACACCTCGCGAGGCCCCCCAACTCCCATGGCTGATGCCCAAACAGCATACCGAAAATAATAAAAGTTTGAAATAAAACTGAAGAAAACTCTCTGGAGCTTGCAGAGTGTGCATCCTCTCCTGAGGGCACTTTTTTTCTAAACTGCCTGTGGGAGGGGGCATAGAGGGGAGGAGCCAGAACACCCAGTTGAAGAAATATAAAGTGCACCGGCTCCTTTGGACCCCGTCTATACCCATCGTACTAATGTGTCCCCCAATATCCCTTATGGATGCTAGAGAAATATTGTTAGTACTACTAATCTTCTAGCATCTCCTCTATAGTTTTTTCCTCAGCTGTTCCTGTAACAGATCAGTACCTGGACAGTTGTTGCATTCATCTAAATTAGCGCACCACTGGTGGTGCTATTAGCAGGGTCAGGTGGTACTCGAGTTTGAGTACCATCTACACAGTCTTGGGTTTTATATGGCTGCTCCCGATGTGACAGAAACAGCTGACTTCCATGTTATGTGACTACCTCTGCACAAAGCAGAGAGGTCACACTGAAGCCAAACACACAGCGATTAGCCTCATGCATTTTTAAATGCATAATGCTAATCTAACAGCAAGGTCTCCCCAGACTGGCAAGTGATCAGAGGAAACATGTCAGACAGTCGCACTCACATTATCATTAATTTAACATTCTGATGACCGCTACACCTGCAAGCAGAATGGGTACCACTACCACCTGCTAAGAAACAATTTAAGTATTGCCATAAACAAAGCTACTAAAAATGTTAGAACCCACTGAGATCTTAACTTTGGTTGTGAACAATCTTAAAACATCAAGGCATAAACAAATACTGCTGTAACTTGAGTTGGATGCGTGGAGCTGTTACTCCGACTGAAAAGTTTGAGTGTGTGCAGCACTCATCAAAATGTTTGGTAGTTACTTAGATTACAGACGGCTAAATGGCGAATAACTAATGATCTTCTGTAACTGTACTTTAATACATACAAAGTTGCCCATTCTCAGGATCTCAGGCGCCATTAACATCACAGTCCGGGGAAAAGCTCATTTAAACATTGTTACTTATTACAGTAGGGGTCTATTTACTAAGCCTTAGGGGAAAGTGAGAGATTGCCATTTTAAAATAAGTAGAACTCTTACAATCATTTACATGGCAAAATTTTTATGTGCACGGATACTGATCCCCATGTATTACAGCGGAGGTGCATGCTGAATGACAGGGGCGCTGTGCTATCTAAAAGAAAGCACGCCGATATGCAGGGCAATGTATGAACGGTCGTGACTGTTCCGATACCTGCAGCTATCAATTTTGACAGCTGCAGGTGTCGTTGCCAAACACCACAGCAGGTTCTGTCCCTGGCTGTGGCGGGTGCCGGCTGCATGTGAAATCTCGCGAGCGTAGCGAGATCCTGTGCATGTAACCCGGAGCTGGCCGTGGGAGAGAGACAGTGCATCAGCACTAAGCTGAAATGCTGTGTCCTCTAGCGGGTATCACCTGGAGGGGGGGGGGGGGGGTTTACTCCCCCACTCCGGCACAGATGTTCTTACATCTAGTCGATGTACCTTCCTGCTTCACCTCAGTAATGAGGCGAAGCAGGAAGAGCTGTAGTGGCACAATATGTGCCGCTATAGTACATCTACCCATACCTCTCTCCCCAAAGCTTGCTAAATAGACAGCATAGTTTTGTTTTTGGGAAATGCATTTACTCAACAATTCTATTATAACCACTCATAGGGGTAAATTTACTAAGGTGGGAGATTTTTAGAACTGGTGATGCAACCAATCAGATTCTACTTACCATTTATCTAGCTGCTTCTAGCAGATGATAGATATAATCTGATTGGTTGCTATGGGCAACATCACCAGTTCTAAAAAATCTCCCACCTTAGTAAATTTACCCCATAGCATATACAATGTGTGTAAATAATTTGAGGTCTGGTCATTTGGAAATTTCATTATAGTTCATGTTAAATGGAGGCCAACCATTATTCAAGAACAAACAACTTTTATGTGCAATATATTGATTTGGAAGCTCCTTCAATATCAGGTCACAACTACAGGTATACAAATTAATTCTAGGGAATGACTGGGACAGGGTTCTCTATCATTTGGTGCACCATGCCTAAAATAAACTGCATTCCAAAGTTGTCCCTGGCATTCCCCTCATTATTGCTTAGCATAGTGGTGCTCAACTCCGATCCTCAAGTACCCCATATAGCTCAAATTTTCAGAATTTCTATCTATGGTTAACAAGCGGGATAATTACTGATCCAGCAAAATAGATTAATTCACCTGTGAGTGATTAAAGATATCCAGAAAACATGACCTGTTATGGTGTTGCTTGAGAACTGGCCTAGCAGTATGCCAAGCTTTCTAATATTACCAGTAATTTTACCTTAACATTGACATCACTGTAAATGTTCATGTACACAACTATCTAATTAGTTCTAATATATGTTATTTTCTAGGGAGATAGTGGAGGACCCTTTGTATGCTATATGCCAGAAAGGGACAGGTTCTACCAGTTAGGTATAACCAGTTTTGGATATGATTGTGCTAAAGCTCATTATCCCGGAGTTTACACTCGAGTGGAAAATTATGGAAACTGGCTGAGTATGCGAACGACAAATGCCACAGACAAAATAGATGGCAGGATTTATAATACATCAGGACTGAGAACATTCATTGGCATAAAGTTTTCCTTCATAAATGCACTTGGAATAATGACATGGTTAATGAATGTTATGCAAACCTTATAGGGAATTCAGAAATGTCTGTATAAAATATATATATATGATGTTTTGTGTGCATTTTTTTTTTTACTTTCAAACAGCTCAGCTTAGTCAGAAATAAAACGGTCACTGCTGGAATATAGGACTAAACAAAAACACATTATCTGTATTATATTGTTTTTTTATTTTGAAAGTGCTAATGCATATCCTTAGATACAGCGCACACATTTTAGTTTTTAATGCATAAGTGCCTTAAAATGTAAAAAGTATTTGTTTTTACAGAATAAAAGAAAGCAAAACAAAGAAACAGCAAATCAACGGAAAGATTTTGAAAAGGTTTGACATTAAAGAACTCCACTGTTCTCTCTCCTGGATCATTTTCACTAAACACGTTACTAAAAGGAAAACCATGAAAATGAAAAACGGACTCAATTTATTCTCTGAAAAACGTATTTTTAGGAGTGACCAATTCCTGTTTATTGCTCTCTCACACCCATTAGTGCTAGAAACATATCTTGCACTGAAACTTCCTTTTCTTTTTTACTAAATCAACAGTTTTACTGATGAACTTTAAAGTAAATCCAATTGGACATAAGCAATTACACATTATGTAAATAATCACACATCATTTATTATAGAAATGTAAATCACACCTAGTAGCCAAAATCAGAATACATTGCAAAACGTTTGCTCAGCTCATCCTAACCAGTCTTCAGGACACTGGATGAAATAGCATGTTCTGTCTATTTAATTAGGCTACCAGAATAAAAGTCAAAAGATTCCCCTTTAAAACCCTTATGGATATTTCATATAATAAACACTACAAAACAACATAATTACAATTTTGCCTGCTGAAATAAGCAAACCTTTTACTGTAAAAGTGATACTTTTCTATAAAAAAAATCCTTAACCTGAAAATGGGAGTAATAAAACGAGGTAAAGTATGTACATACAATTACATAAAAAATAAACCCAGAATAACAGTAAAAAAAAACAACAAAAAAAACAAAAAACACATAGGACAATATGTTCCACTTTCTGTAATTTTTGTGTGGTCTAAAAACATTCTAAAGAATAGTTACTAACAGGATCAGTCTACTGATGGCTGACTAGGGGATGCAGTTAATTTGCTTACGGTAGGGATCCCCACGGTCATGATACAGACGCCAGAATCCCGATCGTTGACAATGCCGACAGCCGGGGCTATTCTCACTCTGGGTCTCCACAACACCCATAGAGTGGGAATAGAACCTACTGTGAGTGCGAGCCACCGAGCCCGCAAGGGGACTCTTTGCGCTCGCCCCGTTGCCGGCATAGTAACAGACGGCATCCCCCCACCCCCTCTAGCTGTCTTACTGTAAGTCCCAGCATAATCTGCCTGCATTTGGCTCAGACATATTTAAACTAGTTAGAGCCACAGTCAAAGCCCAGGTTAGACCACAGGTGACTCCCATGTTTAAATAAACCATTTCCATTTTAATGTAGTTTTAGTTTTCCTATTCATCACATGTTTATATTAACATATGGTGGCAAGTTGTGTTTTCTTATGTCTAATAGCTTGAGCAGACTAGGTAAAAAAAAAGCCTTCGTCAATGGCCTCACATAAAAGTTAGAAAATTTTGGTATAAAAGGGACAACAAAAAAACCTCTTAAAATACAGAGCTGACAAAAACACAACATTTTAAACAGTTTTATGACAGTACAAATCTTTTAAAGTCTTTAGCTCTTCAATTAATGTTTTGTTTTGATTTTCAAGAACTGCAACTCTGTTTTCCAAACATTTAACATACTCTTTCTTCTTTCTTCGACATTCTCGGGCGGCCTCCCTAAAATCCAAGGGCACAGACGTTACAGATGCGTTATTTTCTATTGTTAAACACAATAAATCCTGCCATGGTTAAATGGCTACTAGGACATATACCACATTCTGTGTTGCAGGTGAAATATCCTTTTAGCAAGTAAGTCTGGGTATGATCAAGGTAAATGTACACACTTACCGATTTGGCTGCTCGATAGGTCAACCCCTGAAGCAACCGCCTGTACACACAGCACGATGCGCTGATATATCTGTGCTGCAGGGCCGTCGTGATAGGTCTGAAATACGTCATTCACAAACATATCTCTGGTACACACCCGCTGAAACACCCAGGATATATCGACCTTTCAATTGAACACCCACTGTATCAGCCAGCGTGTACCCTGTATAAGGGATTTTTTTTGTTTGGTTTTTGTAACATGCAGCTTGACTTGTCCAATATTTGAATCAAGGGGGGAAAAAATAGGAATTTAATACCTACCAGTAATTCCTTTTCTCGTAGTCCGTAGTGGATACTGGGGAACATGATATTACAATGGGGTATAAATCGGGTCCGCTGGAGCCTGGCACTTTAAGAAATCAATAGTGTGTGCTGGCTCCTCCCCTCTATGCCCCTCCTAGCAAACTCCGTCTAGGAAACTGTGCCCAAGGAGACGGACATACTTTGAAAGAAGGATAGAACACATAAAGCGGTAAATAACGAACCAACACACAGACAATAAGATAGCAGAGCTAACCAGAACAGAGGAAAGCAACGCTAACGATAGAAGGATAGCAACGCTAACAAAATATGGAACACTGAAACACAGCAAACCCAACCATAACACTTACAAACAGGTAAGCAGGAAAACAAAGCACAGAGGCGGGCGCACAGTATCCACTACGGACTACGAGAAAAGGAATTACTGGTAGGTATTAAATTCCTGTTTTTCTCTAAAGTCCTAGTGGATACTGGGGAATAGGATATTACCATGCAAACGTCCCAAAGCTCCTAGAATGGATGGGAGAGTGCTGAGACCTCTGCAAAACCACCTGACCAAACTGAAGGTCATCTTTGGCCAAGGTGTTGAACCTGTAGAACTTAAACGTGTTCACACCAGACCAAGTTGCTGCACGGGCACAACTGTAAGGCCGAGACGCCCCAGGCAACCACCCATGAAGAACCCACGACCTTGTGGAGTGGGCCTGAACCGAACACGGTAGAGCAGCCGAAGTATAGGCTTGTTGGATAGGTAATTTGACCCAACAAGCAATGGACTGCTTGGAGGCAGGACGACCAATCTTCGTAGCATCATAGAGGACGAAAAGCGAGTCAGACTTCCTGTGACGAGCAGTCCTCTTCATGTAAATCCTCAAAGCCCTCACAACATCCAGGGACTTTGGAGCAACTGAAATGTCTGATAAGACTGGAACCACAATTTGTTGATATACATGAAATGCCAACACTACTTTCGGCAAAAACTGTGGGCGAGTTCTGAGCTCCGCCCTATCCTCATGAAACACCAACTATGGGCTCTTACAGGACAAGGCCCCCAATTCAGACACTCTCCTAACCGAAGTCAAGGCCAATAACATAACAGTCTTCCATGTCAGGTATTTTAAGTCAACCTTTATGCAAAAGTTCAAACCAATCCGACTGGAGAAAGGTCAACACCAATTTGAGGTCCCACGGAACAAAGGGTGGCTGAATGTGCAACACCCCCTTAAGAAAGGTCTGTACTTCAGGAAGTACTGCCAGTTGTATCTGGAAGAAGATAGAGACGAAATCCGAACTTTGATGGAGCCTAATCGTAGGCCCTAATCCACTCCTGCTTGCAGAAACAGTAGAAACCGGCCCAGATGAAATTCCACAGGAGAACATTTTCGACCCTCACACCAAGAAACACATTTCTTCCAAATACGGTGGTAATGTTTGGAGGTAACCAGCTTACGGACCTTTACCATAGTGGAAACCACCTTGGATGGAAGACCCTTCCTGGTTAAAATCTCCCTCTCAACTTCCAGGCTGTCAACCGTAGCCGCTGTAAGTCTGGACAGACTAATGGTCCTTGTTGAAGAAGGTCCTTGAGAAGCTGCAGAGGCCAGGGTTCCTCCAACGGCAGGGTCAGGAGGTCCAAATACCAGGCCAGTCGAGGACAATCCGGGGCAATGAGAATTGCCTGAACCTGTTCCTGTTTGAGTCTTTTGAGAACTCTTGGGATTAGAGGTATTGGAGGAAACAGGTAAACTAACTGGTAAGTCCATGGCGTTGTCAGAGCCATCAGGTCTATCTGTGGACAACCCCACCGGTGAACAAGTTGCTGAAACACCTGAGGGTGGAGGCCCCATTCTCTCGGATGGAGGTCGTGCCTGCTTGGGAAGTCCGCTTCCCAGTTGTCCACTCCTGGAATGTAAACGGCTGAGATGGTCCTTGCGTTGGAGTATTCTTGACACCTCTCAATTGCAGCCCTACTTCTTGTTCCTCCCTGTCGGTTGATGTACGCTACTGCCGTGGCGTGGTCCGACTGCACCTGGATGGCCTGATTATGAAGGAGGTAAGAGGCCTGTATTAGAAGACCAAACAACCAATACTGAATCTAGCGCTCTGTCACTTCTAATCCATATGCTGCCAGCAACATAGGGCCACTCACCCCTATTAGATTGAAAAATCAGACAAGCAAAAAAAGAAAATAGTGTTGCAGCGCATATAGATTAGAATTATTAAAAGTCTATTTATTAAGACACATATATAAATAAAATATATTATGCAAACTATGCAATTTATACCACCGGCCGGTCAGTACCCTTTTACAATAATTATTGCACATATAAACTAGATATAGCATATATTGTAACGATTTACTTCCTATCCGTTCAATATATCTTAGTAACACTTATTGCAATGATTAAAATATAATTGATCTAATAATTACTCAGGCTGAATGATACACACAGTGTTCTTTCCTGTGAGGTTATATGACAGTCACTTTGATGAAAAAATGATGAAGTCAAGTTATTCCTCACATCAGGTGCAAATAGATGTGCTTTATATGGCCACAGCCTGTAATAAAAGTGAGCCAATGCTCCCTCTAAAAGCGTGTCTGGCCAGACATTTATATATACACCACTATCCGGAGGTCTCTACAGCTAAAACGCACACTCCAGCAAGGTGCTATCGGAATTCTTCACCTCTTTCCTATGGTCCCCCAGAGATGACTGCGCGATAAAGGGTTGAAAGCACCAGCAGCCGGGGAGGACATTTCGGGTGAAATTATCCACGCACAGGAGCGGTGAGACCGTACTATATAAATGTCTGGCCAGACACGCTTTTAGAGGGAGCATTGGCTCACTTTTATTACAGGCTGTGGCCATATAAAGCACATCTATTTGCACCTGATGTGAGGAATAACTTGACTTCATCATTTTTTCATCAAAGTGACTGTCATATAACCTCACAGGAAAGAACACTGTGTGTATCATTCAGCCTGAGTAATTATTAGATCAATTATATTTTAATCATTGCAATAAGTGTTACTAAGATATATTGAACGGATAGGAAGTAAATCGTTACAATATATGCTATATCTAGTTTATATGTGCAATAATTATTGTAAAAGGGTACTGACCGGCCGGTGGTATAAATTGCATAGTTTGCATAATATATTTTATTTATATATGTGTCTTAATAAATAGACTTTTAATAATTCTAATCTATATGCGCTGCAACACTATTTTCTTTTTTTGCTTGTCTGCCTGTATTAGAACATTGTAAATTGCTGAGTTCCAGGATGTTGATTGGAAGAGCAGATTCCTGAAACGACCATGTCCCCTGGAACTGCGCTCCTTGAGTCACAGTCCCCCAACCCCTGAGGCTGGCATCTGTTGTCAACAAGGTCCATGACAGGGTGTTGAAACTCCAAACCTCCACCAGATGAGCCACCACAGCAGGGATATCCGTGCCTTCGGTGACAGGGTTATATGCTGATGCATGTGCAGGTGAGATCCCAACCATCTGTCCAACAAATCCAGTTGAAATGGTCGCACATGGAACCTGCCGTACTTTATCGCCTTATAGGAGGCCACCATCTTACCCTGCAAGCGGATGCAGAGATGAATTGAGACCATGCAAGGTTTCAGCACTACCCGGACCATAGACTGAATAGTCAAGGCCTTGTCCATGGGGAGGTAAACCTTCTGAGACACCGTATCCAGGATCATCGCCAGGAACTGAATTCTCTGAGACCGTTCCAGGTGAGATTTCTGAAAACAGAGTATCCATCCGTGATCCGTAAGCAAGAGAGTAGTCAAGTCGATGCTGTGCAGTAGTTGTTCTTTGGACACCACCTTAATCAGGAGATCATCCAGGTACGGAATTATTTGGACACCCCTCATGCGCAGATGTACCATCATTTCCGCCATGACCTTTGTGAATACCCTTGGGGCTGTGGAGAGACCGAAACAAAAGGCCTGAAACAGGAAATGCTGGTCCAGAATCGCAAACCTGAGGAACGCTTGGGAAGGGGGGGCAAATTGTGATATGTAGTTATGCGTCCTTTATATCCAGGGACACCAGAAGCTCCCCCTCCTCCGAAGTCGCTATCACTGCTCTTAGGGATTCCATCTTGAATATGAACGTACGGGTTCAAGGATTTGAGGTTCAAGATCGGTCGTACAGAGCCACCCTGCTTCAAAACCACAGACCCTTGAGTAAAACCCCTGTGAGTGCAGCTAAGGAGGCACTGGAACAGTAACTCCTGTAGAAAGCAGCTTTTGCACTGCCTGCTGTAAGGAAACCCTTGCTTCCTGTGAAATGTGGGCAAAGTGTTCAAGGCGAGCACCTATCTGAAAGTCGCCTTGCTGCTGGGGCCAACAGTCACGTGGAAGAGGATCCGGAGGCCTGGTCTGCAGGTCCGGCAGCTGCTGGTTTCCGGGACTTACCGCGAGATCCTCTAGCAGCATTGGAGGCACCTCTGGCTTTGCCTCTGAATCTGGCCACCTGAAAGAACTGGGGGTCCAAGATAGGGACGCCTGTCTGGTGGGGGGGCAGACGGCAGATATGTAGATTTACCGGCAGTTGCCTGAGATATCCACTACAGCTCTTCCCCAAACAAGGCATCACCTTTGAAAGGAAGGTTCTCAACCTCTTTTTTAGAATCAGCATCCGCTGACCAGTGTCGCAGCCACAGGGCTCTATGAGCAGATACTGCCATAGCAGTGGTACGGCCGTTAAGGATACTAAGTTCCTTAACAGCCTCACTCATAGTTTGCAGAATCCTGGATGTGTTGTAGTAATGTAGCTATCTCTTCCTGAGGTAGTGTAAGTAACCCCTTCAGAATCTCATCGGACCATTTTACCATGGCTCTAGAAATCCAGCCGCATACTATGGTAGGGCGCTGGGCTACACCCGCTGCAGAGTAAAATTGATTTAAGAGTGGTTTCAATCTTGCGATCAGCTGGGTCTTTTAAGGTAACAGCTCCAGGTACATATAAAAGTATCCACTGTGGATGGGGTTTCACAGACTTTCCTATCCTCTGTAGGGAAAGGAAATTATTTTAACATCCGTTTAGGGGTAATACAATTTTTGTCAGGATTTATCCACGCAGCCTTAGCCAGGGAATCTAATTACTTAGAAACCGGGAAGGTTGCAGAGGACTTTAGTTTCACATTAAAAAACAATGCCTCTGTCTGTTTTTCCTCCTTACCAGGGATATTGACACCTCTCTAATAGCGTAAATGAGGGCCTCAACACCTCGGGACAGGGAATTATTCTCGTCCACTTCTGCATCTCCGTCATCTAACTCTGGTAGTTCAGAGTCAGATTGTAATAATTGTGGGAGAGTGCGTTTATGAGAGACCAACAGGGGGGCTGAAGAGCCTGTCTGTGGTCTGCAGCAGCTACCATGAACGTGTCCATAGTTTGTTTCAGGGTCTGTCTTTCATGCTTAGCTGTAACTAACTCTGAGTTAATACTGGAAATGATTAAATGATTCCATCCACTCCGGTTCCTGCACATTACTACCTTGTGAAGGAATTGAGCATTGGGTACACATAAGGGACCCCTGTGAGGCAGGTGTAAACCTAGCCTAGCATAAAGTACACACAGACTTATTTGCAGACATGCTTGAGTAAAAAACACACAGATTAGTATGAAAACATAGTGCAGTATTGGTAAGATATGCACACTTAACCCAGACTACCCTGAAGGGAGTGACAGAGAGAATTTGGAACCAGCACACTACACCACAGACTGAGCAGCGCCCCGCTGGGTGTCCTTTATGTGTAACTTTCCACACAGCGGTAGAACCGCTGGTTATGAGCTCCCCTCTTCACTATCAACCCCCTGGTACCAGATACAATGGTGGTTCAGTGGGTCTTGGAGAAGTCTCCGCGTGCAGCCTGTATCAGCAGCAGCAGGAAAAGGCACCGTTTAGCCTTTGATCCCGCTCTCTGGGAAGCCCCGCCCCCATAATGGTGCACGGTTTCTGTATAGTATTTAGAATGGCTTTCTCCATAAAATGTGAAATTGAGTGTACACACCATGCCGTTCACCATGCTGCCAGTCTGGGTCTCAGTGGGCACCGCGGCCCGGAGCCGGGTGAACACTGTAGATTCATGTTGCCAATTTGCACCGGGGACCCGCTAACCGATTCCCCAGTGTAACACTCACTGCACCGCGTCGACTTCTGTTAAGGGATGGCGGCATGCTGCCGGCGTGGGCTCACAACCTGGGGATGTAAGAAAAAGCGCCTCAGGAGCTCAGTGTCCTGTCAGCTGGGATTACGTACCGTTGATTCCATCCCCCCCTTATGTCCCACGATGCAGGCACACTGGTTGCCAACCAGTGCTGCCTGAAAATGCACCCGGCTCCTTGGGCACATTTTCTAAACTGAGTCTGCTAGAGGGGCATAGAGGGGAGGAGCCAACACACACTATTGATTTCTTAAAGTGCCAGGCTCCAGAAGACCCGATCTATACCCCATGGTAATATCCTATTCCCCAGTATCCACTAGGAAGTTAGAAACCTGTTGCAGGATTCTCTGTTTATTTTATTTTTAATATAGTGAGACGATCCAGATGTATTACTACTGTAGAATCCAATTAGGAAATATTATCTATGGGCCTAATTCAGGTTGGATCGCAGTAATGCGATCACCATTTCTGCTTGCTGAAGGATGGACGGCCCCCGGTATGCGAACAGAAGGATTGACAATTCTGCTAATTAGCAGAATTTGCAATCCTTACTGAATTAGGCCCTATAACTTATAATGGTGGTGCTACAAACAGACTCAAATATATATGCAAAAGGAATAGAAGAGGGAAAGGGGAGTACTCTGATCTTATACTGTCCACTTATATACTGTTATGTCTATTTATATGCGTTGTTGGTTAGCTGTGAAGTTACTTATAATGTGTACAAGATCTGCACCCTTTCCAAATGACTCCCTTTTCCTTCTATTCCCTTTGACTTGTCTAATAATCTGTAATAATGCAGTTAGTGTGGGCTGAAGCAGATGTGATCAAATGAAAGTGCTACAGATTAGACCATGACAATAGTTAAGGGTAATAGTCAATCTGACTAGATTGCTTAGAAGTTAATCACGAACCCCTCTGTGTGTATGCCCCCCAGGCACACTCTAGCAGGTCAGGGGTGGTCAGAACAGGTCCTCTACGCGTTTCGCCTTACAAGGCTTCCTCAGGAGTGTCTATTAATTTGATAAGTCAATTATGCACTATGAGAGGCGTATCTTTCTTTGGTTGATTTTAGACACTGCTATCCAACTAACAGACCTATTGGAGGATAAAGATCCCCTATGATATGCTTGATTGATTCAACTGTCTGATATGCATAACACCTATAAAAGGTGCAAATTGTTTACTGAAACTGAACAAATCAATATTGCACCATGAGGAGTGTATTTTGTGCTTGCTATTCTTAGATTCGCTGTGTTGCGGACAACAGATTGGAGGAATCAGCTACTGTGTTTGATGTGCATGATAGAAACTCCACCTTACCTACAGATACTTTGCTACACTCACCAAAATTAGTGTGAAGTTACTGCACCATTAGGCGCTTGTCCTCTCTCCTTGTTTTTCCAGATTTATTTGTCACAAAACCTAGTGACAGCCCGAAGGACTGAGCAGCCGCCCGCAGGGCATTCTGAGGAATTAGTGTGCAAGTTGGACAATCTCAAGACATTGTTTATGAATATATTTTATTGATTGATAAAGGGAGGTAGCGCACTGACCTTATTTTTTGTTTATATATATATATACACATACATACACACACACATATACATAAACACACACATATATATGTGTGTGTGTGTGTGTGTGTGTGTGTGTGTGTGTGTGTGTGTATATATATATATACACATACACACACATGGTTATCAAACATACATTAGAGGATTTTAGGAAATCAATAAGGATTAGTGCTTACTACATTTTTTTTAAAGTACAAAATATTAGACCTCATCAGCTATGCATGTTTTGGAGATCTGATCATGTACACTTAACGTGATCAGTATAGTAACAAGGCAAGCACTGCTTAAGACACCTGATGGCAGTTATCAGAACAGCTGGTGGTGACCATTTGTAGACAAGTTTCAGAAGCTAGTCAAAACTGTTGTAGCAGCTAGCATAACCTTTTAAGAATCCTTTCCCCTGTCACTTGTTCCTTACCTATTTTTCATTAATCTTATTTCACGCTTTAGTTGTGGGTCGTCTGATTTCGTTGGGGGACAGGACAGTGTAACGGGTGAGGTCATAACCACCGTTTGTGGTAGAGAGGTGGTAGTTGACGTAGTGCGGATCTGATATGTCTGCATGTCTCCTGATGCAGCTGAAACATACACAGACGCCGAATTAATAGGTACAAAAAGCAGAATGAAAAAAATAATAAGTGCATTGCATACATAATTCAGCTGTAAACCAAATCAGAGATTGGATCACTTACTCTGTACAACCACTTGATTGCTCGGTACAAGAATCTGCTGACCATCTGATGTTTGGGCATACTGTAGTATAGTTGTTCCTGATTGGTTGCTGCTGGCGTTGGCCATTGCCAGTGCCTGTAACCCTTGTACCCCATCTGTTCCTGAAGTGGCAAGCTGGAGGGTTCCATTAGGACCGATGGTTACTAAAAAAAAAATATATATATATATAATAATAATAATACTACATTTATTAGTCAAATTTATTAGTTCCGAAATACCAAAAAAGGTTTGTTAAATGCAAAGTGTATGACTTTACATCGCAGCTAGTGTTATAGCGTAATGTAGTGTTGAGATACATTCTATCTATCTTGTAGTAGACATTAGTACAAGAGGAAATTAATACTCACCATACTGTCCAGTGCTGGTCTGGTATATAGTGGTAGCGGCAGACATAGGTGTAACAGTAGACACACCTGCACTGTCTTCGTTTCGTTTTCTTTCCCCAGTGTCTTCAGAAGACAGATCTTTCAAGATTTGCCTTCAGGAAATAAAAATTTATGGATATTTATTAATATAGCATCCAGACAATAGTTCAAATCTCAGTACAAACAACCAGAACTATTTCTCTGATAAATACTGCAAATTAACCAGTGTATAAATAGGGTTTACGTCACTAGGTCATCGGTATATCTCCATCTGTTGTGGGACTACAAGTCCAATAGAATGCATTCATTTCTCTGCATAGTGAACCTAGTTTCTCCTACGTCCTAGAGGATACTTGGGATCCAATTAGTACCATGGGGTATAGACTGGTCCACTAGGAGCCATGGGAACTTTAAGAATTTGATAGTGTGGGCTGGCTCCTCTCTCTATGTTCCTCCTACCAGCCTCAGTTTAGAAAATGTGCCCGGAGGAGCCGGTCACGCTTATGGAAGCTCCTGAAGAGTTTTCTGCATTTATTTTTCTGTGTGTTATTTTCAGGCAGGTCTGGATGGCACCAGCCTGCCTGCTTCGTGGGACCTGGGAAGGGGTGGGGGGGAACGGGCCAACTTCTTGAAGGGTTAATGGTCCCGTTCCCCGCTGACAGAACACTAGCTCCTGAGGGAATTATTCGCAAGTCCCACCACGGCGAGCGTACATTCCCGCAGCACGCCGCCAGCCCTAACAGAGCCAGAAGAAAGATGAGTGGTGAGTAGGTGGCCGGCATCCCGGTTAGCGGGACGCCGGCTGAAATGGCGGCACAAGGGTAGGGGCGCAGCGCTGATAAGCAGGCTGTGGCTCCAGGCTTCAGAGACATACAGGGTGTGTGTTCCGCTGTGAGGGCAGAGCTGAAGCCACAACATCCATATACCCACACTGGCAGCACTGTAAGACAAATTACCTCAGCCAGTATAAAAAAAAATCAAGACTTACCACGGCTACGTTTGACGGCATGGAGGTTGAGCGTCAAATTCTAGCCCGGAAAGAGATCCCGGATAGGGTTATTCCAACCCTGATCCAAGCCAGAAAGGCGGTAACGTCTAAACATTACCACCGTATTTGGAAAAAAATACGTCTCTTGGTGTGAGTACAGGAAATTTTCTAGGAGCCATGGGCACTTTAAGAATTTGATAGTGTGCAGGTCCTGTCGGACAATGTGACGGCAATGACGTACATAAACCGACAGGGCGGAACGAAAAGCAGAGCAGCTATGTCAGAGGTGTCAAGAATTCGCCTCTGGGCAGAAAAACACACTGCGGCGTTGTCGGCGGTCTTCATTCCAGGAGTAGACAACTGGGAAGCAGACTTCCTCAGCAGACACAACCTGCACCAGGGGGAGTGGGGCCTTCACCCGGAGGTGTTCAGGTGCTTGACACGTCGATGAGGATGTCCACAGATCGACATGATGGCCTCTCGCCTCAACAAGAAGCTCAAGCGGTATTGTTCCAGGTCGACCCACAGGCAGTGGCAGTGGACGCTCTGACGGCTCCATGGGTCTATCAGATGGTGTACGTGTTTCCTCCTCTTCCTCTGATCAAGAATTCTGAAAATAGGATTTTGGTTACCTACCGGTAAATCCTTTTCTCGTAGTCCGTAGAGGATGCTGGGGTCCACATTAGAATCATGGGGTATAGACGGGTCCACCAGAAGCCATTGGCACTTTAAGAGTTTGAGAGTGTAGGCTGGCTCCTCCCTCTATGCCCCTCCTACCAGACTCAGTCTAGAAACTGTGCCCAAGGAGACGGACATCTTCAAGAGAAGGATTTAACACAGATAGTGGCGAGATTCATACCAGCTCACACATACAAGGCACATCAAGCGAACTAGCATGAAAACCTCAAAAACTGCTGAAACATTACTTACCAAGTAACAATGCAGTACATAACTAAAAGTAGTACTGAACCAGATAACGGTTGCAGGAAAACGAAGCACTGGGCGGGCGCCCAGCAACCTCTACGGACTACGAGAAAAGGATTTACCGGTAGGTAACCAAAATCCTATTTTCTCTTACGTCCTAGAGGATGCTGGGGTCCACATTAGTACCATGGAGATGTACCAAAGCTCCCAGAATGGGAGGGAGAGCGCGGAGGCTCCTGGAGAACTGTGACTGAACTTCAGATCATCAGAGGCCAAAGTATCGAACTTGTAGAACTTAGCAAACGTATTCGACCAAGACCAATTTGCCGCTCGGCAAAGTTGCAACGCCGAGACACCCCGGGCAGCTGCCCAGGAAGACCCCACCTTACGAGTAAAGTGAGCCTTAACAGATTTTGGGGACGGCAATTCTGCCGTAGAATAAGCGTGCTGGATAGTGAACCTAATCCAGTGAGAGATCGTCTGCTTAGAAGGAGGACACCCAATTTTCTTGGGATCATATACGACAAACAGAGAGTCAGACTTTCTGTGACGAGAAGTTCTCTTCACATATATCTTCAGAGCACTCACAACATCCAAGGACTTTGATGTAATTGAGGAGTCAGTAGCCACTGGCACCATAATTGGTTCGTTGATATGAAATGCCGACACAACCTTCGGAAGAAACTGCTGACATCTCCGGAGCTCAGCTCTATCTTCGTGGAAGATCAAGTAAGGGCTTTTACAGGATAAAGCCCCCGATTCGGACACGCGTCTAGCAGAAGCTAAGGCCAACAAAGTGACAGCCTTCCATGTAAGAAATTTGACCTCAACCTCCTGTAGAGGCTCAAACCAATCTGACTGGAGGAACTGCAACACCACGTTAAGGTCCCAAGGCACCGTAGGCGATACAAAGGGAGGTTGGATGTGCAGAACTCCCTTCAATAAAGTCTGAACCTCAGGGAGGGCAACCAATTGTTTCTGGAAGAAAATGGATAGGGCCAAAATCTGGACCTTCACAGATCTCAACCTCAGGCCCATAACCACACCTGCTTGCAGGAAGAGGACCCTTTCCTAGCCTTTATCAGGGTAGGAATGACCTTCTTAGGAATGCCCTTCCGAGCAAGTATCAGGCGCTCAACTGCCATGCCGTCAAGCCAGTGCAGGGTTCAGTTGCTGGCTCAGGGCGCCCCCTCACAGCGATGCACTATGTACCGCTGAGCCTCCGGAGCGCAGTTAGTACTGCGCTCCCACCCTGTTGCCGCCATCTTCAAACCAGCCCCCTGCTTGCTAGGGGGGAGTCGGTGACTCACTCGCCACTGATCTTCTGGCTCTGTAAGGGGGTGGCGGCATGCTGCTGGGGTGAGCGATCCCCTGTGGCGGGGAACGGTCTATCCCCTCAGGAGCTCAGTGTCCTGTCAGCGGAGATAGTGGCTCAGACCCCACAGGGCGGACACTACTCCCCCCCCCCCCCCCCCCACCTTAGTCCCACGAAGCAGGGAGGCTGTTGCCAGCAGCCTCCCTGTAAAATAATAAACTCTAAAAAAAAACTCTTACTAAAGAAGCTCTGTAGAGCTCCCCTAGCTGTGACCGGCTCCTCCGGGCACATTTTCTAAACGGAGTCTGGTAGGAGGGGCATAGAGGGAGGAGCCAGCCCACACGCTCAAACTCTTACAGTGCCAAAGGCTCCTGGTGGATCAGTCTATACCCCATGGTACTAATGTGGACCCCAGTATCTTCTAGGACGTAAGAGAAAGCAGGATTACGTTTGAGGCCATGAGAGATTGGATTACAGATTACCAGAAAGGAGTTGTCAGAAAAAGACCAGTTGATTGGAACCTTATATTTGAGGAGCTGAGCGCCCACGCATGTTGTTGGTGACTTTTGTTTAACTTGTCATGTACTCTGACAGTGTGTGGTGACACTATTTTTTACCAAAGGAACCAGTGTGGCTGCTATAGTGCACATACTCTGATTCACATCACCTTGTCTTGCAGATACCAGCCAGCTTGCCTGCCCCGGCATGCTGGCACTTTTGGAAGAAGACTCTACGCAAACACATGAATAACGCTGCTAGGGCTATTTTGCCTGTGCACTGGAGCTCAAGCACTCCTATATCAATGGTGTAACAGGCTTGACTTGTATCTAGCAATGGATGACGTACACCACTCTGCTGCAGATACATAAAGACTTTCCAACAACATGGTTTAGCTGGATAGACTTCAAAGGCTCCCGAAGATACAAGGCGCTTCTCCCTCTTGACTACTTTGACCTGCCTGGCTGAGACCACTCTGCCCTTAAATTAGTCTGGGATCTCTTCACTGTAACTCCTGGTGACCCTCCTTCACTACTGCTCATTGTCAATATGCCCTAGCTGGCAGCACACCCTCTCTACTCCCTCTTGCTATATCTTTTCCTTTCTTTAATTTTCTTTTTAGTCTTATAAACGTTTGTAATGTCTTAATTGTCTCAGGTGACATTGCAATGTTATTACACCTCTCCATTTTTTTCAGCCTCTCATTATTTTCATGCAATATAAAGTCTAGTCTCTTGTTCTCTTCTACAGCGTTCTTTAAATAACGATATGTAAAAAAAAACCACGTTACATCACCTCCCCAGCTGCTGCACTTACAGTAGATCTGTAGCGGATGCAGTGACCATGCTGCCAGCAGAGTATGACCACCTATGATCATGAGAATCTCGCACTCACCAATGTTCAAGGCGGAATGCAGGTTGAATGGCGGCAATGCAATAGCTGGGGAGGTGACATGTATAATCTGCACACGCTGACAGACGACAAATATAACTGAAGTGTATTAGTATTATACTTTGTGTGCCAACCAATTAAGCATTACGTAAATATTGTACCTGCAAGACTTTCAAGTATGGGAACTAAGATCCTTCCTATATAAGAATGAATTATCAATCTTATAAAATCAGTCTCAAATACTATTTAATGCTGTTAAACAGATATATATATATATATATATATATAATGAGAGAGAGAGATATATATATATATATATATCTATATCTATCTATCTATATATATATATATATATTTATTTTCCAGAAGTTCAACAGACCTATATATCTGTTCCAGAAGTTCAACAGACCTGTATATGTGTTCCAGAAGTTATTGTATCAATTCCCCCCCAACCAACCTGGCAAATTCTATGCACAAAATGGTAAACTGCTCAATCAGATTGTGATGTCACTCAGGTGCTAAAAGGGAGGGGTAATTCTGTGTAGGAAAAAACAATTTGTGTTCCCTAATGCACACCGAGTGAAAAATATTACTACATAATAGTCAGATAATACGGAGATCTTAGTTGCTTATATCTGCAGATATAGGGTTAAGCCCCCAGGCCGATCGACAAGGCTTCTCCGTCACTTGGGGTCCCCAATACTAGGTATGGGTCCGGGGTGCAGGACCCCATAACGTCGGCACAGGTCGGCTACCCCAGGTCAGCACACAGGTGAGAATTAATAAGGGTCAGCATTAGGAGGGATTGCTGACTCCAGAGTGCCGTTGGAGAAGCTAGGGGTATCTCCAGGTAAGCTGGCTCTCAGATACTGTAGGAGCCATTATCATGTGGCCTTACACTGGGAATTTAACCCAGACATATTTGTAATTATTTGTGGGGTGCGGTGGCCCCTATATCGGTATGGCTGGGCAGCTTCAGGTCGGCACACCCTAACGCTTTATGATTTTCCCTATCACTTTGTATATATTTTTGTATTATTTTAATCACACCACTTACATAGCACTTCTGAGCTTCTTATTAATTCTCACCTGTGTGCTGACCTGGGGAAGCCGACTTGTGCCGACGTTATGGGGTCCTGCACCCCGGACCCATACCTAGTATTAGGGACCCCCAGTGACGGAGAAGCCTTGTCGATCGGCCTGGGGGCTTAACCCTACATCTGCAGATATAAGCAACTAAGATCTCCGTATTATCTGACTATTATGTAGTAATATTTTTCACTCGGTGTGCATTAGGGAACACAAATTGTTTTAACCTGGCAAATTCTTTATGCTTTCTGGCAACTTAGAAATATGGGCACCACCACTACAATAGGAAAGCAATGTAAGTACAGTATAACAAAAGCTCCATTCTGTTTTTAACTAGACAACTCCATATATTAAAGGAGCATAAACAGATATAATCTAGCCAGAAACCTTTGCTCACCTATAGGATGGCCGACGAGCTAAAATACCACGTGCCTTCCTAGAGGAATCAATACTATCAGATGAGTCCTGCGAATCCTCACTGTCTGATAGTGAGGAGCCCTAGAAAGAGTAAAATACAATATAAAAGAGTCTGACAAGTAATATGGATTCCTCATTTCTTTGCTTAAAAAGCTATACTACACACAGAACCCAATGTGAGGTAGCTACAGTTACCTGTGATGGCGGCACCTGGGGAGAATGTATCACAGAGGACTGGGCAGTCTGGATTACACCTTGCACTTGGACTTGTTGTTCCCCAGAAAGTACAACAGCCAGGGGAGTTGTGCCTCTCAGAGACATCTGAAACAATATTCGGAAAAGGGTAAACAACTGGGTGCAAGAAACATTAAATTAGCAAATGTCTAATGCAGGGGTGGGCAATATTTTCAGCTGAGGGGCCACTTGACATTTCCTGTCAGTATCCGAGGGCCACATACAAAATAGCAGCTCCCCCCACTTGCCAAAATATAGGGACGTGGCTTCATGTGGAAGGGGTGTGGGCAAAAAAATAATACAGATTCATATTAGGCTGCACAATAGTCTCCATTATTCAAATTGCACCACACAGCGCCACTTACACACACTACACCAGGTAGAGCCCCTTTTATACACATTACGGCAGGTAGAGAGCCTTTTTACACATTAACATTTTATTTAGGATAATTATTGTGCAGCAAGCAAATTATCCAGTGTCTTATGGCCCCTGGGGAAAGGTGTGACACGGTGACAGAACACGGGGGGTGTGACACGGTGACAGAACACGGTGGGGGTGACAGAACACGGTGACAGAACACGGTGGGGGTGACAGAACACGGTGACAGAACACGGTGGGGGTGACACGGTGACAGAACACGGTGGGGGGTGACACGGTGACAGAACACGGTGGGAAGGGGTGACACGGTGACAGAACACGGTGGGAAGGGGTGACACGGTGACAGAACACGGTGGGAAGGGGTGACACGGTGACAGAACACGGTGGGAAGGGGTGACACGGTGACAGAACACGGTGGGAAGGGGTGACACGGTGACAGAACACGGTGGGAAGGGGTGACACGGTGACAGAACACGGGGGGAAGGGGTGACACAGTGACAGAACACGGGGGAAGGGGTGACACAGTGACAGAACACGGGGGGAAGGGGTGACACAGTGACAGAACACGGGGGGAAGGGGTGACACAGTGACAGAACACGGGGGGAAGGGGTGACACAGTGACAGAACACGGGGGGAAGGGGTGACAGTGACAGAACACGGGGGGAAGGGGTGACAGTGACAGAACACGGGGGGAAGGGGTGACAGTGACAGAACACGGGGGGAAGGGGTGACAGTGACAGAACACGGGGGGAGGGGGGGTGACAGTGACAGAACACGGGGGGAGGGGGGGTGACAGTGACAGAACACGGGGGGAGGGGGGGGTCGACAGTGACAGAACACGGGGGGGGGGGGGGTGACAGTGACAGAACACGGGGGGGGGGGGTGACAGAACACAGGTGTGTGACACAGTGACAGAACACGGTGGGGGTGACACGGTGACAGAACACGGGGGTGTGACACGGTGACAGAACACGGGGGTGTGACACGGTGACAGAACACGGGGGTGTGACACGGTGACAGAACACGGGGGTGTGACACGGTGACAGAACACGGGGGTGTGACACAGTGACAGAACACGGGGGTGTGACACAGTGACAGAACACGGGGGTGTGACACAGTGACAGAACACGGGGGTGTGACACAGTGACAGAACACGGGGGTGTGACACAGTGACAGAACACGGGGAGGGGGGATGACAGTGAAAGAACACGGGGAGGGGGGATGACAGTGAAAGAACACGGGGAGGGGGGATGACAGTGAAAGAACACGGGGAGGGGGGATGACAGTGACAGAACACGGGGAGGGGGGATGACACGGTGACAGAACACGGGGGGGGGGGGGGGGGGTGACACGGTGACAGAACACGGGGGGGGGTGACACGGTGACAGAACACGGGGGGGGGGTGACACGGTGACAGAACACGGGGGGGGGGGGGTGACACGGTGACAGAACACGGTGGGGGTGACACGGTGACAGAACACGGTGGGGGTGACACGGTGACAGAACACGGTGGGGGTGACACGGTGACAGAACACGGTGGGGGTGACACGGTGACAGAACACCGGTGGGGGTGACACGGTGACAGAACACGGTGGGGGTGACAGAATACGGTGGGGGTGACAGAATACGGTGGGGGTGACAGAATACGGTGGGGGGTGACACGTGACAGAACACGGTGGGGGTGACACGTGACAGAACACGGTGGGGGTGACACGTGACAGAACACGGTGGGGGTGACACGTGACAGAACACGGTGGGGGTGACACGTGACAGAACACGGTGGGGGTGACACGTGACAGAACACGGTGGGGGGTGACACGTGACAGAACACGGTGGGGGTGACACGTGACAGAACACGGTGGGGGTGACACAGTGACAGAACACGGTGGGGTGACACAGTGACAGAACACGGTGGGGTGACACAGTGACAGAACACGGTGGGGTGACACAGTGACAGAACACGGTGGGGGTGACAGAACACGGTGGGGGTGACAGAACACGGTGGGGGTGACAGAACACGGTGGGGGTGACAGAACACGGTGACAGAACACGGTGGGGGTGACACGGTGACAGAACACGGTGGGGGTGACACGGTGGGGGTGACACGGTGGGGGTGACACGGTGACAGAACACGGTGGGGGTGACACGGTGACAGAACACGGTGGGGGTGACACGGTGACAGAACACGGTGGGGGTGACACGGTGACAGAATACGGTGGGGGTGACAGAACACGGGGGTGTGACACGGTGACAGAACACGGTGGGGGTGGTAACACGGTGACAGAACACGGTGGGGGTGGGTGACACGGTGACAGAACACGGTGGGGGTGGGTGACACGGTGACAGAACGCGGTGGGGGTGGGTGACACGGTGACAGAACGCGGGGGGGGGGGGGGGTGACACGGTGACAGAACACGGCGGGGGTGACACGGTGACAGAACACCGGGGGTGTGACAGAGTAACAGAACACGGGGAGGGGCGGTGACAGTGACAGAACACGGATGTGTGACACAGTGAAAGAACACGGGGAGGGGGGGTGACAGTGACAGAACACGGATGTGTGACACGGTGACAGAACACGGGGGGTGTGACACAGTGACAGAACACGGGGGGGTGGGGGGGGTGACACGGTGACAGAACACGGCGGGGGGTGACACGGTGACAGAACACCGGGGGTGTGACAGAGTAACAGAACACGGGAGGGGCGGGTGACAGTGAAAGAACACGGGGAGGGGGGGTGACACGGTGACAGAACACGGGGAGGGGGGGTGACAGTGACAGAACACGGATGTGTGACACGGTGACAGAACACGGGGGGGGGGGGGGGTGACACAGTGACAGAACACGGGGGGGGGGGGGTGACACAGTGACAGAACACGGGGGGGGGGGGGGGTGACACAGTGACAGAACACGGGGGGGGGGGTGACACAGTGACAGAACACGGGGGGGGGGGGGTGACAGTGACAGAACACGGGGGGGGGTGACACAGTGACAGAACACGGTGGGAGTGACAGAACACGGTGGGGGTGACAGTGACAGAACACGGTGGGGGTGACACAGTGACAGAACACGGTGGGGGTGACACAGTGACAGAACACGGTGGGGGTGACAGTGACAGAACACGGTGGGGGTGACACAGTGACAGAACACGGTGGGGGTGACACAGTGACAGAACACGGTGGGGGTGACACAGTGACAGAACACGGTGGGGGTGACACAGTGACAGAACACGGTGGGGGTGACACAGTGACAGAACACGGTGGGGGTGACACAGTGACAGAACACGGTGGGGGTGACACAGTGACAGAACACGGTGGGGGTGACAGTGACAGAACACGGTGGGGGTGACACAGTGACAGAACACGGTGGGGGTGACACAGTGACAGAACACGGTGGGGGTGACACAGTGACAGAACACGGTGGGGGTGACACAGTGACAGAACACGGTGGGGGTGACAGTGACAGAACACGGTGGGGGTGACACAGTGACAGAACACGGTGGGGGTGACAGTGACAGAACACGGTGGGGGTGACACAGTGACAGAACACGGTGGGGGTGACAGTGACAGAACACGGTGGGGGTGACAGTGACAGAACACGGTGGGGGTGACAGTGACAGAACACGGTGGGGGTGACACAGTGACAGAACACGGTGGGGGTGACACAGTGACAGAACACGGTGGGGGTGACACAGTGACAGAACACGGTGGGGGTGACACAGTGACAGAACACGGTGGGGGTGACACAGTGACAGAACACGGTGGGGGTGACAGTGACAGAACACGGTGGGGGTGACAGTGACAGAACACGGTGGGGGTGACAGTGACAGAACACGGTGGGGGTGACACAGTGACAGAACACGGTGGGGGTGACACAGTGACAGAACACGGTGGGGGTGACAGTGACAGAACACGGTGGGGTGACACAGTGACAGAACACGGGGGGGGGGTGACACAGTGACAGAACACGGTGGGGGTGACACAGTGACAGAACATGGGGGGGGTGACACAGTGACAGAACACGGGGTGGGGGGGGGGTTGACATAGTGACAGAACACGGGAGGGGTTGGTACAGTGAGAGCTAAAGATCTCTCCCCCAAACCTAAAACAGTCTGACGCCACTGCCCGCACACACAAATATACGCACACTATCACACACACTTTCTCACACACACCACACACACA